>NC_090928.1:384608855-384909793 GCF_040938575.1 Ambystoma mexicanum | reverse complement strand
ACATTTCCACATTGACACCCAGGGTGCTCAAGAGGAGAGGAACTTCACCGAGGAGTTAGTGGGAGAAAGGAGGTCTGTTGCTCAGGCCATCCCTATCCTGAATTCTATTCAGAGGAGAATAGACCCTTCACTCGTAAATCCTAACCTCACCAGAGCAGTGAACCCCATGATTGAGAAACTTTTCAGGGCAGTCCAATCAGACCCACTGTATATAAGGGGGCATCTGAACCCGGACTCCCTGGTTGTTACAAACACCCGTAAGAGGGCTGGAACACCCTTGTCATCGTCCGAAGCTCCTCCCGACAAGGAGAGTAAGAAACTGTATGGTTTGGGCACGAAAGTAGCCTCCACTTCCGCCTACCAGGCAAGGATTGCCAACTCCACCACCCTGTTGGCCTGCTACAACTGCCATCAGTGGGAAGAAGTCGCGGCACTCATAGACTGCGCCCCACAACCCTTAAAGAGCCAGTTGGCATGAGTTTCGGCGGAGGGAAGAGCCGTGTCCGGTTGCATTTTAAAAGCAACCTTTGATGCCGCGGATAACGCCGGCAGATTGATAGCAGAAGGAACTGTTATCAAGAGACACGCTTGGTTACGGCAGCCTGGATTCAAAGCTGAAACCCAAGCATCTTTGTTAGATAAAGCGGTGCAGCCGGATCTGTTTGGTAAGGCGGTCGAGGATGCGCTGAAAAATGCCAAGGACGAGTATGAAACACTCAAATCCCTAGGCCAACTAACCAATAAACCCCCTAATCAGAGAGGGAATGGCAATTTTCGTCGCCCACGCGGCCAAAAGTCCCAGAGAGGATCTAACTATTCCCAGGGGCAGGGTACACCGTGGAGCAATAATAACCAACAGTCTACCCAGGGTTACGGCAGGGGTAATAAAAGAGGACGTGGAAAAGGTAGAGGCAGCCCCAGTAGAGGAGGCGGCACGCCTCCACCAAAACAGTGACGCTCCGTTCAGGGTCCCTTCTCACGCAACCCCAGTAGGGGGACGCATTTCCAACTTCATCCAAGCTTGGGAAGGGATCACATCAGACAGATGGGTGCTGTCCACAGTATCCGCAGGGTACTGCATAGAACTGTTTGAGCGTCCCAGAAACCATCCTCCACGACAAAAAATACATTCCTTGGACCACCAGAAGATCCTCCTCGAGGAGATCGTCAATCTGCTAGCAAAGGACGCAATAGAACTCGTCCCGGGACACCAGGTAAACAAGGGTATTTATTCAACTTACTTCCTTGTGCCAAAAAAAGATTTGACAATGCGACCAGTATTGGACTTGCGGCCTGCAAACAAGTATGTCAAGCCCCAAAAGTTTTGCATGACTACTCTCCAGGAGGAAATCCCCCTCCTAAAAAAGGGGATTACATGGCAACATTGGACATGAAAGATGCCTATTTTCATATTTCCATGTTCCCAGCGCACAGAAAGTACTTGCGCTTCAAGGTGGACAGTCGACACTACCAGTTCAAGGTACTGCCCTTTGGGATAGCTTCGGCTTCAAGGGTATTCACCAAGCTACTGGCGGTGGCGGCAGCACACCTGCGCAGGGAGGCAATCCCGGTGTACCCTTACCTGGATGACTGGCTCATCACGGGGGAGACCCCAGTAATTTGCAGAGCAAACATTCAAAGGACTATCGACCTCCTCTTCGAATTGGTCTGGTGCCAAGCACATCCAAACAGTTCCTAGGAGCTATCCTAGACACTCAAGAGGGGTTGACCTTTCCTTCCGAGGAAAGAATTCGGAATATACTGCTGCAAATTCTGCAATATCAGTCCGGTCACCCGATAACGGTACGCAAAGCAATGCGTTTGCTGGGCATGATGGCGTCATGTATTTACCTGGTCCCCCACGCGCTCCTGCGCATGCGTCCCATGCAAGAATGGTTGGCGAAACAGTGGTCTCAGGCAAGTGGTCATTGGGACGATCTAGTGGTCGTTTCGCCAACACTTGTACAAAGCTTTCACTGGTGGACAAGAGCGAATCTGTCCAGGGGGAAAACCTTTTACGATCCCGAGATACAGGCAGTAGTCGCAACCGATGCATGCCTGACGGGGTGGGGAGCTCACCATCTCCACCACATAGCTCAGGGTCTCTGGTCGCACTCAGTGGCCAAGAATCACATCAACCTGTTAGAGCTTCTGGCAGTATTCAGAGCACTTCAAGCGTTCGAGCCCTACCTGTTAAATCTGTCAGTGCAAAACCGGACGGACAGCACTACAGCCATGTTCTACCTGAACAAGCAAGGAGGGAGGGACTCGGTCGGCAAATCTGTCCAAGCTTGCCCAGAAATCTGGATATGGGCACTCAGATGGAACATCTTCCTGTCATTGCAACATGTTCCAGGGGATCTGAATTCCCTAGCGGATGCTCTGAGCAGAGACCTCCTCCCAGAGGAACACGAATGGTGACTACACAAAGAAGTCGTAGAAGATATCTTCTCTCAGTGGGGTTTCCCCACTATAGAGCTATTCGCCATAAGCGAAAACATACGATGCCCAGGATTTGCATCCAGGTTCCCGCAACCAGACTCCCAGGGGAACGCCCTGTGGATGAATTGGTCAGGGATGTTTGCGTACGCTTTTCTACCAACTCCTCTAATCAGGAAGGTGATCAACAAGATGAACAGAGAATAGATGACGCTCGTCTAGTTGCTCCCATGTGGGCAAGGCAACCGTGGTTCCCACACTTACGCAGATTGGCGGTGTGCGAACCCATCACACTTCCAGGCTGGTATAACCTACTGTCCCAGCACCAAGGTCAAACAGTGCATCCTCAACCCAACTCAATGAACCTGGCAGCATGGCTCCTGAGGTCAAAGAGTTCGGACATCTCAATTTACCACAGAGGTGTATGGACATCCTAAAGGAATCTAGGAAACCTAACACGAGGCACTGCTACTTTGACAAATGGAAGAGATTTGTTATCTGGTGCCAGAATAAACAAATCAACCCAGTTGATTGCACTCCTTCCACTATTGTTGCATACATGCTCCACCTGCTGGATGCAGGACTGGTTTTTAACTCGCTGAAGGTACACCTGGCAGCCCTGTCAGCATACACCACTTCCCATAACAAGGTGTTGTGGTGGAAAGTACCAGTAGTTAAAGCCTTCATGGAAGGAGTAAAGAGACTTCACACTCCTATTTCAAACCCACCACCAGGATCGGACCTTAACGTGGTGCTATCTAAGCTCATGGGCCCCCCATTCGAGCCCATGCACAAAAGCAGTCTCAAACACCTGACTTACAAAACGGCCTTCTTAGTAGCAATTACATCTATAAGAAGAGTCAGTGAAATTCAGGCTCTGTCAGTGCAAGATCCCTTCTTTACGGTCCATAAAGATAAACTGGTTTTACGCACACACCCTAGGTTCTCATCTAAGTTTATTTCAAAATTCCACGTTAACCAGTCCATCGAGCTTCCGGCTTTCTTCCAAGACCCACAAAGCTCGGCTGAGGTGAAACTGCACACACTAGATGTGTGTAGGGCGGTCCTCTACTATGTGAACAAGACCAGACCGCTAAGGAAAACATATCAGCTGTTTGTCTCCGTAGCTACAGGCAGAGAGGGGGATCGCGTCTCTAAAGGTCCCATCTCTAAGTGGATTATTAAATGTATCCAGCTGTGTTACTCACTTTCTGAAAAAACTCTGCCTTTCACGCCTAGGGCCCACTCCACAAGAGGCATTGGGGCCACTCTGGCTTTCATTGCAAATGTACCCCTTGACACCATTTGCAAAGCAGCTACTTGGAGCTCTATTCACACTTTTACTCAGCACTACTGCATTGACACTCATTCCAAGACCGATACACAAGTGGGACAAGCGGTTCTAAGACATTTATTTGCTCATGACCCTTCTCACATCCCACCTCCTTCTTCAGGTACTGCTCGCTAATCTATGCACAGCATGTGATCTAAGCAGATTACACAAGCCTCAGAAGGGATACATTACTCACCGTAATCGTATTTCTGATGCTTGTATCTGCTTAGATTCACATGCGACCCACCCTTCCTCCCCTCAGAGAGAAGGCGCATGGATGCTTGCAGTCTTACCTTTCTATCTGCTTGGATTATCTGTACTCTCGCTACTCCTCATGCTACCTCATGTCAGAAAAAATACAATCTGAGGGTCCTAGACGCGTGAGGGATCATGGGTACAGTGGACGTCACACTAGGGATAGTATTACTTGCACGCCCTGTGTTGACACCTTTTTTCGAGTTTCAAAAAACAAACTGTAATAGTCCGCAGCTTCCACTAGATGTCGGCCTATGCACAGCATGTGAATCTAAGCAGATACAAGCATCAGAAATACGATTACGGTGAGTAATGTATCCCATATGACAGGCAGGTGAAGCATTGGGGCATTTATAGTGTTATAGTAGTCAATAGAACACTTTACTGTTAGCTATAACTGACACAGAGATCTAGGGTCCCTGTGCGGATGATCACGAGACAGCGGATCACAGTTGTTACAAGGTCATATTTCTTGGACATTACGATACTCATTAGGGGAGATTGGTCATACAAGTGTTAAAGGTGGCCATAATGTGGTGGTGCATGGTCGCATAAGGGTAGGAGACGCGTCAGGTGTTCTCCGGTAGTAGTGCTATCGGTCGATACGTACAAGGTTTCCGGAGGCCAGTTTATGGGCGCTCTAGCAAGAAGTTGAAGGGTGGCTCAAACAATATGCATAGGTGGTGCAGCTTATGCGAGCAGGATTATCAAAGGGAGTAAGACACCATATAATATTCCGTGGATCAGCAGTAAACAAGCAGTATGTGGCAGTCTCACCGGGCGTTTGATCATATGAAGATGGGGTTCGTGGTGATGACTGGCCTCATCCGCGTAGTGCGTTTGGCATATAGTGACGGTCAGGTTGGTGCAGGATGCGGACTGCTCGGTTTGACTCTGCATAGTAGAAGCGTTAGGGGGGTGGCCTTCTCTGAGCTCGGTCAATCAGTCAGGGGAGCCTATGCGACTGCCTTTGTCGACTGCCGGTTGAATCTGATTGGCTATAGGGAGATGTCTGACCAATCAGAGGTCGGGGGCACTTCCAAGCTTCAAAGGTGCGATTTTAAAAATGCGGCAGCCATTTTAGGTTGTGCAAACAATGTGGGTTTGCAGTAGATTTGATAACTAATTCCGTGATGAGTATGAAAATGGAATATATTAGGCTTTCAATGCAGATTAGGATATACCCATATTAATAATGGAATTGTAGGGGCCATTATCGGCGTAGCACGTTGAACGTTGCAGGAGGCGGATGGCCATCTCAGAATTCCATATAGCCTTACCGGGAAGCTGGAGCTAGGCTGATGGTGGCTGGTGGGCTGCTCCTGCAGCTCACTGGCGAAGGGGGGGCTCCTGGTCTGCAGAGTACAGAGTGATACTGTAGTATACACGTTAGAATAGCTCAGTGGCAACGTGCTCGTCTTGAAAGCAGGATGGTACAAAGCAACACAGGTTCGAATCCCAGGTCCGTGCTTCGAAATCTCTTCGGTGTTAAGCGTGTTCTAAATAACCAATAATTTTCAGACAGGATTGCCTCCGCTTTACATAACTGCTGCTGTCTGTTGCTCTTCGCGTCGCAACATCGGAGAGCAGTGAAACACATGACAGCAGCCTAGTGAAGCAGAGTCTGTACTGTTGCCTGCTTCTGCTGTTTAGTGTGGTAAGAAATTAGATTCTATGTCAAGACCCGAAGCGAGCATTATGCTTAATCTTCTCATTTATTACTGTCTCCAGCACTTTCAACAAACAGAAATATAACTTTCCAGAGGGATTGATTTTTATTTTTTTTCATTTCTCAAAACTACATTTCCCTTTTTAAAACCCAGTATTCTGTAGTCCATATTGCCCTGGCCATGTGACTGCAGTCCTTCCTGTTCCTTCCATCTATCTCTTTTCCTGCTCTCTACGCAGATAAGTTAACTTTTCTTTAGCTGTGTAGCGCAGTATTTGACTGTTTACTGTGTTATAGAGCGTGTGCAAGGCATAACAAGCACGATACAGCCTGCGTAAATCAGTGGCACATAAACATATGTATTGGGTAGAAGCATAGCTTCTGAGAGTTTATTAGCAATTCGGAGTTTGGGGATCCGCCAAGTTCCGATCAGAGTTGGGATACTCCAGCCCCCTCCATTGGAAGGGCAGAGTGAGCGGAGGCAGCGGCCCCACCCTTGGAGAGGCTGGGCCACGCCTCCCGATCATATCCAATGCGCATTGAGTGCAGACGCGATCCGAGGAGCAAGAGCCCCCACCCTCAGCAAGGGAGAAGCATCTACCACAGGAAGCGGAATGGAGCTGCGCATAGTGCAGTATATCGATCTGCAAAGCGGAAAGTACAGACGACTAACTTCGAATCCGTTAGACAGTGAATCTGCACATGCCGGAGCTCTCAGCTCAACCCCCTGAGGCGGGGAGAGGTCGTATAGTTAAACAAGAACGAATACGACCATTCTATACTAGCGGCCAGACCACCCTTGATTGGCAGCAAGACTAGTACTGCAGGACACAAAGCTCTTGGAGCAAGTACTTGAAGGCTGCACTTCAGGGCAAATTTGGTGCAGTCAAGCTAAAGACACAGTGAGAGTGGACGTGGCACAAGACCTGCTTACAGGTACACAAGGCACAGACCCAGTACATACAATGGCAGAATTCGAATGGAGTGAGGGGGAGCAGGCTGAGGACCTGGCCTATAGTTTTAGAGAAGTGCTGGGCAACTCACTGGTAGAAACAGTGGCACGGGGTGAGACCCCTGCAGGAGAGACTGACGACTATCGAAACATTCTTAAGCCAGAGCAAAGGCACCAACAATAAGGAAAGCGCTTCCACAGGGCACTAAGGGGTGTAACAAGACCTGGAATAGAGGGACCTCTTCTGATCCCCGGCTCATTCAGACTGGGCAGATGAGGTCCCAGAGGCTACCAACGCCTTAATGAAACTAAGAATCATTTATGCGCAAGTCTGGAGTGCCGAGCCTCATGACCCCCTACCCAAAATATGGGAAATGAGGGGCAGGACTCAAAAGAAGAGCCCACAGAGGCCCCACGAGCCTCGCAAGAAGAGGAAGACGGAGCCAAAGAGGACGAGCCAAAACCACCTCCTAAGAAAAGGCTAACGAAAGAAAATAACATGGAGGAAAAAGATGGGATTGCAGACATGTTTGAACCAGAAAATATCAGAAACCCTAAATCGTCAGACTGGCTGCCCTCACCACGAAATGTGAGCTAGAGGCTGCACAAAGCACTGGAGAGAGAAGCAAGGCAGCGCATGCGGGCCGAATGTCCGAGGCCACAGCTGCTGGGAAAAGTGGCTGATGCGCCAGAACTAGACCTGAAAATGCTGGCGTTCGTATCCAAGACCTCCAGAGACGCCCCGGAAGGGGAGAGACCGGTCCTGGAGAAGCTGCCAGGAGAAGGTCCTTGAAATCTCATTGCCCCTGGCCAAGATTATGGACCTGGCTGAGCCGTCCTGGGACACTGGGGAAGAGGTGGACCCAGATATACTAGCTAACTTGGCACAGAAAGCTGTTGGCCTCTTGGGCAATGCAAACTGTGACATATCCTTGGAACGCAGGAGAGGCCTCCTCCTAAAGATCGACCCCAAGTTAGGGGACCTAGCCTCCTATGAGGTGGGGGAGGCAGCACAAGGACTTCTGCTCGGTAAGGAGATGGGGAGATTTGTAGGCACCTACACCTCCCTAGAGAAGGCCTGAGCATCTATAAAGAAGATATTCCTGGGCAGTGTTTCTCTGGGACCGGTCGAGCCACTAGAAAGCCTCAAAATAACAGGGCCCACTAATGGAACAATAAGCAGCAAGATGCTTTCTTCCCTGTGAGAGGGCGTTTCCTGAGAGGAAGACCAGGAAGAGGCCCAGGAAAAGGACAAAGGTTCCCCACAGGTGAGACATGCACCGTACCCTCCGTTTGAAGGTGGCAGGGACACAGCATTTCTGGAAAAATTTGCGTGCACTTTCCAGCGACGCCTGGGTCTTGCAGACAGTCAAAGGGTCACAGCTAGAATTCATACAAGTACCCTCACAGACCAACCACCCTCCAATACATACAGCGCAGGTAGAGAAAGACTTCACACACAGAGCTGCAAAGCTTGGCGCTGAAGAGAGCAATAGAGCCTTGCAGCACAACCCCAAGATTGATAAGAATCATGTTCCTGGTGCACAGGAAAGACAAAGGCCCGTAATAAACTTAAAAGATCCGAACAGCTGGGAGACGTACCACCATTTCCAGATGGAAGGGATCCATCAGCTCAGATATCCTGAGACAAGGTGACTTGCTCACGAGGATAGACCTAAAGGACGTTTACCTCACAAAGTCCAAAAGAGATACTGTCCCTTCCTAGTGTTCGACCGGGACGGATGATTTTGGCAATTCACAACGCTGCCTTTTGTGCTAGCCTCTGCACCCTGGGCCTTCACGAAGCTCATGAGGCCGATGGCAGCAGCGATCGGAGAGAAGGGGGATCAGAACGATTATCTACCTGGACGATATACTGCTGCTGGCGAGCAACAGACGCGCTCCAGTATCACAAGCTGGGTGAAGCTTTTATCATCACTAGGTTTCCTGGTGAATCAATAGAAATCAGACATGATTGCGACGAGCAGAATAGACTTCCGCAGGTTCATCATAGACACCAAGGCAGCTACCTTAGAGCTACTGGCCAGGACAGTAAGAGATGTAAAAAGAGAAAGAAGCTGCCTAGACAAAAGCATTTCATCCTTGAGGACGATATCGAGAGTAGTGGGACTACTAGCAGCATCAATTCAAGCAATATTTCCAGGGCCCCTTCGAGCCCTGCAAAGACTAAAAATAAAGCACATACAGCAGGGGCTAGGGTACCACCAGACGGTACCCCTCGATGTAGAGTCCAGGACAGAACTGGAATGGTGGCTACAAAATATGGACGCCTGGAACGGGAAGACCATATTCGGAGACCGACCCGACCTAGTGTTGGAGTCAGACGCAAGCAGAGCAGGCTGGGTTGCGGAGAATGAAACTGCGGAAAGTGGAGCGTAGAAGAACTCAAGCTGCACATAAACTGCCTAGAGCTGCTAGCCGGGTCTTTCGTAATCAAAGCCTTCACAAAGGACAAGGTGAACTCGTGTATCCTGCTGAAGATGGACAATCTATCAGCAGTCCGATAAATCAATCAGGAGGCACAAAATCCACATTGAGGCCGGAGCTAGCCAAGGACGTTTGGCGCTAGTGCCTTGAATCGGGGAGCTCGGTGGTAGCAGAATCTTCCGGGCTCGCTCAATGTTGTAGTGTACTGGAACTCCAGATACTTATCAGACTCAAGCGACTGGATGCTGGACAAAGGTATTTTCCAACAGATGGAGAAGCTATGGCGACCGGTTCACAGATTTCTTTGCATCCAGGTTGAACGCTCAGAAGAGCAGATATTTCAGCTGGAGGTTCGATCTGACGAAAGGAGTAGACTCTTTCCTACAGGACGAGAAGGGAGCCACCCACTATGATTTCCCACCATTCATAATGATGAACCGGGTGCTAGCGAACGTCCGCAGGGAGGAATCGAAGATGATGGTAGTGGCTCCAATATGGAAGTGGCGAGTATGGTTCCCCACGCTGATGGAACTAGTGACCGATTTATCTTAGAATACTCCCTTCGAGAGACAACCTACTCACAGACCCAGCTGGGTCATATCCTCTGAGTGAGAGGGACTCTTTCGCTGATGGTGTGCATGATAGCAGGCACTGCTGGGCCCCACCAGGCATTTCGGCACAGGCTGTTCGCCTCATTGCGGAATCCTGGGCACCGTCCACTCGACAAAGCTACGACGCACCTTGGAGCAGGTGGTCTTGATGGTGCAGACGGAGACTTCTTCATCCCGTTTCGGCCCCTTTAGCAGAGATCTTGAACTTCCTAGCAGAACTGCTGCAAGACGGGAAGGTGTAAAGGACGATGGGATTATACAGGTTTGCCATATCAGCGGGACACCTGCCCGTCGAGGGCCTGCCCGTGGCCGAGAATGCAGCGGTCATTCGACTCCTTAGAGGAGTCTGATTTAGGAGACCACCAGAACCAAGCTACAACGTCCTATCCAACCAGACCAAAACACGTAACGGAAGTACTGAGGCTACTCGCCGCCTGGCCAGGAAACGGAGACCTGTCATTGAAAAAACTGTCAGGAAAAATAGCAATGCTTTTATGTTTAGTCTTTGCACGATCAGCCCAAGTGGTACGTAGCAGCCTGCATACGGGAATATGAGAATAGGACAGCAGACCAATGGGGACAACGCAGCTGCTCATAGCGCACAGGAAGTCGCAACAGCCACCATAGTGAGATGGGTACGTGAGGTGATGCAATTGGCAGGAGTAGACCTGTCTAGGTTTGGGGCGCATTACATGAGGGGCGCAATGGCTTCAAAGGTGCTAGCGGAGGGTGTGAAGTTGCAAGATATTCTGCAAGCGGCTGTCTGGGCCAGCAATACTACCTTTAGAACATTCTATTTCAAGCCTGTGCAATCCGTAGCAGCGACAGTAATGACAAGCTTTGAACAAGCATAATGCTCGCCTCCGGTCTTGCCATGGAATGAAGATTACCCCTGCTAATAGCGCAGGGAGTCTTGATTCTATTAAAGACAAGGAGGCGAGCATTACTTTCCCGCCCTGGATACATGGGAGAGTTGATATCAATGCCTATGAATGTATTGATGGATTTTCTCTTGGAATAGGGTAGTTTATCTGCCCCCATAAATGTGCTCTATGTTTAGGTAGGAGACGACCAGAAAAACAACTGAGCCAGGCTAGCGAGAGCACAGGTTGATCTGCAAAGTCCTTCAGGCGTTTACAGAGGTCGAGCAGAGCAGTGCAGGATGAGAAAGGAGGCTCCGTGATTTGACAACTTCAGAGGATTTGGTTACATGTTGAAGTACAGTTAAGGGCATTTAAAGAAGAGGGAGATGGAAGGAACAGGAAGGACTATGGTCACATGGCCAGGGCAATATGGACTACAGAAAGACTGGGTTTTAAGGGAAAAGTAGTTTTGAGAAATGAAAAAAAAGAAATTCCGTCTGGAAAGTTGTTTTGGTTTGTTGAAACTGCTGGGGACAGCAATACATGAGAAGATGAAGCATCATGCTTGCCTCCTTATCTTTAATAGAATCAAGACTCCCGGCGCTATTAGCAGGGGTAGTCTTCATTGCATCGTCTTCCTCTGTTTGCGGCTTTGACATGACAGCAGGGATAAATGAAACGCATTGAAACCCGCAAACCCACTGACCTGTTCAGCGCTGGTCTCTTCTAGGAGTGGGGGAAGATAACGGCGCCTACTTCGTGTATGGATAGGCGCAGGGTGAGCACAGCCGTGGCTAAGCTTCACTGTGCTGCTGCAGTGTTGCATACACCTCATGCCACTGTTTGTCAGAACAGTGAAAGACGCAGAACACAGCAAAGCAGCTCAGTGCAGCTTAGACACACCTGTACGGAAAACCGCTTATGCCAGTGTCCCATGACAGTGTGGGGGAAAGAAACTCCCCTTGGATATGGGCAGAGGATAGCTGTGGCTTAGCTCCTCTAAACTGATGTGGTAGACCTATTCCGTCTCAATGTCTTATAAACGGATGCACAGTTATTCAACTAGGCATATTACATATCATTTTACTAATAGCAGTTTGCCTGTTTAATGCTGCCATGAATTGAATGAGCTTCAAACTATTGATAACGTTCCACTGGGCAGAAGGGGTGATCAAAGTCCTGTGGAAAGCCTCTTGTGTTGCCAGGTGTGGGAAAGCTAGAGAAACGCATTACATTTGTGTTTCAGCCTTTTGTACAGTAGGCAAGCCTTCATAGCATATCTGCATACCAGACTCTTCAAGCCGGAAGTTATGTAAGCTGTTCAGCAAAATATTAGTGCTGCTTTGGCAGGAGACAAGCTTGAACACTGCATTCACCGTACACCTAGCCTAAAGAGTCGGCCTTCACCCACTGATACACCCCTAAGGTCCATTTCTAAAGGGGCCTCCGTGCATTCTGTTGGTTCTTGCAGAAGGACCAGCTCCCACTTGTATTAACCCCTTTTCCCTCTTTTTCACCACCTGTTGGCAGGTGGAACAAGAGCTGATCGAACGGCCCCACCACCAGTTGCACCCACAACAGGGGACGTAAAAAGGTGGGTGAGTTCTTTGGTGCTCCCTTCGTTTAGGGTGGGGGGAGGCACGGAGTTGGAGAAGGGAGATCAGGGGTTAAATCCAAAGGTCTTACCACACAATCAGGGAATCTGAAAGTGGGAGTTGCAGATCAGGAGCTAGGTGGCATGGCTCTAGACAAACTTTCCATCTCAAATAGCAGGTGGCCAGGCCCCACACGACTTTCACCTTTTATATATAACAAATAGCTGGCACTTTCACATCCTCTTCGGAAAGTGGAACTGGTAGGTAGGTCGCAGGGCTACTCAGTCGTTCAGCTCCAATCACAGTATTTCACTCTTCGAAACAGCCCTACTTAGGATAACAATGTATGCCTAGCCCATACCTCATTACAGTGATGTCTTGTATTTAAAATACAACATTCGGTAGTTTAATCTCCTAGGTTGCCACGCCAATGCCACCTGGTGAGGGTTTTGAAAGGGAGGCCTACTAATTGGACCCCCCCCTTTCATAATGCTCCATGCCAAAAACATAGTGCACCCATTTACCTTTGCTGCAACTGCATCCTGCCAATACTAGTGGCAGTAGGGTGGTTCAAAGGTCATATGTGCATTCCTGAAAATGTGCAGGTACACAGAATTTCAACAGGTAGAAATGATTTTGCTTAAATACACGTTTTTAAATTTTCTGCACCTCTAGTTAAAAACATTGTGCATACCAGCCATCTGATGTCATGTTCAACTCCAAGCATAAGCCATGTCTAGTTATTGCATGGTGGCTACAGAGGTTCTAAAATTACCTAGCCACGAGCATTCCGATGTCATAAGTGTGTGCTCGGAAAGATGGCTCATTCATGACAGGGTTGTTGTGTATTGCCTGCATGGTGTGCGTATACCCACAACATTGTGGAACCCTGCCTGGAAATCTTCTCTGTTGATGCCCCTGGTGAAGGTATACACCTTTCTGTAGACAAAATTCCCCCCCCCCGCTTTGTGAGGTCTGCTGAGAACCACTGCTTAAAAGACAATCCTGACGTGACATATGCCCTCTCACACCACGGTGCACCCCCCATCCCTCTCCACTTTTTGCAGAAAAAGCAGTCTGGCTATGACATCAGAAGGCAAAGGACACTTGTTACAGCAGCTTGACTAGAATCCTGACAGTAGGCTTCTTTGAACCAATATGCTGTTGCATTTTGCCTGAAAAGGGGGGGCTGGGAGTGATCTCGCACACTCTTTATTTGCTTAATTTTAGCACTTCAAGACAAGAATTCTCCTGGAACTCTGTTGGGGGATACAGTATATTAAAGTGCAATGATTTGATAGTTTATTTTATATAGCGTCTATACACAATGTGTTTCAAAGCGCTCCAAGGCAAGGGAGGGAACAAGGGAAAATACAATGAAATTCTTGCAGGCCTTGAACAGTAAGGATGTGAAACTAACAATCGTACTCGGCGCGACGACATTTCAGATAGTGCAAGAGTTAAGACAAAGATAAGGAAGGGAGGGGGAGAGTGGGAAGGAAATGGAAACACAGGCACCTACCGTACTAGAGGAGAATTGCCTAGCATTTCGGTGCATATATAAGTAACTTTGGGTCTCACCCTAAGTTACTTAGGGAATCCAGACGTGGACCCCTTGCTCACTATTCTTAGAGAGGCACAGATCCACCCTACTGATGTCCAACCAGACCGAAACACGTGTCTGGGGTTTCTGTTGGTACTCTTGTTCAGAGGAGAATTGCCTAGCATTTCGGTGCTCGACTGCCCCAGGCCAGGACAAAGACTGATATGTTTGGGATATTTCTTCTCTGTGAAAGATAGTGAGCTAAAGACTCTGGGTAAGTCTCTCGTAACGAGGACTAATGTCTGGCAGAGGGACTCCCAGGACCCCCCTTGTTAATTTGCACCTACCGGACTAGGCCTGACGACATTTCAGGTAGAGCCGGAGAAAACAAAAGGTGAGGGAGATGGGTGCGGGAAGGGAAGGGAGGAACAAAACAAGCAACTATTGTACTAGGCCTTACGACCTTTCAGATAGTGCTGGGGGGGAGGGGCAGACGAGGTTGCTATCCTACTAGGTTCCTGGGATAATTTTGATAGAGTAAATACATAGAAGAAAGTAAGGGGAGGAGATAGGAAAAGGGAGAAAAGGAGAGGAGGAGAGAACAGAGTAAATAGTCAAGAATGGAGAAGCAAGAGGGGCGAGTGAATACAATTGCAGAAGTCAGTAGTAACACATAATGATGCAAGCAAGGATACAAGATGAAAACAGCATGATTCAGGGCCACAATGAGTACAAGATACAAAGGAAGTCTAGCATGAGAGTTGACAAAGATTGACGCACTGTGAATCTGAAGTCCATACAAGTCAAATCCAGCATTGGCCACAAGACTGATGGTGAAACCAGAATGTATCAGGACAGAGTCCTGCTGGAGGGGTCGGGGGGGGGGGGGGGTAGGGTAGAAGAATCAAGCAAAACCGGCAACGCCTGTCCTGTGTGCGAGAAGGGAGGGGGGCACAAGGGAACATCACAGGGGGACCAAAGGGGGTGGGGATGGACTGTGAGGACAGTGGGAGTAAACGCATGTTGGTGCATGCTTACCTGCTATCTGAGCAGGGGGTCGGGCCCTGGGTCCACCTGGTCCAAACAGGTATTGCCCTTTTCTTAGTCAGCCCTTCGCTTCAGATGCCCGGGCGAGAGACGCCTTTGATCTAAGAGTTAAGAGCAGGAAAGAGGCAGGGCTAAGAAGGTGGGTGGTGCTTCGGCCAGGTGACCTAGATCCACTTGCACCTGCTCCCCATCTGCAAAGGAAAAGAGGCTCCTTAAGTAGGGAATTGATTCAATCATGATTCCAAAGCCCATAAACTCTACAATTTGCATTTGTGATCAATATCAAAACACATGACTAAAAAAATGAAATTGCCCATTAAAATAAATACTATTTGAATTCCAAAATGTAACTGTCACAAGCAGTATTTGTGTCCCTGCCATGAATGGGCACGTCGGTTGATACTACTTCAAGGGAATACTGCAGCTGTTTACCTGAATCAGGAAGCTTTCAAGGATCTTTTCAATCATCCCTATGAGGCGTTTCTGTCCGCACACCATTTACTGTATCTTCACCGTATTGGCCCTTTTTTTGTGGACCAGTCTCAGATTTTAGATCCTGCTAATCGCACAGAATGCGACCCAGCCTCACGGGGACAAAGAATATTTTTGATTTGAGAAAGACCTCTGAGGGTTGAAACACGTGTTGGCTGATTAATTTATTAATTACATTACATTTTAGAAATTAATATGCTATTATCCATCTTTAAATGGTAGAACCAGCAAGAGATTTTCAGTTGTGACGTATATTACTTACTCTGTGACTAGATTCCCTATCCATAGGTGTCCTTGGCTTTTGAATGGGTCCTTTTTGGTTTACACTGGATGGTGCTCGAGTCACTGATGCATGTGCTTGTCGCTTCTTGGCAATGACAGTTGAGGTTCTTCACCTTATTATGCGAGGCATACTTTTTGGCTGGCAGTTTGCTGTACTGGACAGACTACATGGAGTCTCTTGTGGTAGTATTGCTGCAGTGTAGTCTTTCATAAACTGATATCCTTGTGATGAGAGGATGGCTCGGGAGGATGGCTCAGGGGCAACATGCTCGCCTTTGAAGCAAGACGCAGAGTAACAGAGGTTCGATCCCCGGGTCCGCGCTTTCGAAACCTCTGGGTATAAGCGTGTTATAAATAACCAATCATAATTATATAATGAGATGTTCCTTTCATGCAAGATGCTGATCTGCAGGCTTCATGGCAACATAGGCTCCAGCAGTTTGCATACTTCCCTCACAAACCACAAGCACAGGAGGAGGCTGTGGCACATCATGTGGATACTTCAGCTCGATGCCTGATGGTGGGAATTGACAACTCCCGCCAGGCGTGATTCCATGTGATGAAGTTTTCGAAGGAGGTGCAAAATAAAGTTCTGGACCTTCCCTTAGATGGAAAGGAATTGTTTAATTCTTCTACAAATGACCCTCACAAAGACCAAGGCAAGTACCCAAACTGCCAAATCCTTGTCGATCCTGGCAAAGGTCCCAGCTAAGGCCCCTTATACTCGGAGGTCGGGGTCTCGGTCTCGATCCTTCTCTGGCTTCAGAGGGTTTTGGGACTGCCGGGCGGCGAGAACTGACCCTCCGGTTGGTGGCACTAGTTGGAAAAAAAGTGGTCGTTTTTTCTCTCTGCCTTCAGCCTCCTCTCCAGGAGCAGGTAGTCTCCCTCCTGACAAATCTGCAAAATTATATTTTTTGTCAGTCGCACAAGACTCCGGGGGGAGGAAGAATTTCTTCTCATCTGGAGGCATGGCAGACAATCGCCAGCGACCGGTGGGTTTTGTCCATCGCTCTGGAGGACTTTCACTTGGCCCTCCCTCCAACCTTCAACCCTCCCTTCTAACAGATCGGGACACCCTCCATCAGAGCCGAGGTTCAGAAGCTTCTGGACCTCAGGGCGGTGGAACCTGGTCCCCTCGGAGAGTAAGGGGAGGGCTTCTACTCTCGACTGTTCAGTGCCCAAACCCAACCAGGCTGGCCTGCGCACCATCCTCTACCTTTCCCAGTTCAACCTTTATCTTCCCTCAAGATGATCACACCCTGCCATATAAAGTCCTCTATTCGGAAGGACGACTGGCTCAGTGTAGTGGACCTCCAGGACGTGTATATGCACATCCTGATATGGAGGCCGCATCGACAGTATCTGCAGCTCTACCTGGGAGGGGAACATTTCCAGTTCAGTGTTCTCCTGTTTGGTCTCAGCTCGGCGCAGCGTGTCTTTACGAAGATGTCGGTAATCGCAGCTTTCCTTCGGCTACCATATTTGGACAATTGGCTCCAACGAAGCCCTTGTCCACAGACGGCATTGAGCAATCTTCAGTCTCTCCTTCAGCTCCTGTTCTACCTTGGGCTTTTGGTGAACTGGCAGAAATCTTCCATGACTGTCTCCCAAGACCAGATCTTCCTGGGTTTTTGTTGGAACACGATCAACTCCAGGGTGTATTTGATGGTGGACGGGATTGCGGATCTATTCGCCACGTGTCATCTATTCATACAGTCCGAGCACCTGACGGCTTGGTGGTTCCAGAGACTTCTCGGCCTCATGGCCTTGTGCGTTCTTTATCTTCCTCTTGCACGCCTCAAAATGAGTCATACGCAGCTTGTTCTTCGGAGCTCTTGGTTTCGGGCTTTGGAATCGGATTCCAAGATGATACGGGTTCCTTTGTGCATGGAGGCGGACCTTCTATGGTCATCCTCGACCAGCAATGTTATGGTAGGGACCTCCTTTCAGGAGCCTTGCCCACAAGTGATGATTACCACAGACTCCTCCCTCCTAGGGTGGGGAGCAACTCTGGATCATCTCCAGGTTTTCGATCTATGGACACCGCAGGACAGGCAGTTCCATATAAATTTGCAGCTCCATGCTGTTTTTCTGGCGCTGAAAGCATTCCAACCATCCATCACGAAGCGGGTGGTCCGCATCCGCACGGACAATTTGGTATCAATGTTTCACATCAACAAGCAAGGTGGTACCAAGTCTCCACCTCTAGTGGACCTTGCCATTCGGGTGTGGGAATGGGCCATCCAGCACGGCTTTTGGCTGCTGGCGGTACACATTCCGGGCAAACTCGACTTGACTGCAGACTCACACAGCCGGCAGACAGTGGCCAGCTACAAGTGGGAACTGAACATGGAAGTCCTATCCAACATCTTTCGCCAATGGGGCACTCCAGAAGTGGACCTTTTTGCAACTTCCACAAACAGGAAACTTCCTCTTTATGCATCCAGGAAAGGTCTAGGGGCCTCTTCTCAAGGGGACGCTCTCGAGATCTTGTGGCACAACATGAAGGCATATGCCTTCTCATTTCTTCCTCTGATTCATCGGTCACTCTGCAAGCTCGGGAAAGCATCGAATTGCACTCTCCTGTTCATAGCTCCTTAATGGCCAGCCAGATTCTGGTTTTCAGAACTTCAGCATCTGTCGATTTTGTCCTCCGATCAGACTGCCGTTGATTCCCAACCTCCTTCACCAGTGCGATCAGCAGATGTGGCACCCCTGCCCACAATCATTCAGCTTGGCGGCCTGGTGCCTGAATTCAAATCCCTAGTGCAGTTTTACCTGTCTGAAGACAATATGCGCATTATCCAAGTGGCCAGGAAACCCTCTGAGGTTTCCGAATAGGAGCAAGTGGCTCCAGTTTTGTCACTGGCTAAGCAATTAGACTCCAGACATGCTACGATTGACACTGTCCTTTTGTTCATTTCTCATCTTGCTGCTTCGGGCATTGATGTCTTATCCTGTAGGACTTACTTGTCGGCTATTGCTGCCTACCTGTCCACTGACGCCTGTTCCCTTTCTTTGACAAACCCGGTCATTAAAAGGCATTTCGCAGGTTTGTTGCATCTTTTTCCACCTGTATGCAATCCTCACCCAAAGTGGAATTTAAATGTGGTTTTGACAGCCTTATGCCATAAGCCATTTGAGCCTATGGCTCCGACGGATCTAAAGTACCTTTCTTGGAAGCTTTCCTTTTTGGTTGCAGGGACTTCGGCACGGCGTGTAAGCGAGCGTCTAGCTTTGTCCGTGGAACACCTGGTTCCTTACCTTTCATAAGGATAAGATTGTGCTTTGCACTGGTCCTTCTTTCCTTCCTAAAGTAGTGACAGATTTTCATTTGAATCAATCTATATGATTACCTGTCTTTTTTCCGAACCTGGCCTCGGATGCCGAGAGAGTATTACGTAATTTAGATGTCAGGTGAGATCTGAAGTTCTATCTGGACAGAACTGAACTGGGGGGAGGAGGGGGGGTGCTCCTCCCAACTCTTTCTTACGTTCAGAGACCCGCTTCAAAAGCTAATATCTCCCGATGGATTGCCTCCTGTATCTCTGAGGCCTATATGATTCAGGGCCTTCATCCTCTGAATGGCATTCATGCCCATCTTGTACGTGGCAAAGCGGCTGCTGTTGCCTTCCAAAAATATGTTCCCTTGGAGACCATTGCCAAGGCGGCTTCGTGGGCCTCCCCATCAGCTTTTTGTAAGCATTACTGCTTGGAACTGAGCTCCAGGGCCGATGCTCAATTCGGTCAGGCTGTTCTTGAAAACCTCTATCAGTAATGCGTTTCCATCCACCCGTATTACCTGTGAGGAGTGCTTTGGAATCTCCCACAAGTATGGAGGAAAGGAGACTGGATGTAGGAGTATAACAAAGGTACTCACCGTAGTGACTACCTTACTCCTAGTCCATAGTCCCCTTTCCTCCATAGGCCCGCCCACCGTCCTCTCTAATAAGTATCCTCTATTATTGCTTAAATGGTCAGACTTGCTGATAAAAAAGGACTGAAGGGCGATGTGTGGGGCGGAGCTCAGGAGGGCAGGGTTACGGCCGCGTGCAGTACCCCACGTAAAAAGAGGACACATTTTTTTCATTGTTGATGCTTTTTATCAAAAGTGCTCAGGTCCGTCCCAAAGGATGGAATGTCCCACAAGTATGGAGGAAAGGGGACTATGGGCCAAAAGTAAGTTAGTCACTACAGTGAGTAGCTTTGTTAAAATTATGGGAACGCTGTTCACACAAAGCTCCAACCTAGGAACAACCCTTTTTCAAATTGTAAATCTTACATATTACTCTTCACATAATGCTCCTCTTAGCAAACAAAACTTTCCACGCTGTTCTCCCAGTAAGTACATTTCCTAGCTTCGCAAAGAATGCTGTTTCCGAGGATGTACTAGATCTACAGCCTCACCAAAATAATTCATACCCTTTGCAAGAACCATTAAAATAACATCAACTATCGAATGTCTGTATATTTTTCAGTAAGACTGTTCCTTTTTAGTCAGGAAACAGGATTTATTTTCACAGTGATGCAAAACAGACCCTCGCCTCAAGAAGTAGGTTGATTTTGTAAATATGAGCTCTCATCCTGTGCAGGGCTACTAAACAAAATTGAGGGTTCAACAGCCATAATACTCATTCTACACCTTTGGTCCATAGTAGTACTTCCAATATTTCGGGACACATTAGCACCCACACCAACTATTTCAATATGTTCCAATCCCTCGCCAAACCCCTCTAAAATTGAGGAATAACATCAGGAAACATTTTTGATCATTGTAGTGAGTACTGCCATCTATGAAGGAGTTTCACTCAGTGCGTTTTTAATCGGAAGATATTTTGTTTGTAAATGCTATACTGCAAGGCGTTTGCCTCAATGTGTTGGAAATCTGAGTACCGAAATCTTTTTCTCATAATCTAGATTGTAATTTGTCCCTCTGCATCTACCTACCCACTTCAGTTCCATATAAATGTGAGCAATCAAAACCTTTGTACCCTCAAAGGCGTCTAGAAGTCTTTCAAAAGGAGTCTTGTCCCTGCAAGGATTATATTCGCACAGTAAAAATGAGGGCACTGACCGAGTATTCATGTTCAGATCCGATTCTAATTGGGACTGCTTTTAGAATGACCTTTACCCACACCCGCCTCATTACAGCTCTGAAATCTGAGGTATTACTTATTAGTTGTTTGCATTTTGATTGAAAGTCTTAATTTTTATAGAACCTTGATTTGACATTTTTACTTTGGAAATTTAGATGGTACGGTTATCAACTCACTCCACCTGAAGAGTGTAGCCTGTGCTACCACAAAAGGAAAAGGTGGTATACCAGTTAGGCTGTATCTGTTTCACCTTTTGATTGGGCATCACTACTGATGTCATAGTGTAGGGCGAAGTAGGAGGTTTACCAACTGCTCACCCCTGCACTTGGGCATCACTACTGATGTCATAGTGTAGGGCGAAGTAGGAGGTTTACCAACTGCTCACCCCTGCACTCCTGCAGAGCAGTAGCCATTTAATCACATCAGGATCTGACCAGCTGACCATTTGTAAATCACTAGCCAACATTCAATATGCCCTCCACCTCTACTAGAAGGCAATCCGTTATTGTGTATGTTTGGGGTGGTGAGTAAAAAATATGTCCTGGTCACCTATGGGATGAGCCATGCTCCAAATATCTATCCCAAATAATGCTAACACAAATTACATTTTCCAACTTCTTTATCTGGGAAATCCAATGCAAATAGGGATCCTCTGACATTAAAACCTTGAAGTATTGTCTATCTTTTGGCAACCTGTTCTATCAACTCAAAGCTTTCTAGAAGAATGCACCTTGCCCCTGATTAGGCATATATGTCAATCTCAATGTAACATATTTACACACTTCCCTTTTACTGAAGTGGACTGTCACTATAAAGCCTTTTTAGCTATCAGCATTTCAATTCAGAGATACTTCTTGAGAAGTATGCCGAAACCACTTTTGTATAGCTATCTGAAACCCAATGCGTTCGTCCTCTGTTACAAACCTTTTTAGAATTATCCTCCAACTTCCTGAAGTGTCTCTCGTGCATACATACTAGTTTTGTCTGTTCAACTCCCTGGCTAATGAGGATCTTTTATGAGGTGAGTTTAAGCTTAGGGTGGCACTGTTTATTCCTAATAAATATTTGTTTATACTGTTTCTGAAGTGTTAGCCAGCTAGCTTTCGTTAGTAAAAATAACATCAAAATGTAAGTTTCAACAAGCCCAAGGTGTACTTGCTTTAAAATGACCACTTTAAGTGGCCTATGCCAAAATGCTGCTATAACATTGCATTTTGGACAACATGTCCATCCTCAGTGCAAATAGCTGTCAGAGCTGATGATTCTTGTAGTTATTAGAGTGCCTGTAGTGCAGAAAGTCGCATCTAATCCGACACGGTTCAACACGCTATATAGTCTGCATCTGCATGTTTTCTTTGAGAGCATGTTAACGCTATCCAAGTAGCAGACTGTATCAACAGCTGTCCTGGCAACACGTTCTGTATGCCGCGCTTTCGTTGATGCCCCAAGTTCTCCAGAACTCTTCTTGACAATCTGCTGCTCCCTCCTTCCCTCCTTCCTTCTGCTAGTCTCTTGGTCTCCCTCTGATCTCATCCAATACACCAACACTTCCTGCCCCTTGATTATATATCCTTCACCTGATGAATGCTGATCAGCTGTTTTTGTCAACCGTGTGTGTGTGTGTGTGTGTGTGTTGAAAATGTGTTTACAACAGGGTTACAGCTTAACCAGACCATAATACGCCATAACAAAATCATGAATAGCATCATCCTGTCCCCATCAAATACACAGTACTTGTCCAAAGTTTACCACTTCTCATGAACAAGTGTACCTTCTATACAGTAAACTCAGTGCTGCTTACTAAACCTTTTTAGGGGGCCATATCCAAGGTATTAACAACCACCTCCCTGCACTCCTCACTATTGGGACGGAGAAAGATGGGGAGTCATGCAGTCAGTGTGGGATGGCTTCAAATTTGGAGGGTTGGGACCTTCTATAGGACTACGGACATCAGTTTCCCAGGGGGGGGATTGCTCAAAGTACACCAGGGCCTCAATGCCCTTAGCTATTTAAGTGTGGAGTGCCAGTCTGTACTGCCACTGCAGCTCTAAGAAGAGTAATACTCAAAGTAAAGCCATACCAGGTCTACATATGCGTGAGATTCCAGTAGAATCACTGTCAAACTTTCCTTGTCGTATTTCATTGGGCCTTCTAAAGCCATTCTCTCTGTGAGGGTAATTAGCTCCTCTTCCAGTGAAGGGTTATGCACACTCTGGCTGCTAAAAGCAGAGTCCTCTGCATATGTGGTAACACCAAAATATTTTCTCCATTCCTTTAGACTCCAATAAACAAGCAACAGGACCAGGTCTCTCTCAATTCCATCTATATCCTTAACCTACCCCAACACTTCCTTCCAAAATATCTCCCCAAACGACATTCCCACCACATATGCCAGTATGTACAAGGAAGCACACAGTTCCTCCAGCATAGGGGACTGACGTTTGGGTACATTTTGGATAGACTCAACAGTGTCAAGTGACTTCTGAAAAATCTTCCATTATGCAATTTATATTGGATCACTATGGAGGAAGACCAGACCGCCCTGTGTATAACCCTCCAACCTCTGTCCTCGGAGAGCTGGAGGTCCATGGACCACTGTCTGGGTTCTAGGTATGCCCACATGTCCTCATCAACAGTGAAACATACATACGTGAGATGAGCCCAGTTTGTGTATTTAGAATCTGTTCAGGGGGTTATTCAGATACATTTTGTCAGTACCACCTTCAGCTGGAGGTATACCAGCACCATGGGGGATAGGTCAAGTGCTGTCTAAAGTTCAACTTTTAAAAGCAAGGCAAAGAGTCACACGGATCAGTACATCAGTACAACAAATATTCAGTTAATAATTGACTCTAATAGGTGTGGGGGGGGGGGGGGGTAGTGAGAGGCCCAGTCACGTGAACAATTATATAAACATATTTTATTAATTATACAAAAATCACAATAGAATAAAAAATGTCCATTCACACAATAACATTTTAAAATGTATATAATGAAAAAGATCTAGAAAAATTCTAAAAGCAACGTATAGAACACTAAGTGTAATTCATAACTAGTAATATATCTGAAGAAGTGTGTAGTAGTCAGTATAAAGGTGCTGTCAAAAAGGGCTAAGTGCCTACTAGGAGTACATCATTATTAGGTATCATCATGAGCATAGTTTTAACGATAAAAATGATCTAGTTCAGTCATAAAAACTGATGGTCGTCTTCGTCAGGGCACATAAGTAACATAGCAACTAATATTAGTAAGCCTGCAACATTTTTAGCACACATGACAATAAACCAGTAGGTTGCATTGTGTCGAATATACTGTATTTTGAACTTGATAGAAGATCTGGACCTCTAGTCGAATGCTAATGCACAAAAGTAAAAAATAATAACAAAAAAACTGTTAAACAAAAATTTATCCTAACTGTGACTCAAAAACACCCAACACCAATTTGAATTCAATTTATAGGACTGCCAAAATCAAGTAGACCAGGTTCACCTTGATGGGTCCATACGGGGCGCAGAAAATAATTGCTTCATTCACGCCACCCCATAGAAACGCAGATGATAAAATGTATTCATCTTTGGAGACAGAAAAAGAACAAAAGGGATTTTAACCATTATCCCAAGTTCTAACCTAATTATACAAAGAGACCGAGAACGTGCACTGGGATGTATATGTACAAACATACTAACCTTGCAAAGTCAACAAATTGAAACATATCCATAAATCAAACGGTAGGACACAAGGCCATCTGGTGTTCAGGATGTATCAGATTAGAACACACTGCAGTGCATCAAAGAGGCACTTAACAAAGATAGAATGTGGAAATCCGCCAACAGGTAGCAGAAAGAGGGGGTATATGAGAAAATGACCAGGGTATAAGGTAGAACTGCACCAAGACAGTTAAACAATTAGTCTGACAAATGGTGTCCAACACATGCTAAAAAGTAGCCACATCTAGCATGGATAGCAAGTAAAGTAGATGTAGCAGTTGTGCCCTATCTAGACCCTACGTCTAAATCATGCAAATCGGGGTCTAATCATACGGGGATTAGCATAGTGAAACACTATTGTGTAGATAAAGCTAGATAGTATGATATAAAGCAACGGATGAGTCCCTAGCTGTGGTAAATAAGTCAGCCGCGGGCTCTCCGCATGAGAGTAGCATCCGTTGCCAAGGCAAAGTTAATACCAATCGGCGCGTCTAATGTAGCTCGCAAAAGCTGGCCCTTATAGAGACAGTGAAACATCACATGTTAAAGCGAAAGCCCGTCCCGAATGGGGCCAAGAACCGAAAGACCGCTGTAAAAACGTACCGCATTGGAAGGCGGATGCGCTGTCGACATCAATAGAGGGGAACCCAAAAACGAAATGTTGTAAGAGTTCAGGTAAGTGGCCGTCATTCATCGTCAAACTTGTACTGCAGGGGCTGGAACTCGCAACGTGATTGCGCTCGGTACCGATAAGCACAAGATAATGGAAAAAGAAAGAACTGGACTTAAGCTCAGGAGCGTAAAGGTAAACCAGGGACTACAGCGCATCTAGCAGTGAGCCAAGGATCATGGCATAAAGAAATTAAATTACTGCATGTGCATGTATCAAAAGAATTAATACCCAACTACTGAGAGAAAAAAGTGTTTTCTTTAGGGGGTATGGCTCTTCAGGCTGCCTACTTCGTATGTGCCTTCTCACGTTTCATGCACACTCTGTGGAACTGTGTTTCCTTAGTGGCTGAACATATTCCCGAAGGGGACGAACGGGATGATTTTCTTGCTATGGCCCAGGATGGCAAGGATGCCATGTGTGAGGCTGTTCAGTCGGGTTTGGACATGGCAGATTGCGTCAGCCGGTGCATGGCGGCGAGCACCGTAATGGTTACGGAAGTCGGGGTTTGCTCCTGATGTGCAAGCCCGGCCCCTCAACATGCCCTTTGATGGTGTCCATCTTTTTGGCAGCAAGGCTGACGAGAGCCTTGACAGGTTGCAGACCTCAAAAGCTGCAGCAAAGTCGTTGGGCGCTGCAGTTCGCCAACCTCCGCCTTTCCGTCCTAGGGGACAGCAATGGAGGGGAGGTTCCTTTCGTTATTACTCATACTTTGGTAAAGCGAAAGGAGCTGCTAGTCAAAGGGGCCACTGTAGGAGTGCCAGAGGTGGAAAACAAGATACTTGAGGTGCCAAGGCAGCTCGTGCTGTTGCCTCTTTGCCCTCAGGCAACACCGCAGCCGCTTCAGCTCAGTCATGAGGCCATGTCCCATGGTTCGTCGGTTGGGGGAAGGCTGGCGCAGCATCTTGTCGAATGGCGTGCCATTACTTAAGATGTGTGGGTTCTCGAGATCATAGACCACGGCTACTGTCTTCCTTTCCAGCAGAGGCCTCACGACAATCCACCAGGGAATCTCTTTGAAGAGTCCGGATCCGCTCCTTGCGCAGGAAATTCAATCCCTGCTGGAGAAGGGCGCCATAGAACTGGTGCCTGTAGCGGAGAGGAACAAGGGATGGTATTCCCCTTATTTTTTGAATTCCAAGAAAGACTGGGGATTACGACCCATCATGGACTTGCGCGGCTTGAACAAACTCCTCAGGAAGGACAAGTTCAAGATGGTTACTCTCTCTCTCAAGTCCTCCAGGCCCTTCAACTTCAGGACTGGTTGGTGTCTCTCGACCTCAAGGATGCTTATTTTCATGTGCCTATCCATCCAAAGCACAAGAAGGACCTGAGGTTCGCGGTTCGCGACTCGCACTTTCAGTTTCGGGTCCTGACGTTCGGATTGACCTGCGCCCCGAGGGTCTTCACCAAGCTCATGGTAGTGGTGGCAGCGCATCTCAGGAAAGGGGGGATTCACGTTTCAACCTACCTGGACGATAGTTTGATCAGGGCGTGCTCTCCCAAGCAAGTCCTGGGTCATCTGTCCGTCACCTGCCACTCCCTCCACAAGCTGGGCTTCTCCCTCAACTTAAAGAAGTCCCACTTGACGCCAACTCAGAGGCTCCAGTACATCGGAGCAGTGCTCGACACGTCCCTGGGGCAGTGCTTTCCTCCCCAGGTGAGGGCTCATCACATTCAGCAGATGGTGCAAAAGTTCCAACATGCCACGAGTGTCACTGCGTTCGAGTTCTTGAGATTGCTCGGCCTCATGCCATTGTGCATTCTTCTGGTGCCAGAGGCCAGGTTGCGGATGAGATCTTTGCAGTGGGCACTTAAGCTCCAGTGGTCTCAGTCCTCCGGCAGGATGTCGTACCCCATTCAGGTGCCGCCCTCGGTCGCCCAGGACCTTCTGTGGTGGGCCGTCGAAGGCAATCTGATGAAGGGGGCTCCATTTTGGCTACCCTGGCCAGAGGTGTCGATCGTGACGGACGCATCCCTCACGTGTGGGGAGCTCATGCCAACGAGTTGACAGTCAGCGGTCGTTGGTCTCGGTCAGAGTCCAGAATCCATATCAATCTGTTGGAGCTGAGGGCCGTCAGGCTTGCCCTGAAGGCTTTTCTGCCGACTGCGAGGAAAGAATGTCCCGATTCTGACGGACAACACAGTGGTCATGCACTACCTCAACAAAAAGGGGGGGCAGGGGTCACTTCCTCTGTGCAGGGAGAAGATGCAGTTCTGGTTCTGAGCAATCCAGCAGAAAATTTCGATCTTGGCAGTTCATCTGGCCGGAGAAGAAAACGAGAGGGCGGATGCTCTGAGCAGGCAGAGCGCAATCTCTCACGAGTGGGAGTTGGCTCAGGAGATTCTCCTGGAGGTCTTCGCCCTTTGGGGGACCCCTCAAATGGATCTCTTCGCCTCCAGTGTCAACCGGAAGTGCAAAAGGTTCTGCTCGCGGGAATTTCCTCCAAGAGGAGCCTAAGGAGACGCGTTTGTGGTGGAGTGGTCATTCCCACTGCTGTACGCGTTTCCTCCAGTCCCCGTCATTCCTCAAGTGCTGCAGAGGTTACGGAGGTTCGGTTCCCGGATGATCCTCATTGCTCCGGCATGGGCCAGGAGGACGTGGTACCCGGACCTTCTCGACTTGTCCATCTGCCCTCCACGTCGTCTTTCCTACCGAGACGATCTGCTCTCACGGGAGGGGGGGGGCAGGTTCTCTATCCAGAGGTCAGATCCCTCAACCTTCACGCT
Organism: Ambystoma mexicanum; assembly: GCF_040938575.1. NCBI lineage: Eukaryota > Metazoa > Chordata > Amphibia > Caudata > Ambystomatidae > Ambystoma > Ambystoma mexicanum. The sequence goes on along the minus strand of NC_090928.1, from coordinate 384,882,061 downwards.
TGGTTTCTGAAAGGTTGAGGTATAAGGATTGGGACCTCCCTGAAGAGATGATAGCGGTGTTGCTTTCGGCCAGAAGGCCCGCATCTAAGTCCCTGTACCATTGCCGTTGGCGTAAATTTTGCGACTGGTGCAGGGTTAAGAATGTGGATCCTTTTGCATGTGACATTCCTGTGGTTCTGTCTTTTTTGCTTTCTTTAGCCCACAGGGGCTTGCAAGTGGGTACGGTTAAGGGTTACCTGACGGCACTGTCCATATTTAAGCGCTCGTCTGAAGAGTGTTACCATTTTAAAATTCCTTTAATTTCTCAGTTTCTAAAAGGGCTCACTAATGTGTTCCCTCCATCACCTTTCCAGGTGCCCGGTTGGGATTTGAACCTTGTTCTCAAGTTTCTAATGGGTGCTCCCTTTCAACCTTTGCATTCCTGCCCTTTGAGACTGTTAACTCTTAAAACTGTATTTTTAGTTGCGGTCACTTCCGCTCGCAGAGTGAGTGATTTACAGGCACTTTCAGTTAAGCCACCCTTCACTGTGTTTCACAAGGACAGGGTTGTCCTTAGAGTTCGTCCTTCCTTTCTTCCGAAGGTGGTGTCGGAATTTCATTTAAGCCAGAAGGAGGTTATTCCGGCATTTTATCATCCTCCGCATCCTGGTAAGGAAGAGGAGAGGCTCCATAGGCTGGATCCTAGGAGAGCTTTAAGCTTTTATATTTCACGCATGTCCTGGGTCAGAGTGGATGATCAACTCTTCATTGGTTATGCTGGAAAGCGTTTGGGACAAGCTGTTACTAAGCAGACTGTCTTGATGGATTATCCTGACAATTTCTGAATGTTACCGCTTGGCGGGTAAGGACCCTCCGATAGGCTTGCGGGCCCATTCTACCAGGGGTATAGCTGCCTCTACTGCCCTGCAGAGGGGTGTTCCTATTTGTGACATCTGTGATGCACCCACCTGGGCTTCGGTCCATACTTTTGTACGTCACTACTCCCTCGATTGTATACGTGGGCAGGATCTGGCCTTTGGCAAGGCGGTCCTTTACTCTGCAATTTGTTTGGACATTCGAAATTTCTATCTTCTAAATTCATTTCCCACCTCCTTGCATTGGTACTCCTTTGGAAGTCTGTCATAGATATGGAATCCGTCGGAGGACCCAATCCCCTCGAAGAACAAGTTACTCTTACCTGGTAACGTTCTTTCGATGGGATGGTCGGACGACTTATTCCATATCGCTCCCTCCCTGCCTTCCCTGCTACAGAATTTCTTATGCGATTGCAGCTTACGGTTCCGCAAATCTTTGTGTGGTCAGAGTGGCAGAAGACTGGTGCCACATGTTCTGGGAAAAAACTACAAATGTGTCTATGGGCGATGTGCGTCCTACTTGTAACATCCAGTGACGTTGGCCATCGGAGGAGGTCCTCGAGGGCGGCGTATCGACGCAGACGCTGAAAGATTTTCCGAAGCAGCACAGCTGTGGTGATTACTGTCATAGATATGGAATATGTCGTCAGACCATCCCATCGAAAGAACGTTACCAGGTAAGAGAGTAACTGGTTCTTCTTTATGCCACGATGCTTGACTCACTGCTAGATGCGCTGTAGACCCTGGTTTACCTTTACGCTCCTGAGCTTAATTCCAGTCCTTTCTTTTTCCATTATCTTGTGCTTATCAGTACCGCGCGCAATCACGTTGCAAGTTTCAGCCCCTGCACTACAAGTTTCAGGATGAATGACTGCCACTTACCTGAACTCTTACAACATTTCGTTTTTGGGTTCCCCTCTATTGATGTCGACAGCGCATCCGCCTTCCAATGCGGTACGTTTTTACAGTGGTCTTTCGGCTCTTGGCCCCATTCGGGACGGGCTTTCGCTTTAACATGTGATGTTTCACTGTCTTTATAAGGGCCACATTAGAGCTACATTAGACGCGCCAATTGGTTTTATTAACTTTGCCTTGGCAAAGGATGCTACTCTCATGCGGGGAGCCGGCGGCTGACTTATTTACCACAGATAGGGACTCTTCCATTGCTTTATATTATACTATCTAGCTTTATCTACACAATAGTGTTTCACTATGCTAATCTCTGTATGAATAGAGCACTGCTCTCCCGATTTGCACGATTTAGACGTAGGGTCTAGATAGTGCACAACTTTACTTGCTATCCATGCTAGATGTGGCTACTTTTTAGCATGTGTTGGCCACCATTTGTCAGACTAATTGTTTAACTGTCTTGGTGCAGTTCTGCCCTATACCCTGGTCATTTTCTCATATACCCCCTCTTTCTGCTTAGGGGTGTGCCCTGTTGGCGGATTTCCACATTCTATCTTGGTTAAGTGCCTCTTTGATGCACTGCAGTGTGTTCTAATCTGATGCATCCTGAACACCAGATGGCCTTGTGTCCTACCGTTTGATTTATGGATATGTTTCAATTTGTTGACTTTGCAAGGTGAGTATGTTTGTACATATGCAGCCCAGTGCACGTTCTTGGTCTTTTTGTATAATTAGTTTAGAACTTGGGATAATGGTTAAAATCCCTTTCGTTCTTTTTCTGTCTCCACAGCTGAATAATTTGTATCTGTGTTTCTATGGGTGGCGTGAATGAAGCAATTATTTTCTGTGCCCCGTATGGACCCATCAAGGTGAAGTTGGTCTACTTGATTTTGGCAGTCCTCTAAATTGAATTCAAAGTGGTGTTGGTTTTTTTTAGTCAGTCAGGTTCAATTTTAGTGTAACAGTTTTTATGTTTATTATTTTTTTACTTTTGTGCGTTAGCATTCCACTAGAGGTCCAGATCTTCAATCAAGTTTGAAATACAGTATATTCGATACAAAGCGACCTACTGGTTAGTTATCTTGTATGCTAAAAATGTTGCAGGCTTCCTAATATTATTTGCTATGTTACTTATGTGCCCTGACGAAGACGACCATCAGTTTTTATGACTGAACTAGATATTTTTTGTCGTCGAAACTACGCTCATGATGATACCTTGTAATTATGTACTGGTAGTAGGCACTTAGCCCTATTTGACAGCACCTTTATACTGACTACTGCACACTGCTTCAGATATATTACTAGTTATGAATTACACTTAGTGTTCTATAGGTTGCTTTTAGATTTTTTCTAGATCTTTTTGATGATTATATAATTTAAATACCTTTTAAGATGTTGTTGTGTGAATGGACATTTTTTATTCTATTGTGATTTTTGTATAATTAATAAAATATGTTGATCCAATTGTTTACCTGACTGGGCCTCTCATCCCCCCTACACGTATTAGTCAATTATTAATTGAATATTTGTTGTACTGATCCGTGTGACTCTTTGCCTTGCTTTTTGATATAGATTGTTCCCCATGTCCACGTTTTAGGGGATACCCATCCTTTTGCTCTTTTTGAAGTTCAACTTTGGTCAAAAATGTACCTTCCTTCCACACCTGGCCGGCCAAGACCAGGCCCTCATAGCAAGCCTGAAACCTTGAGGAGCCCTCTTATCCCTAATGAGGAGTGACCAGATAGAGCAGAGTGACGAGGGCCATGTGGTAACCCCCTTAATCTCCTTGGAAATCCTACAAAGGTGCCACAACCCTGCGAGCACAGGTTAATGGTGAATCCTCTGGGTGAGGCACCTTTCCAGTAGGGGTGTAACGGTATAATGGTATACCGTTATAGATACCGTGAACCGCTTAATTGAACTATAATAACCGTCGCGTTGTTTATACCGGTATAACATTTTAGGGCTTGCAGCTATTAAGTGACCCTTTCAGGCTAATTTGGAAAGGCTGCAGTAAGCAAGTGCTGCGCATTCGGGATCTTGCACTGTGGGATGTGGTGTTTGGCAGACAAGAGCATAGGGAAAGTGAGGCCACATTAGTAAATGCAGCTTTGATGCTGTGACCGCTCTTTCTCTGTGATCAGAGTCGGGTTAAAGATCAGCCTATTTGTAGTTTTCCCATCAATTTGAAAGATGGGGAACTACATATCCCAGAATTCAAAGGGGAATGAACTGGATTGTCATGCTGACTACCCCCGGGGATCCAGATCAAGTCCAGCAACCCCGGAAGCAGGCATCAAGTTATTCCAAGCAAGCCCAACAACCCCTGCTAGGGGCTATTTGGGTGCAGTCCTGGCATCTATGGCACCAGACCATGCTGCAAGAGCTCCAAGCCAAAAGAGGATTGGAAGGGACTACTTTACCTAGGGACTATTTTTTACTCGGGTGGGGCCGGGGAGGAATACTTACCTGGGACTACTTTGGAGGTTATTTAAACCATGCCCAAAGAGCAGCACACGCTTCGCGTTATTCTGCATCCAGCAGCGTAACGCTCACTGTGCCTGCAAGTCTGCATCCAGTCTTCTGCCACGCCCGCCTCGAGTCTGGAGCTCCTAGAAAAAGGGAGAAAGAAGGAGAAAAGGTTAGAACAAGAGCAATACCTTTGATCCTTACCTGAATTCCCGATCCACCACGCCTTCACGGGTCGGCGCAGCCTCCACCGCATCTTCGCCGTACCCCGGCCCCTAAGGGGAACAAAAGGACATCAAGGTGAAACAAAGGGACAAACAAGAGGAATCCTTCTCACCACAATAGACTTACCTAATTTTACCGCCAGAGACATTATTCCCCGAGACTTCATAATTTCTCTCAGCACCTGAATAAGGGAGAAAGCAACAGGTTACATAGTGACATTATTTTATCGAACTGTGTTGGATAATACAAATCCTTACCTGAATGTTACCGGTTGCCACAAGGAACTCTTTGCTAGGGTCAAGCTGCAACCTGCAAGGAATCGGACAAGAGTGAAAGTCAGACATTTGAACTCTTACGAACTATATACTTACGGTGTCTCGCCGGAATTTTCAGAATCAATATTGTTCTGGAACTCACCAATTCCTTTGAACCAGTGAAGCAACTGGTTATCTACGCGCCCCTGCGCTCAATGCAGGATGGAGAGCTCATCTTTCCAAACCATCAGGTGAGACTATAAGAGGGGACATTAAAGGTGATCAGTGGGGAGAACAGCGGGGGTGGGGGTTAACACTCAACTCCACGGGTGGTTAATTCCCTTTCTCCATTTGCAGAAGAATACTCCTACGGGCCAAGCAAACGAAGCTAGGTGGTCCAGTCCAGTCTGTCATCTCGGCATTACGTGTCACATTGGGGGAGACCGCAGCTGTCCAGTTCAGATCGACGCCCCTGTGGGAGCCAGGTGAGCGTAACATGGGTGCCCTTCTGATGCATGTCCACAAACAACGTGAACTCTGTAGACTGTATGAACACTGTATGGTGCTTTGTGCTAGTATGTTAACTGCCCCCAACACTGTCCTGTGTAGATTTAAACATTGGCAGTAGAGTTGTTTCTTTCGCTTGATTCTTCACCTGCCTTCTGCATGGCTCTGTACTCAAGCAGGCATCAAAGATTCTACATTCAATTTGAAGTATCCAGAACAGTGGGGGTGAGAGATTTCTCATGTCCATCCTCGATTTGTGACACCACCCACCAAATCGTTCCTCGGACTCAACTCATATCACAAGGGTCCTAATGCGCTCAGACGTGGGGAAAATGGTAATGATGGGGCTGTGGTGATGCGGTCGTCTAGGCCATATTTGTGCTGACATATATTTTAACTTTGTCATTGTCAAAACGTTTTTGTGCCACTATCTTTAAGAAGGTAAATGAACATTGCAAGAATTAAGAAAGAAAGAAATCAACAGCGGCCGCTGAATGCTGTCCTGTTAGGATTACATGGTCAGTGGTGATTCCAACACCAGACCTTTATAATACACCAGGCAGATGGTAAACGAGCTATAGTGATTTGATCAGTGTGCAACCTTTCGGCGAGTGTGTTGGCTATGCCATTTTCACAAAAGAAACACAATGACATGGGCTTTCAGACCTCACATGAGTGACTTTTCTCCCTTTAATGCGATAAAGCGTTATCAAAAGAAACTTTTATGACTGATCGCAGCGAGGGCTCATGATGCCCATGCGATGTGGTTCCAAAATTATGTAGGTCTAGGCCGATTTTCAAAGCGATGACCTTTAACGGAGCAGCAAGCTCATTACTCAGAATGTGCATTTTAACACTTCCACTAGCCACTCTTTCATTCAAGGCGATCAACGAGTGAGCGCCATGAAAGACCAAATCTGCAGCCACCTTAGATTCCTGGAGAATCAGCTAATAATGTGCAGAGACAAGTTTCAAAATGCTGACAATTGGTGACCTTTTTAAGAAAATATTTATTAAGATTGGATAACTCCACCTGCTATACCGCGATAAATCAGTGCTTTGGATTAAAGAGCTATATAAACACAATGAATACAATACAACCATGATATACCGTCATTTGGCAAGGTGGTTATCATACCGCCATAAAACCAATACTGTGACATCCCTACTTTGCAGGACCCACAACCACTCCACTAATGAGATTGGGGCAAAGAGAAGGTTCTCCAGGGCAACCTATTGTTCTTGTCCCATGTATTATCTACCAGAATTCTAAGCTGGGAAGCAGAGTAATATTCATTAAGGTCCTCATCCTGTGTCTCCTCTTCTCATCCCCACCCCTAAAAACAGTCAAACCAACCCATGCTCCCACAATTTCACTTGTGACATGCCCACCCCACCCATATACCGGTGATGGCAAAAAGCCCTCGTCAGGAGATACCCAAGAATAGAAGGGCAACTGAGAAGACCCCTCTTCCCCAGACAGCTTTACCCATCTGCCTACTTACACATCCATCAACAAATTGTTAACATGAACTTTCCCCTTCAACTGCCAAAATCAAAAAACATAGAACCCCAGGAGGCCGAGTCCACTAGGCCAGCTCCCGATGCATTCCCCAGGCAAAAGCCAGTAATAAGCACTCTGAGCTAAACAATGAGTCCGGGTTAAAGTCCTTGTGTGGACAGATGAAGTCTTTATCTGTCAGTCTCATTCTCACGGCATCGCCTGCCTCCGAGCTGCAATCTTCTGAAATCAACTGCCTCCTCCAGCGAGGTGACCCTATACTCCTCTGCACGGTATTCAAATGAGAGAGAAAACTGCAACCCCCCCACCCCCCTCAGTATTTTCTTTCTCAGTGACATTCCTGCCATTTTATTCACAGTGGACGCCAATAAATCTTGTAAAATCCTTACTTTGGAGTCCTCAAACGGAATCTGATCTTTATCTTGGACTTTCTGTAGGATGGTTGCTGTGAAGTGTTGGAATTTTGCCAGGACCGATCTTGGCCAACGTCGAGGGCCACCTGCCCGATGAATCTTGCTAAACATAATTTCAGGGGATGGTGTTTCCTCCAAGTCCATTTATTAGTTTCTGCACCCAGAGCTCCACAGAGGACCAATTCCCTTTGTAGCTCTTTTAGGCCAATTATTTGAATGTTCAAACACCTCGCCCTGTTCTCCAAGTCGTCCACCTTTAGCTCCCGATCTCTTGCCTTCTGTTCAGAATCTTACATCCGGCCATCCATTTTCATTTCTGTCAAGTATGCCGATAATTGATTGTTTTCCAAAACTTCTAGGTTCTCCTCAACCTTATCAATTCTGCTCTTCAGATCCAATATTGCACCTGAGAGTCTGCTCTTTATCGACCTGATTTCGTCCAACACCATTCAGATGTCTGCTGTAGTAGCTGTGGCCTGGTCAGCATTCAGCATTCACTTTAGGGGCTCTTACATTGTAATCACATCTCTGTTGTCAGGATTCCTTCTAAAGCTGTGCAGAAATTGTGCAGTGACAGGATCCAGCATGTTATCCACCATTAGCTATGGTGTGGTCTTATGGAAAAGCACAGAGGCGGGCCATTGTGGCAAGGGCTTCAGGTGCCCCTTACTATGTCAGCCCCTCTAGCCGCACCCCCAAGGGCCCGAACTCTGCCCCTTAAGACTGTGGTAAACACCAAATGCCCAGTCAAGCCACTGAGTTGCACTTCACCTGGGGCCCCAGAGAACCAGGCATACCGCAAAGTTACCGACTCAACCCCCTCCACCAGGCATTGCCTAAATGCAGTCAGGCCGATGCTCTAAAGTGGAGAGCGCCTTCCCATTCAATGTGTGAATTGTCCTCTCTCACTGGTCGCTAAATGGCCTGCAGGACGTCCCTCCAATCACACTTTTCAAGGTGGGGTGGGCACCGAAAGTCTCTGCTACACCACCTTGTTTAGGAGGTGCCTGATCCACTTGTAATGCTCAGCCCCTGAGTAGTGGCTGTACAGCCCAGGCCCCCACCACACTGCCACTGCACAACCCCTGGTGTGTAGCCCCACTGCCAGGCTGCGTTTGGCGAGTTATCGTTCCTTAGGTCACATCTACAGTACAACAGCACTTGTCTCTTTGTCGCACGGTGCATGAGCCTGGACACTCCTGTATCCCGAGCCGGCTGTCTTGTATGAGCCTGAGCCTCACCTGGCTCTGGACTCCAATGTCACCAGTCACCTGCTGCAAGGTTGAAACAACTTACTGGTGTGTTCCACATCAAGGACACTACCCCATGCGACCACTCTGCACGCGTCCGATGGAGCACTCGGAGCAGAGCTACAGTGCCGCTGGCAAGATGGCGTACTGTATCTCAGACAAAGAAGGACCAAGGGCAATTCTTCCCAGTTTTTTTGCAGGGTCTTATTTGTTAATTGGTGATAGAACATTTCATATTTACAATCGTGTTATACCTTTTGGCAGGTCAGGCCTGTACTTACGACAGGTTGTATTCACTATTTCTGAAAATAATTAGCAACATTGAAGGATGGAACAGCTCTAGATCTCCCCTGGGGCTGGGCTGCCACTTTCCACTGCAGCCAGCCATCTCGCCCAACCCACAACGCCACCTGGTCAAACTCGGGCAGGGCTCTTCCGACGTCTGCAGTATTGACCATAAGTCAGATCATGTGGGTTTATTGCATTTTTTCCGCCTGTAATCATTTAAAAAAAATAAGTGTTTACTGCCTCTATTCTTACAACACAAAATGGTTTATAAGAGGTATATTTTTATATAGAAGTAGTCTTATTCATTATGAAATCATTTTGGGGCATACTTTATATATCAAAACTAAAATCTGACATTGATTCAATTTTCTTGTACACATACGAAGAACAGCTAATAGAATATTTTCCAAAACCCATCCCTTCAAATAGTCTTGCTTGAAGTAAATATGATGCGACAAGTCACCAAGTGAATTTATAAAATTTCATCAAAAAAAAGAATGTTTGGCAAGCCAGCAATAGGGCTTGTACTCTGGGACATGATGATCATGGATCTTTATTATCTTCTTAATGAAAATTAACTCCAAGTGATAAGTTCCCCATTCTAAAACTCAAAAATATCCTTTCCTTGAACATTTACAGGATGAATCAAAACATAGTCCCTAGCCCAAATCCTATAATAGCCTACTACATTTATAGAAACTAACACAAGTGTTCAACAACTAAAAAGATGCTTGACTGCTTCTGTTCCAGGTTTTCTTCCCTGGCTAGAAAGTTCTTCTGGTGCCACTGTAATGGTTAAATGTTCCAAACGTAGTTCCAAAGTCTTACTTGGGACATTTTAGTCTTTCTCCCAACACGTCTGGGTGCTGTTTTTACTTGTGTACTCCACTCTGGGTTTCACACTTTCTCTTGACATGGGGGGGGTACGACGTTCTTACATCGACACTCGTTTTTACGACTGGTGTTTTTCTGTGGAATTTTTGCAGAAAAAAACTTTTTGCATTTTTTTTTATTTTTTTGGGTGGGGGGGGATTGGGAATAAAATAAGAAATGGGTAAATGACAGGGGGTTTGGGGGAGCCCCACAAAAATAATAAGTTTTTTTCAGCAATAATTCTGTGTAAAAACAGTTATCGATGAAATGACATACAGCTGACTTGGAGTAGTGTCTCTTCTCTTAACCTTGCTCAAAGTTGTTTTCACACTCTTCTCCCCCCCCCCCCCCCATCCTGGTGTCTTTTGACTCATGTTCTCCTCTTGGGTTATCCTCACTCTAGTCCCCTCTCATGGGGTATCTTCTCTCGGAGCAAGTGGGTAAGTCTCTAATGTGACTCCTTCGATCTATGCTCACCCCATCTTGCCTCTTCCTTTCCAGGAGTAGTCGGGCTGCCCACAGTCCCCCCCCTTCACTGGTGAACTTTAGATTGTCCATAGGCTTGCATGTGTATTCCAGATCCTCTCGATCAGAGGGGTACAGGCCTCTTTTCACCCTCTGGGTACAGCTGGGCTCTCTCGGGTTTCCCTCCTCAGCAGGGAAGCTAGCGTGCACAAGGCAGCCTTCCTTCCGCTGCTTCTGGCTTTTCTCCACTGTTTTCCCCAAACTAGCGAGACGGGCAACCAGTCCCCAGGTGAGAACTTGGAACTGATCTGGCTCTCCTTTATACTGTCCTTTCTCCACTAGCCAACTACTGATTGTGGGAACTGTCTGGCTTCCACATTGGTGGAAGCTGTGCTTACCTCATAAGCCTCCCAGGGTATGTCATCCCATATTGGTCAGTTTGAATATTGGGTTACTCAATTAAGAGTTCCCATTAACTTTCCTACACAAGGGCTTTTGTCCAGTTTATCTGGTTTGCTCCTCCTGGGTAGGTGGTAGGTATCGCTATGTGTTTCTCTTGCTCTGTGAAATAAGGCGTTTTATTATATTCAGTAAAAAAACGTTGTTAAAGGGACGTTATGGTTCCAAGTAAAAGCAAATTTCAAGGGTTTTTCAGAAGTAATGGCACGCTAAGCAACCATAACTCGCGCCACCACTGTGCACTGCTAAGACTAACACCCAGGACATCAAAGATGACATCACAAATGTCATTGATGACATCACCGATGACATCACATGTCCATTTATTTTCATAAAAAGTCTGTACAAGGGATTCTTATAGTAATGTTGATCAAAAGTGTGAAGGGTTATTGGAATAAATTTCATGAGGTATGTACTGCAGTAAGTAATGCATTGATACAAATACCATTCTATTATCAGGTTCTTTCCAGTATACTAAGCTACTCATGTAGAAACATAGGCATTGTGTGCAACATACATGATGGATCTGCAATATTATTAATCTTACCATGTTGAATAGTAAAATGATACAAGCTTCTTATTACAGTTTTGGCTACTGGGCAACATTTAATAACTAGCTAATAAAACCCACTTGCTACATAATTGCATTATTCAAAACGAAACACAAATAACAATACATACAAATATGAGCATATACAGGGAAAATGAAGTAAACAGTATTACCAGCCAATCTTCATACCCCAACTTATTCACTTTATACACAGAAATGATCGCTGTGCTTCAAAGGTAATACTTCGCTAGGTATAACTATCATATAATGTGACAGGACCCTAAGGAGAGTAGTGTGCATGCAATGTGTACAAATATGAGCATATCCAGGAAAGCAAAGTAATTTAAGAAAAGGCAGAACTATAAAGTGTTGATAACCTTACTTATTATCTTTATACACACAAAGTATTGCTGTTTTTCAAATCTGTGTTTTCCCCTATGTATATGTTTCATATGCTGTTAGTGAAACCCAAGTGAATTACTGTAAGAACACATTTGCAGTATAACTCTACAAATATAGTACTTGAATATGAATAATGACTTTATGATTTTTTAGTTCCCGACTATTACTGGCCTAGATGTGTCAGTAAACGGTAAAAGAGAGAACCAGACATGTGATGTCATCAGTGATGTCATCAATGACATTTGTGATGTCATTTGATGTCCTGGCTTTTAGTCTTAGCAGTGCTCGGTGGTGGCGCGAGTTATGGTTGCTTAGCTTGCCATAACCTGCAAATTTCAAGGGTTTTTCGGTTTTACTTGGAACCAGAACGTCCCTTTAACAAAGTTTTTTTTTACTGAATATACACTTTCATTGTGTGAATTTGGGAGATGTTTACTAGGATTCCCTTACTTTATATACATGTAACATAGAACATACTGATCTCCCACACCCCACCCCCCCACTAATGATTTTTGAAGGCCACGGACTGTGCGCAGACGACATCAACACTACCCAAACACTCAGGGGGTATCTGAAATTGTTCTATCATACCGTATAAAAACTGCACAAGTTTAAAAAAGCAGCACATAAACACATAAGTAATAATTAAGCAGTGGAACCTACACGTCTAACACAGCAATCATCCATTTAAATACCATATGTAATGAAATGGATTCTACCATAACAAAAAAGATATGCCTCGAACATAATTACCTCACAAACTGCAGAGCTAGGAGCGACAATAGACAAACAAAACACAACGAATAGAAATGACCAGAAACTAGCAAGTAAACTTCATTTTTCTTATATATTGTATGAGGTACAGAACAATTAAGGTATTTGTGTTTTTCACACAGAAATGTGCAGTACTTTGGAGTGGCTCGAGGAGAATTTTCCACGTGACGACATGTCGGAAGATAGCGATAATAATGGTACACACTTCTCTGCATAAGCTAATTAATAGTCTGTACTTTGAGTACATATATTCTTAGCAGACCATGCAACAATTGAAGAAATGCCACCAAAAGACACAATGCACGAGACCTTGCAACGCATAGAACAGAAAGTGGACATGCTGAAAGACAATTTCAATGGTTTAAAGCAATTTGTGGAGGACCACGTCAAAGGAAAAATTACATACCACTGTACTACCTGTACCTGTCCCCCCTCTCTATGTCCCAGTGAACTATCCCCAAACCCTCACCAACAACTGACGTTTTGACTAAACTTCCATCCCTCCATCCTCTGCAAACCCCTAATTCCCCTATATTTGTTTCAGTTTCTGCTTCCCCCTCTCTTAATTGCTGTATATGTGTATAATAAAAAAAATGTTATGGTAGTTTTAATGAAATTGTCTTTTTTTTTTTAAAACAGTTAAAATGGCTGCGGACAGCGTGCCTGTGCCGCCTGTCCGTTAACAAAATATGGATGTCCTAAGGACAGTACATGTCAGGCTGAGAGGTCCTGTGTCCGCGGAAGCTGCTGAACCCCCGACAATCCCCCTGAAATGTAATTCTCAGAACTAGGTTTCAATTCAGCTCTGCAAACTACACCCTAAAGGGAAAGGGGGAAGTGGATAACAAAACAACACCAGGCTGACTGCGTCAAGGCTAACCAAAGCTGAACCTGCAGAGGATATTTATTACTTACTCAACCTTAAGAGGGAAATACTTTAAATTCTTAACTAATAATTAAGAATCATACCTGGTTCTTCTCTTGAAATTTCTTAGAGAAGCTTGTAAAGAAGCTGAAAATCTCTCTTACTTGAGACTCTTGAAATTCACAGCAACTTCTTAATTTGAGCAAACCTTGAAAGTTTTGCTCTTTGCCTTTTTTCCAGAATTCACTAGTTGTCCAGTTAAATAGTCTTTATTTTTTCTTTCTTTTTCTTTCAAACTTTTCTTTTGTTTTCAAACTTTTTACAATTCAATAAAGTTTGTGAATTCTTGAAGAAACACATGCAAAACACACACACGGATAATCTCAATACAGAAGATTTGCACGTTAGAAACTTCCTGCGTTGAAGAACAAGCGCACTGTAAGGAAAGTCCACGTGCAAAAAAACACGCGCTTGTAAAAACAAGCGAAGCAGAATTCACGCGCAAACGGAATCACGCGCAGGTAACACACGCACTTGTAAACTCCCCGCTGATGAATTTCCGCACCTTATAACCCACGCGCAAAAGAGTTCACACGCGGTCGAGTACACGCATTAAAACACACGCGCAGGTAACCACACGCGCAATTGAGTTCTCGCGCTGAAGCACACGCGCTTGAAAACACACGCGCTATAGAGTTCTCACGCGGCAAACAGATCCTCGCGCTTGGAAGCACGCGCGCTAAGAAAACACACGCGCTATAGAGTTCTCACGCGGCAAACAGATCCTCGCGCTTGGAAGCACGCGCGCTAAGAAAACACACGCGCTATAGAGTTCTCACGCGGCAAACAGATCCTCGCGCTTGGAAGCACACGCGCTAAGAAAACACACGCGCTATAGAGTTCTCACGCGGCAAACAGATCCTTGCGCTTGCAAGCACACGCGCTGAGAAAACACACGCGCTATAGAGTTCTCACGCGGCAAGCCGATCCTCGCGCTTGGAAGCACACGCGCTAGAAAACACTCGCTCGCGCAAAGTTCAAAAATATAAATTCAAAGGTTACATTTTACGAGTTCTCACTTAAATGTCATTAAGATAAACAGAGCTGCAGTTAAAACAAAGTCACTTATCTCCAGCACAATTTCTTAAAGATCTTCAGAGTTTCCTGTCTTCAAAAACGAATTCCTGACAGCTTCTCCTGAAACCCCCAAGAAAGTAGCCGCTCAACTGCTAACGCCTGAAGGATAAAATCCACCAGGCCCAAGTCTAAAGCAGGAGCAGCTACTAAACGCGTCCTCTCAGCTGGGGTTTAGATGATGAAAGGCAAAGAGTGACAGTTTAGAATGTTCATTGTTGTTCAGCAGTGTTTTCCAACCAATCAGAGCTGTCACTGTGAAACTCCATTTTGCCTTGGGTCAGAACCAGGATTCTGAATCAGGAAGTTAAGGCCAAACCAACTACAATAGAAAACTTCCCACCCACAAAAGGCTAATCTAAAAAGGATAATAAAAGAGAAATAATGGGAAAGAAACTTGAATAAGGGAAAATAGCCTGAATAGGGGAAGGAAACCTGACAGTACACCTCTCAATAACATTCACAACCAAGATGTAATTGTTCTTAAAACACACCAGCTGTCCGGGAAATCCGTAATTGTACAAAAAAGGGGGTGTCCTAGGACACTATAACTCTCCATACCGTCCGCATCCAAGAAGGAACTGTTCTTAGAACACAGCAGCTGTCCTGGATGTCCGAAAATTGACAAAATGGGGGTGCCCTAAGGACACTGTACCTGTCCGTACATTTTGCAACCAAGATGCAATTGTTTGTAGAACATGCTTGGTGTCCGGGATGTCTGTAGTGAAACAAAATAGGTGTCCAAAGGACACTGTACCTGGCCGTACACTGTGCACACCATCTACGCACATGCGCACCACACCCGTAAGTCCTGCGAACATTGCGTCGGTCTGTAACTGTCCGTCTCACTTGTGTCGCACTTTTAGTTAGTTTCAGGACCCGAACACTGTCCGTAGAACACACGCGCGCATGCGCACGACCGTTCCTGTGCATTTTGAGTCCTGCGGAAACCCATTTCCTTCACAGACGTGTTCTCAACGTCCTCATGTGACCGCACCCACGCTGAGCGTATGTCCTAATTTGCACACTTTGTCTGCTTCCCCAACATTTTAAAAGCACTTATGCAGACAATCCAAATTATTCTACAGTAAAAAATCATCACAATTTCACATGTCCCAGACAATGGCCCTACCTTTCCGCATATTTTTGGGACTTTTGTGGGCTTTTTCTTCTTAGTTTACTCCTAAAATCTTCACAACCATTTCCAAAGCAGCCCTTACATTGCAAAAGAACATGGCATTTCCCAAAAAAGATAAAGAAACATCATCTGCTTCAAAATAAGCCGCATTACTCGAAACAATGTTCTCGTGGCTACAGAAAAACATACCAGCTCTTAGCATGAAAGCACGCATGCCTCGATTGATTGCACACCTAGCAATGCTTTGATCAGGACAAAAAACATAATTGTTGTCCCATTTTGCTCTAGGAAGTAATCCAGAAAAAATGACTTTCGCATTTGGAAGGATGTTGATTACTGCTTGAACCAACTGTTCCAAATCTCCCAACAAAGTAGGGGAACTTCACGTAGCCCAAATGGAAAGCACCATAGTGCAAAACTACCACATGGGGACTGTTCAGCCCTTCTACCCTTTCCACATCACTCGCGAATTCATTCCCTCATTGAACACAGCTAAGCAGTGTCACAACCATCCACCAATCACATCCAAGACCTCTACATCTAAGTCCATCATCAGAGTTCCGCACTTCAAATGTACTGTTGATCACCCTGAATACAAGTCTCATATCATTGGAAAGCACCTACTACAAAAACTACTGTGCAAGTCTCAGACTTCTACTTGCAGCTCCATGCATATCCACATGCATGATTACAAAGTACAGGTATGCATATTTTATTCAGAGTACATGTACAACTCTTATGATTCCATATAAAGAAAGTACTACCACTAAATCTGGATAGCCAATACATGCATGCCAACGCTCCCGCTTTAAATGCGAGACTCCTGATTTTTTTATTGAAAAATCGCACTACTTTTTACTATCTCCCGCATAACCTATACATACATGCCAACCCTCCCAATTTACACTCAAAACTCGATTTTTCTCCCACCTAAATTAATGCTAATCCCAATGTGATCGTATGAGAAAAATAAACGTGCCCGATAGTTGTGGTGAAATCTCCCTCTCAGGTGCTCCCGATTGTTCGCATGTCTAGTTATATGAAATTATTCAAATTTTTCCCATCTACTATAATGAACTATCACTTCCAAACCTCTCTATCTACAACACAGCTGCAAAAAACAAGGGAATTTAATGAACTTAAAATTCTACTCATTTGAGAAGCAGGTTTAATTAACATACCACAAATAACATAAAGGCTGCACATAGTCCAATGAAATGCATGCATAGACTATGGTCAGATATCAAATGAGAATACTACCAAGGAAACAAAAAAATCAACGTGTACATTAACATCAGTGCTATAAACACACAAAATTACTAACTTCTTTCTTTTACAATTGCAGTGAAGACCACTCTCCTGAAAATCAACAGCATCTAAACTACAAACATATCCGAAGAACCCTGCTCGTTCCACAGAAGAAAGTAAGTACAATACTACCTTTATATTCTTACTGTTCCTCAAAGAGACTTACTTTGTGGTTCATTCATGTAATTTGCGCACCAAAAAAACATCGATTTCTGAACCATTCTGCCCATAAATCCCCATTTAGTAAACAGATTAACAGGCAGAATGGCACACAAATCCCTGTTTTTTTGGTACACAAATAACATATTCAAGCCTTAGAATGTTAGTACTACAAAACAAAGAACTGTTTTAATTTTATACCATTACGTTTACTATTAATGCTTCTCCTCACCACTAGCTCACTTTCTACTCTCATCTGAACCACAGTGTAGTAACATACAAAAAGAAAAATAGCCATCCCAAATCATTGTAACTGCCCAATGCACATTCACACACCACCACAAACATCTTCCCCATCAAACTCATACACGCATGCACACAGCACACATACATTGTAAAACAGACCAACCCATACCTTCTTTTTTTTTTTTAACAGACCCCAAAGAATGCCTACCAAAAAGCAAGTCCGTAGAATGGAACGCAGAAATGGAGCAAATGAAAATAAGTGTCCAAAATAAGCATCCATCTCTACCAGAGTATGTACAAAACGTTGAAACAAAACAGCTAATGCAGTCATTTAGCGAAACAAAAGAAGCTTCAACTACAGAAACTTTACCACCTCTATCAAAATGTGAAACGAAACAGAAAATGCTTAACAAGAATTCGGCTACCACTACTGCTAACACTGCTCCTATAAATCCTCGTAGACCAGCACAAAACCATACAAAAAAAAGTATTTCAGCAAAAATGTTCTGCCGCAGAGTCCTTCAGAATCTAATAAGAACAGGAGCAAAACCATCCACAACCCTTAAAACCTACCGTAGAAAATTAATCCTAGAGCTCTCATAGACAGTGCAATCCTTCTCAAAAGGAAGTTAGTTATTTTAGTTTTAAACAGGATGAAACCACTAACAAAACTAAGTACTAAACTACAAAAGAAACTTCTCAATAAATGGAATGTCAACAAAAATAACTTCTTAAATATCTGTGGATGTGAATGGAGTCACACCACGACCACAGAACCATATTTTAATGAAGAAGCATACAAACAAATCCAAACAAACACAATTGCCATCCATAGCAGTGGACGAGGATATGCAAAAATCAATAATACCATCATGGAACAAGGAAACACTGCTTACAAAAGTGTCCCCAGAAAACTCAATTACCTCTCCATTCGACTGAACCTAAACCTCCAGTATGCAAATGGCCGTTCACGTCAATGTGTAACATTCCCAACAAATGTTTCAAATCTTTACGCCAGTTCCTCAATCAGCATGTGAAAGGTAAAGACAAAATCAAAATGAAAGTGCTGCAAAATATGGATACCTGTCCAGTGCGCAAATACACATGACTACAAGGACATTCATTAGCCTGCATTTCAGGACCTATTTGCAAAAGCACCTTCCATGATATCAAAATGATATCAACACATTCAAATGTAAGAAATCTAGTGTATAAACTGTACTATGCTAAAAGTCCTGCTTTCGAACTAGCCAATTTAAATAACACTCTTCTACATGGTACACCCAAATACCTACAAGGAGAAATTGACTGTATCCAGAGAAAATATTTTGGAAGTGAAAACCACTTACAAAATGTAATAGCTTTAGGACAGACTAGCAACAATTGTGCACATGGCAAACTTCTATTACATTCAAAAAAAGAAATACGAAAATTTAAAAGTACTTCTGCTGAAGTACCAAACCATGTGTGTGTGTGTTGCCGCAGAACTTTTTACAAAAGTAACACAAAAACTATAGATGTAACATACAAAATAGAAGACGAAGATTCCAAATGGTTTGAATTAGCTCTCTGCCTTTCAGCAGAAAACAAATATGAAATAAGTGACCCTTAATATGTTGCAGTTACTGCACTACAAAACTTAACAAGCAAACTCCTTCATGTGCTATCACAAATAACTTGGAATTATTCCCACTACCAAACCCCTGCAACAACTCAATTTGTATGAGAACATCATAATTCAAACAGTACACCCATTTCAAGCAATAATACGCCTTCAACCAAAAACAGCAAAATTACCTCCCTCTGAATTGGTGAAAGGCATTTGTGGCAAAGTAGTTTATTTACCATTAGATCTGACCAGAAAATGTGCACACTCTAGGAGTGCAACGTCCAATAGAGCAATCTTTAATTGTCTTAGTAAATGGTGTACCAACAAAAGACAAAATAATTTGGCAACAACTCATGGATTTACATAAAGTTAGACAAGCCTTGCAATATCTGAAGGACAATAATGAATACTACAAAGAAATATTGAAGAAAGTTTAAGGGAAACAAATGAAATAATTCAAGAGTCATCAGAAACTGGTCAATTTGAACTTCTGGATCCTGCTGCAGTATCCCATCTTTTGGACCATTATACAATGTATCCATTGCACTCTGACAGCATAGATGATGCACTAGAAACTTACCAAATGCGACAAACCAAAGGTTCACCAATGAGCATATGGGAAAAAAGTATAGAAGCATGTGCTTTTTCTCTATTTCCTACTGGCAAAGGAGGAAGATATGATGATAGACCCACTCAGATAACAGCATCAGAATACTGCTCATTACGAATGTATTCTGAAGATCCCAGATTTAGACCAAATGTGGAATACATATTCCACCTACTCTTTGAAAGTGAACTAGCAACCCTATGTTACAGAGTAGCACACATATTGAAATCGGGAACCCACTTTCAAAATATGTCAGCTACGCAATTAATACAAAAAGTGCAAGAAAAAGATGAGATTTTACAATCAAGCATAACAAATCTGTTTGCAAACATGCGTGGTACGAAACAATACTGGTTCCGACGTCACGGAGATGTACGTTGTATGATCAGAAACCTTGGACCACCCACTTGGTTTGTTACATTAAGTTGTGCAGAATATGCATGGGAAGATTTACATGATTTCCTACGCATATCAAACAAAACCAACATAGATATACTAACACCTGGAGAACTTTGCTCTCTAGATCCTGTTAATGTTTCAAGATATTTCCACCATCGTTTCATTGCTATGCTACACTTTATTTGTAATAAAACTGTTCCTTCCCTCGGAGAAGTGCAACACTTCTTTTGGAGAAAAGAATACCAAGCCAGAGGAGCACCACATATCCACATGCTTTTATGGATTAATGGTGCACCTAAATTTGGTCAGGATAGTGATACCGCTGTTTTGCAGTTCATCCAAAAATGTCACTTGTGAAATCCCTTGACAAACGAGAAATAGTGACCTTCATGGACAAATTGTAAAATTTCAAAGACACAAATGTGGCAAATATTGTTGTCGCAAATATAAAAACAAAGGGAAATACTACACCAAATGCCGCTTTGTTTTCCCTAGACCAGTTACAGGAACGGGTGAAGGGAACAACTTCATGTCTTCAGTTAACCATAATGTTAAAGGTAAATCACCTAAGAAGACGTATTACATAAAAAGAACAGAAGAATCAAACTATATCAATGATTACAATGCAATCATTGCCCTGTTATAGAATGCAAACATTGATGTGCAGTACATTGCAGACAATTCCACTGCTGTTGCACGACATGTTACAGCCTACTTAACAAAAGCAGAAAAAACAGAGCTTCAAGACCTCTGGAATGACCTATCATCAGACAACACACTATCTCAGAAATTGTACAGTCTAGGCATAAAAATGCTCTCTCGTAGAGTATGTGGGGCCTATGAAGCTACAGATCGTTTAACCGGTACTGCTTTGTATGGAAAATCTGAAAATATAGTATGGCTAAGTCTTGGTCCTGCTAAATCTAGAAAGAGTTGTCAAATCATATGAGGACATAGAAACAATAGCCAAAAAATGATCCCAACAGTCAAGACATTCTGAAAAACAATTTACTAGACACATACTACCCGAACAGGAGTACCACTTTGGAAACCATGTGTCTATACCACAAAGCCCAAAACTTTGCATACAAAAATAATATGAAACCCGATGAAAACAAAGGAAGATATAGAGTGACAGATTGTGAAGGCAGCTTAGTGAAACTTGCCGAACGAAGCTCAATTAATCATGTCAAATTGTCATTAAAAACTTCTCAACAGAAAGTACTATATTACATGTCCCTGCTACAACTTTTTAAACCATGGAGAAAAGAAGAGGAGATACTAGATAACTATGACTGCTATGAAGACGCTTTCAAAGCAAATGAAAGCACTATCACCGATGTCAACTTTACGCAGTACAAAACAATGTTGCACAATGAAGAGCAACACAAAGAACTCCAGGCCCAACTAGATAAGGACACTTCTGACAGTAGTCCACCTTCTGTAACAGGAAGCCAAGAACCACTGGGACAGCCACTAATAGCAAATGAGGCAGACCTAGCTATGACAGAAGTAGAAAACACCATGTGTCACTATGAAGAAGATGCAGAAAACTTAACTGTACTACAATCAAAACTTAACAAAGACCAGCGCACCATTTTTGAAGAAGTAAAAGAAATTGCACATGGTGTACAACATGAAAATAAAGATTGTACCTGCCAAAATTACAAACCTATACTGCTGTACGTCCGTGGTGAAGCTGGTGTCACGATTCCTGCCCTCAGCCCCCCGGCATATCAGGGTGGAGCCAGGTCACGGCCACCAAGTCGGCCCCTAAGGGCCTCTCCATCTCCCCAGACACCTACTTGGACTCAGACTTGGCGCCTTTGGCACCAAGCTTACACACAGTCCCGAGATCCACTTAGTATTGGACTTGCAATGTATTATGGGGCAATGGATGCCCCCATGTAATTCAGTTCCTTGAACTGGATGAGCGTTCTAGTCTTTCAGGTGTGGCTCAGCCCAGGGATACCTGGGATACCTACATGCCATTTAAACCACACCCAGCCTGAGAAACATGCTTTGCGTTTCTCTGCACCTGCAGCGTGCCACTCACCGTGCTTGGATCTCCTGAAGAGGCCCACTTCTTTCTTCAGCGCCAGCGCACCTGCAAGAATAAGAACTTTGTTGCCAATACTCACCTCGAAGAGCATCCAACTTCTGTCCAGCTCTTCCCAGTCTTGCGGATTCCTACGGCGGAGTCATCTCCATCTTGGCATGCCGAGCCCTACCAAAGGGGAGAAGAATAGAAGAAAAGACCTTAGTAAGCATTCTGCAATACTTGGCTCTCTCGAATTTGCAAATAGAGTTTAATCCTTACCTGAACTCCCGTCGATCGGACAACTTCTGCTCCGGAGCATCCCGCCGATGTGAAAAAGGGGAAAAGACGCATCAGGTTAGCGCAAAACATTTAAGTGGCGCCGCACATCGCGCTTTCTCACTGCAGCTCATCTCCTCAGCTCGCTTCCATGCTGGGTTACTGCGGCACCTAAAAGGACACAGAAAAGACGAACATTGGTTAGTGCTAAGGAAGCCAATAAGCATCACTCTCTGCATTCCTACTTACTTCAGCAGCGCATCACCATCCTCAAGACCTTCATCACCTAAGGAAAGAAAGACACCGTATTAAAGGGACTAGAGTCATCAGAACTTTTGTAAGACTCATTCCAATTACTGGTCGGGCTGAAGCCGCAGCAAGCCCCGTCCGCCGGACCCGTGCAGCAACTAGGCACCCTCCAGACCGCATCACCCAACGCACCCCTGCATCGAAGGAAGGACGGAGAGCGCCCCACATCAAAAAACAAGGTGGTGAGAGGTCCAGGGGAAGGTTGGGACCTAGGGAAGAATAGGGAGGCCAGACAAGCAAGACCAATAGGATATTGACCTTTGATAATACTGTGTTTCAGGCCCAGTGCTTGGTTGAGCAAGTCCAGGGAAGGGTTCGAAGTGGTTGGAAGTCCGGACCGGCTGAGTGGCGTCCCCGTGGATATCAGGTGAGCGTTACAGCTGGGTCAGCAAAACATTCTTAATCAAAATCATCAGCAAGTTCCTTCGATAATTCACAAACAACAAACTGTCAGCTGTTTTAACTGCCCCTACAGGTTTAGCTGCCTACAACACAGGCAGTGTCACTTTACACCGATTACTACTCCTTCCAGTAGGACACCAAAACAAATTGGAATATTACAAACTTTCTACAGGAGCTGCAATGGAACTACGCAGAGTATTAAAACAAATGAAATACTACTAATGG
Organism: Ambystoma mexicanum; assembly: GCF_040938575.1. Taxonomy (NCBI): domain Eukaryota; kingdom Metazoa; phylum Chordata; class Amphibia; order Caudata; family Ambystomatidae; genus Ambystoma; species Ambystoma mexicanum. The sequence continues at coordinate 384,859,129 of NC_090928.1, read as the reverse complement.
ATGAAGTGAGCATGGTCTCTAACCTAATGTTGGCTTTGATTCACCTCAGATTGCAAGAAGTACTTAAAACAAAGTACGAAGAACTCTTTGCAGGAAAACGCATTGTTTTCAGAGATCTTCTGCAATTGACACCAGTGAAAGGTGAACCTATTTTTAAAACCTTAGGACACAAACTCTGCCGTAAAACTGTTGGCAGCATAGGGAATGTCAACCTTTGGCAACATTTCTAATACAGAGAATTAACAGAAAACGTGTCAATCTGCAGACCTCACTTACGCCAACATTTTAAAAAGTATTAGAGTTGGTGTACTATCTCAAGAAGCACAAGCAATATTGAAAACCCGGCACATCCATGCACTTTGACGATAACGCATGTGCTACTGATGTTATGGAACAATTAGCGCAGAAAAATGTCAATCGTATGGCCTTAATGCCAACTCGTGCAAGCTGTTCCAGATTCAATGAAACAATGTTAAAAAAAAACGCAACCAATAAATGAAATTTGCTCCACAGACAAACTGGACATACATGGTATGACACTACCCATTTGTTAGCAAGCCACAACAAGACTAAATACCTTAGAAAATTCAATCTACAACACAGCTGGGTTGGAAAACATATTAAAATTATCCTTAAATTGTAGAGTAATGCTTAAACGTAACCTTGATGTGGAGCAAGGATTAGTTAATGGAGCACTGGGTACAGTTGTTGGCTTTCAAACATACCCACGTGACAACAACCTTCAGTTTGTCAATATTCTCTTTGACAAACTTTCAGAAGTAAAAAGGATAGGGCGCTCAACAGCTCGATTACTTCTCTTCAAAGACCTGTATCTACGCAGAGAACAATTTTCTCTAACTCTTGCATATGCAGTCACCATTCATAAATCCCAAGGTCTGACCCTAGACAAAACATTGATAGATATTGGGAACACAATCTTTAAAGAAGGCATGAGCTACGTAGCACTATCACGCTTACATACACTTGACGGTCTGTTTCTAATCAACTTTTCACTCTACACCCCCCATCTGAAATCGTATCCTGTTCCACAAAAAGGAAAATGTTGTAAAAGAAAACTAATTCAAACAGAAATGCAACAGGATCTGACTGCAAATCCTTCAAAGATTAAAAGAAGCGAATACCTCATCAATTATCACAACCGAAGAAGAACCTATTAGTGAAAGTAACTCTGGTACTTCTTCAAAGAAGAAACACAAACTCTGAAAAAATGACTCGGACACAGAACTATCTCGTCCTGCAAATTGCAAATGTAGCAATGAATATTCTATTTCAATTGCCACCAATTGTTAACAACATTTACTTACACGGTACAGACCAATTGTTTTTGCAAATGTTAGTCCTTCATAGAAATGCAACAAACCATCCTGACAACACATATAGTGTTCACAGGATAAGACAAGAATTGGACTACTGTGCTGGAATGGTGAGGTTCACTATAAACTCACAAGAAGATCCACAAGAATTTCTAATGTACTTACTAAAAGTACTGGAAAACAAAAACATACCTATAAATGAAATCTTGCAGATTTCATACATGTGGAAACATACATGCACTCTCTACAACAATGTGACACAGGAACAAATCCCTAATGAGCGCTTTGTGTATGCATCCATATCTAATTGTGAATCTATTCCATTTCAGCAACTTGTACAAAATGTAAACCATGGCAGATTATGTCCTATCTGCAATTCAGATAATCGCTCCACCTTACTAATACAAACACATAGTAACTACGTAATACTAATGCTTCTATGTTACAATGCAGATGGTACTAAAAACAACTGCAAGCTGACTGGATTCACACACATTCAAGTATCACTTGGTAAGAAAACCTTAACAACAATAGGTATGATCTACCACGCAGGAGCCACAACCAATGCAGGTCACTACACTGCATATATTAAAATGAAATGTGGATGGTTGGAATGTAATGATAGTAGCATTACTCTAAAGCAGAGATTACCATCAACATTAACAAAAATGCAATTAAAAGACTATAAACAGAATACGCCAACAGGTATCTAACTGCTTCAAAAATCTGCAACAAGCCACCAGATAAAACATTAACCAGAAACAAGTGAACACTCAAAGGAAATAGTTTGTAGCATAACAAAAAAAGGTTTTTTTTAATCCGACAAGGATTTTTTTCCCACAGACCCAATGATTTGAAAAACACAAACTGAGCAAAATGCATAGTACACTGGTTTGTAAACTAAATATGAGGGTCGAAAAAAAGCTAAAATGTCTATTATGCAATGTAATAAGTCTTTATAAAATACATACACTAACATGCTCTTTTCTTTTATTACAGAAATTGAAAAAGAATATTTCTTCCAGGTACTAAAGTCAGGTAAAAAATATATCGAATCTCAAAAAATGAAACAGTAAGTGTAATTGGAAAAATGTCATACATATTCGAATCTATATGTGTGATCTATGGCTGTAATATGGTCTGGTGGTTGAGGCCAGGGCCTAGAGTCTTGGGTGTATAGCCTGCGGCCATGCACCCAAGACTCTAGGTCCTAGCCACAACCACCGCAGCATATCACACCCATTGTGGCTTATAACTTCAGTACTCACAACTTTGGTCTTGGGTGCATGGCCTTCGGCCATGCACCCAAGACTCTACATCCTGCCCACCACCACCACAGTATATAAAACCCATGGTGGCTTATAACTTCACTGCTTATAACTTTAGTACTTAGAATTTTGATCTTGTGTGCATGGCCTTCGGCAATGCACCCAAGACTGTAGGTCCTGGCCAAAACCACCACAACATATCACCCCATTGTGGCTTATAACTCAGTATCACACCCATAGAATCAAACATTTTAACTGCGGCATACACTCAATTTTAATGTCCGCTGACACCACGTGTGTCCTTGGAACAGTTTCAACTTGCCTGCGCACAGCACAGACGGAAATACTATCCTTACGACATGCCTCATTTTCAGTAATTACAAACATCCCGGACAGCCCGGCCATGGCAAATACATCAGTAGCACCTGTCGCCCAAACAAATACAGTATTTCACCCATCTCTTACTCCCTAAACCTCCCAAAGCACTCTGACACACCAAAACACTCCCCAAAACTGCATTTTGCCTCTGCTCACCGCCGGCGGATCCAAGATGGCGGGCGCATCTGAACAATCTGACGCGCATCACGCCTCACTCCAGCCAATTGGCGGACACGTTGCGTATCCGCGGCCATGACGCGAGCCCATTAGCCAATCGTTATCTTGTCCGCGGAGCAAACGGGGAAGTGTGACCGCGGAGCGGACATAGATATCACTCATTTTTTGAGACATACTTTTTGGTCATTTTAAAGACAATTACTGGACGGATTGTCACCAAATTTACAAAAGCATGCTTTCGGGACCAAGCTCCTGCCGCAAATTTGGTGAAAATCGTCCAGCGGTTTGGGCTGTAGGCGTGCGCAAAGTTTTTCCCCCATTCAGTCTATGGGAAAAAAAGATGTTTTGGGACCCACCTCCCTCCCCGCCCCCCCGACCAAACATCACCAAACTTTGCAAAAAAATAGAGTGGCCCATATACTTTTTTTTTTGCAAAGTTTGGTGTGGATTCGTCCAGGGGGAGCGAAGTTATAAGCCGCCCAAAAAGTGTTCTTCCTATGGAAACAGCAATTTAACCATAACTACCGTGGCTGTGTAATTTCACCATGTCTGTGTGTCAGGTCTTCTGTTTTCTTGACTGGTGCAGAGGCAGCACAAACACCTCCCTCCCTGTTGGGTCTTGGCACCTGGGATACAACAACCACAGGTCACCGTAACCCTCCGGGGAAAGAGGGTTATGGTCCGTTGGATGGATAGGTAGGGGGAGCACAGGGTAACCAGAAAGAGGGTTAGGGAAGTAAAGTGGATGGGTAGGGGGACTTTAGAGAAACATGCTCCTTAACTCCTGCTCCGGCTCCTGACTGCTGTGACTCCGCCCTTGCACACTTACATACGACATTACCCCTCAGTAGCTGATGGCTTAATGCGCTACTTTAGTTGGGAGCCTTGTGCTGGGGCTCCTTTCCAGTAACAGTACTAGGAGCCTGTGTGCTGGAGCTCCTAACCAGTAGTACCTTAACTGCAGTGTGCTGCCCTGACCTGTACCTGAGCTTGTACTCAACCCTAGCACCCACCCCACATTCCTTCATGTAAGGCAGCCCTCTGCATTTACTCCATGCAGAAAAAACGGATTCCCCCAAATTCCCTCATGCAAGGTAGTGCGTTAGAAACATGCAAATGCACTTAGTTTCGTTTTCTTGCGTCCCAGGTCCTCCTGGTGTGTTTGTGATGCTGGGGCAATGCGATGCCTCTCGGCTCTGTTCGCCGCTGAAATAATCAAAGTATAAGTCGGTACGTGTGAGCGCTAGGTTTTGCTCCAACTAACACTCCCCTAAGGGTTAATAACGTGGGTCTGTCATCCGTTTTCCACGGTTAATTTCACCAGCACGGACGAAGCGGAATGCCCCAAAGTACATGCTAGGAGTGGCTAAGGCATGCGTCTCATGCAAGGGTTAACATGCGTGATTCTTTCTAGTCTCCCCGTGTCTGAGTCTCTGAACAGTTTGCATTTCCCCAAATGCGCAACCTCCCTTCTGTGGTGAAGGAACAGCAGCACGCAATAAAAGCTTTCAACTAATCTCAAGTTGTACGCGGGGCCTGGAGTATGGATTCAGATGGGCTGGAGCCCCGCGTAGGCGTGCCTCCAGGAGCTCGCGGGTAGCACGTCCTCTCTCCTGCATCCAGAATTGCGAGCACCTTCCCTCGGGCTCGTGCATGTGCATTCGTGTGGCCGTGGCGGTCTTCTCCCCGGAAGGCTCGTGCTACACACGGCCTGCTGGGAAACGTAGTTTCCGCGCTGTTCTCCATCCCTGAGCCTTTTGCCTGCAAAAGGGATGGAGAACACGCCTGGAAAACCTACTTGAGTGTCTCAGGATCTCCCAAACCCCCTAGCAGCCTCCATAGGGGTGACTACACCCTCTACTGCCCCTAAAATAGCCCCAGTCCTGACAATGTGGTTTCTGTAGTGATTTAATTAATTTAAATTCAGTTTACCAACAGTTCTTGCTTTTTCTCTATTCATGCTGGTAGCGTATGTTGCCGGCTTGACCAGCCACTCCTCTTGTCCACAGTTAGGCTGCTGCCATTCTCCCGCTTCGGTGCCACAGGGTTTCAGAGATATATTTGTGAGAGTCGAGGAAACACCTTGATTTACCACAAATTATATATTTTTATACGTGAAGTCGAATACCATGGCCAAAAACCAAGACCAATAATTATTTCAGCAGACCGCCCAGTATTATAGCACCTACCATTTGTTTCTTGACCACTTAACCGTATAAGCAGCATATATTTCTAAGTTGTCAAGATGAAAATGGTAGGTAGTAGCTGATAAACCATGAAGAGTGCAAAAATTCAAGTTGGAAGCGACTAGCCAGCCATAAAGTTACTTGCCACCTCAGTTATATACATACACCAGCACACCATTTTTTACTTGCCATGGGCCAAATATAACTAGCCAATGGCAAGTGCACATTTTGCACCCTCTTTTAGATTGTGCACTGTTAACTACCATTTCACTTTAATTCATATTGTATAATCTGCGTACACATTTACTAGTTGTTGAAAAGGTTTGCAGGTGATCAAAGCTGTCATGCATATGAGGAGTTATAGGGACCCTCTTTCCTCGTCAAGTACAAGTGGGAACAACCCCTGCTTCTGGACTTAGTCCTGCCTTTCTTTTGATATGGTTTTGAGATAAACTTGAAAAATCCATTTTATATCAAATGTATATTTTTTGATATAAAGTGTTTTTGTAGTTTATATCAAAAGGATATAAAGAGAAATAAACTTCATATTAAAATGAGATCATTTTAATATAAAATGTCTATGAATGTGGCTGGGAGCGGCATGTGTGCCCCTCGCTGGTTGAGGGCAAATTGAGTCGTGAAGACCAACTGTGAATGTTGGGGTTTGTTGTGGTGACGCGGGAGTGGGTTTGGCCTTTAAGGTGCTAGGACCAGGGTATGAATTCTATCCCAGAGACCACGGGTGTGTAACAGTGGGTTTGAAAAGGAGTCCGTCCCTTTTTCTATTCTACTTCCCAGTAACACCTCAGCCGAGACATTTTCAGGCAACAAAATATCTAACTTTACCATGAAGCTGGTCAAACCCGTGAATGTGAGGGTCAGGGGGCGGTGGCGCTCACTGAAGTTCAGTACGTTCAATCGTGGGATACTCTAGCCCCGTGAGAAGCCACCTTTTATCATAAAACGAACAAACCCTCTGAGGCTCTGGCCGGGCGGATTTCTCTACGGGCATTATGCAAATATACAGAAACTTTTGGGTCATCACTAAACCGTATCAAATATACCACAGTATGGATTCAAGATCCCGAATTCAACTGCCTCGATAATCTTAGAGAACTCATATAGGGGGGGGGATCAACCCTGCATTGCACTGGCCACACTTCAGAGATCGATCTGGGAGGGAGGAATCAGCGTTCCCCGCCTTCGGGCATACTACTGGGTTTACCAGCTTACGGTGGTCAACGACCTACTACATGGGGGCCGGGAGCTACCACACATGGGCCGGAATAGCCCTGCACGATACAGAACCACTACACTTGCTCGATCAGCCCCTCCGAAAACCCCCTCCACAAACAATGGCAGCACATGTTACTATGGTTTTGAAACGGGCACACGCTTTTGTAGGTTGGAAAGATAAGATCACTACTGCACAACCCTTGTGGCATAATAGTAACCTAATGGAGCTTAGAAAACTTAAACCATGGTCCAAATGGGAGGAGGCCGGTATTACTAAGATCGGGGACGTCCTGGAGGGTGGGGAAATCGCCTCATTCGAAAAATTGCGACTAAAGTTCCAGCTCCCAACAACTGAACAATATCATTATACTCGGCTGGCTCACGCTCTACGAATACATATTTAGACAGACGCTGCCATTCCTGAAAACACACCCATAGAGCGCAACCTATTTCCGACATACATCCCCGCCAAATGCACCTCCATATTATATAACGCCATATCCTCCTTCGCCACTCTGGAACTCCCTCACCTTAAATCCAAATGGGAGGTAGATGTGGGTATCGTAGACCCGGAGGACTGAATCCAAATCCTAATGCACCCTAGGGAAATTGCTATCTCCTCCAGGCTTCATCTGGTGCAACTGAAAATCTTACATGGAATATATTATCCTAGAACCATGATACATAAATGGGGGCAAGCCCCAAACCCGAATTGCCTCCGATGTGGGAGAGAAACTGGAACATTCAAACATATCCTTTGGGAATGCCCCCGAATCCAGACTTTCTGTGGTGAATGCTGTGGGGAACTGTCTAGAATACTGGATCGTAATATAGCACTAGATCCCAAAATACTGTTGCTGGGTAAACCCGATGAAAACACTGCGAATAAATGGGAGGGGTTGCTCCTGGCAACAGCTGCAGGACTGATGAAACAAAATATCGCACAGAAATCGGGTGCTCCGGAATCTCCGACATTGGATCAGTGGGCAGATGATATGGACACATGTGCAATGTTGGAACACAGAATCTACAAGGCACGGGGCTGCTCCACTGAAGCTTCCAAAATCTGGGGGAAAAGGGAGGAACGCGACTCCCCGTAGCCTTTGACACCTTACAAGAGCACGCCCTGCAAACACATGGAAGTGACTAAAGAGGGGACTCATCGGACTTTAATCATACTTTACTATTGATTCACTCTTTGAATGCACAAGTTTTGATTTTGTTTTTTTGTTTTCTTGTTAATTGTGATTGTTGTGGAAATCAATAAAATATATTTTTAAAAAAAATATACCACAGTATGGCGATACAACACCTAAACCCGCCCCAGAGGAATTTTTTTCTACAGGGCCCAGACCCATCTGTTAGGTTGTCAACGGCAGGGAGACTGCAACACATTGGGAGTGAAGCACCATGGGATAATTCCTGCGCTGAAATGTACAGGTTTTTTTAATAGCTTATTGCTTTACAGTGATGTCATGGAATATCAACTGGTGGGGATAACTACTCTTTGCTACTTATAACTGTGGAGATTAAAGGGAACAATGATATTGTCAATATTTAATACAACAAACCCGATAATGTTTGTGTGTGCAAAAACCATTTTGACACCATCATACACATAAGAGACGACCAAGGGCAGATAGTATCATTTAAATATGGAAAAATCTAGCTGCGAATGCACTTTAGACCGCTCAGGCTGAAAGACTAATAAAGTGTTATCATGGCTGTGGTAAAGAACTATGGAGCCCCCAGGGCCTATATGGAATATTACATAAATCAGGCGGTTACGGCCATCAGCCATATTTCAGTGGCGCCCCTTTAATGTATGAGACGGGACTCAGCGGTATTTAAGTCTTTTTAGATGCGCTATGCCCTTTCTAAGTCACGCCTTTAAATTAGCTACAGAGCATGTGAAAACGGCAGCCAGCAATATTGCACGAGATGTGATACTGAGCGGTTTGCCAAACAGAAAAAGGAGGTGCAGGACAGATCAGGCCCCATTTATAGACCATGTAGGAGCATTAAGAGGCAGAGATCAGTGTCCCTGCTGTGCCGCCCCCAAAACCCACCAGAAAAAGCAGATCAAAGGCCTGACGTGCACAGTCTAATAAGAAGCGTGTTATTTCTAAAAGACAAAGGTGGTGATATTTTTTAAACAATGGCCTTATTACACAGAGCCTCAGGTGGTATGGTGGAGTGGGGGGAAATGTGTAAAATCCCCCTGACCCAAGCCAGCATCAACAGTTTCTTTATCGAGGTCTCGCCGCTGGCAGCTCTATCACTGTTCGACGTCAAAGAATGTTTTGTATCGGGCTCGACCGACATGTACCTGGATTTCAACGATATGCTGCATCTAACCTGTAAGATAACAAAGGTGGATGGAACCAACAATGCGGCTAAAGCACGAGTCTGGCACGATCACTTAGCCGATAGCCACCATGTTTACTCAGCTGTACGTGATGCTAGGCCATCGAATGATAACACAGGGCCTATATAGAGAGCCTGTTAAATTATGGCCATGATGTCCTGGATAAACGGCTCTCAGCTGGTCTTTTATCGCGATAACCCAGGCATTTCGACAATGCCACTCTGGAAGGTGATAACAAGGGATTTGCAAGAAGAGCTCATCATGTCGGGACCAGTAGAGTATTAGATTCACTAGGTCGTCTACATGCTGACCTTCTCTTTCAGGATAAACTATTGATCAACAGCGTTGATCTTAAAGTGAAACTATCCAGAAACACAGATGCTTTTTGCCTCATTAGCGGGACGCCGAAGAATACAAACTACATATTATATCAGCCAGTTTATTTGTTAAATGTGTAAGTGTCTCCAACTATTAGACTGGTGCATGCAGAGGCTCTGCAGATATCTAATTTGAAGTATCCTGTGGAGAGAATCGCTCTTAGTCTTAAGCATTCCTCTTCGTAGGCGTGGTACCAGTCAAGACCAACTCTTTCTGGGGAAGCTCCCAAAAATAATAATCATGGAAATTGTTGAAACCTCAGCACTCAACGGGGCATACGATAAAAACCAATTTGAGTTCAAGCACTAACATGAACTATGCAGCGCTGCATAAGGACTGTTCTGATTCCTGCCAAAGCATACACTCCCAATTTTGGACTTCCGAACATAATCAAAAGAACACATGGGACTGGTGGCTGTCACGGGAAAACGCATGCGTGATGTACAGGTTTCATTCACATGATATGATAGTTTATTTATATAGTGCCTATACACAATGTGTTTCAAAGCCATGACATTCTTACAGGCCATGAACAGTAAGGATGTGAAATTAACTATCGTACTCTGCCTGACAACATTTCAGATAGTGCAAGAGCTAAGACACAGATAAGGAAGGGAGGGGGAGAGTGGGAAGGAAATGTAAACGGACAGGTGACTACCGTACTAGGCCTGACAACATTTCTGGTAGAGCCGGAGAAAAACAAAAGGTGAGGGAGAAGGGTGCAGAAAGGTAGGGCAGGAAAAAAACAAGAGACTATCATACTAGGCCTGACGACATTTCAGATGGTGCTGGAGTGGAGGTGGGGAGGAAAAAACAGTAAGGGGAGGGGGGAGGAGACAGACGAGGTTGCTATTATACTATGTCCAGGGACAAGTCTGATAGAGTAAGTGCATAGAAGAAAGTAAGGGGAGGAGATGGGAAAAGGGAGAAGGGAAAGGAGGAGAGCACAGAGTTAGCAGTCAAGAGTGGAGAAGCAAGAGGGGGGAGTGAATACAATTGCAGAAGTCAGTAGTAACACATAATGTTGCAAGCCAGGATACGAGATGAAAATGGGAACAGCATGATTCAGGGCCACCAGTACAAGATGCAAAGGAAGTTCAGCATGAGAGTTGAGAAAGGGTGACGCACCGTGAATGAATGAAGTCCATAAAAGTAAAATCCAGCATTGGCCACAAGATGGTGATGGTGAAACCAGAATTTATCAGGACAGACTCCTGCAGAAGTAGGCTTCAGGTGGGTGAGGGGGGGAACAGGGTAGAAGAATCGAGCAAAACAGGCAACACCTGTGTGGGAGAATGGTGGGGGCACAAGGGAACATCACGGGGGGACCAGAGGGGGTGGGGATGGCCTGTGGGGCAGAGGGAGTAACACATGTTGGTGCATGCTTGCTTACCTGCTGTCTGAGCAGGGGGTCGGGCCCGGGTCCTGGGTACATGCAACGAGTATGCTCTCGGCTATGCCCTATCAGCCTTTGATCTAAGACCCGATAATGCATCAGCAGGGCATTTCAACCTCATGAAGAGGGGAAACCTGCGTGCTGAAATAAAGTTTGAAAGAAAAACTGCGAGTGTGGAGCGTTTTCAATGGCGTTCTCGATCACACGAAGACAAACATTTTGATAATTAATAGACGCTCTACAGATAAGAGTTTATGCGTAACCATAGACACGGTTTGAAAACATTTTATAGTGTTTATGCCAGCGATACATGTCACAGGCGCTTACACAAAAATCGCCTGGTTGATCTGGTGCTAAATATCGATCCTCATGCCCGGGGTGAAACACATTTGGATAGCTTTGTGGCTGGAGGGAGATGTGCTAACAGTGTTTGACAGTTTGCCACACTACCCGCAGCACCCCATATACGCCAGAGATTTAACATATTATGTTACAAGCATAGCAAAGTATTTACATTATATTACTGCAACGGTTCAAGACTTTAAAGGCATGACCTGTGGTCAACACTGTATATTCTTTCAGTCAAATGTCAGAATAGAAATTGATGTCAGCTATTTAGAAAATGTATTCTAGCAATCGCATGCAAAATGATCAAATGGTAACCAGATTTGTTAACAAGACGTTACAAAATGTGTATAGCTCTTGCAAAATGTTTTGTGTCTTAAATGTAAATGCAGATCAACTATACAGTGATGCATGTATCGATAAAATAGCTTTTATTTAAAACAAGCATTGTATTATACATACTAAATATAACATAACTAGTTGGTTTTATGAATTAAAAACATTTATCAATAGAGAAACATTTTTATACCTCAACCCTCTCAAAACAAGTAGAAAATAAACCTATGAATTCAACAATGGGTGCCACTGCATTATTCGGATTACCAGAATTGTTGCTTCTTGTGTCATACAAGATGGGGGTGGGTAAAGACTCCTTAAAACAGCTGGTATGCCATTCCTATTTGGGGCTGGAATAGCGTGGACTGCTAACAGAGGTAAATAAACGTCTTTGTTCTTGGTGAGGAGTTGCGGGAGCCCCAGTTTTTAGCCACTACAGAAGGCATTGTGCGACATTACCCATGAGCAAAGTCTGAATATTTAAATCGCCGACCGCTTGCATAATCTCGTTCCAGCTGATGGGGGCATTTATTGTAGGAATGGGGTGTCTGTAACAATCCGTACTAGATCGTGGAAGTTAGAGCTCCTGACAACCCTGCCTTTGTAAATATACTCTCCCCCAATCGGTCCAAGCGACCACATCCTTTGCAAGTTTCATCTTCTGCGTTAGGTTTACAGCATTAGCTAAGAGTGTTTAACAGATCAGCCACAACTGGATCTGTCTCTGGTGGAACCTTCACACAGCTAGATTCTTCAGGCGGCATGTATAGTTTTTTAAAAACATTTTTTTAATAATTTTATAACAAACAAAAATACTTAATTACATGTTGAATCACGTTTCCTTATTGCTAATCAAACTTGCCCTATTAACATCCCCACTCCCCCCTCCCCACCCTGCCTGGGCTGCATGTATAAAATTAGTTTGTTTTTCTCTGCATCGCTGTGTTGGGGGTGGTTTAAGTATTTATGAAGAATATTCGAATATAGGACCGCTTTATCATGTGCTGCTAAAAGAGATCTGTTTAAAACATCCTTTCCTGCGTTGAGACGCATGGTAACGTTTCGTATATCCCAATTGGGCACGGGTGTGGTAGTCGTCAAGCTTTCTAACTGAATCTTGTCCACCAAATACATTATGGATGTGTTCCATCATTGTCCCCTGGGCAAGCTAGTGATTAGCGGTAGGGCTATGTCTATGAGCGATCCTCTGAACCCGCCGGCCTGCAAGACCACACTTCTTTTATCCTTTAGCCATATTTGCTTATTGCTCAGTTTCTTGATGACTTTCTTTTTCAACACACTTATTTGATGGTGTGTTAGGGGGACGTGTCCATTTAAAGTGTTCTGAGCTATCTCCGAAATAACGGGCACAAAATCATCCGTCGCCATGTCTAGAATGGCCTTGCTTTGTTGATGGGTGGCATATACAAGTATTTTCAGCAGCGCGATATTGCTTCATATGCATATCGACATGGTAAAAGCGTGACCGTCTAATGACACAATATTGCGCTTAATGTTGTTTTTTAGATGTCTTTTTCAGGATATAAACAGCCGGTAATCCCAGGCAGAAATATATTGGTGCGCAATCTATAATCCTCTAGAGTGGTTGTTTTAAAAACAACCAGGAGATATCCATAGGGCTTACTGGTCGAGTCTTCAAAGGTCTCCATGAAAAAATGTTTTGATCAGATACATCTGACAGGCTATCGCAACGAATTGTTTATCACGGGGGAGTTTTAAACACTATATAGCTAGCGTTTAGTGCGATAGATCTGTTGCTCTTACCCTTGTTTTGCACAATATAACAATTGCTCACATTGCGATGATGGTAATATTGAGTAAAGGCTTTTTCAGACGTTCTGACCCCCTTCGGTCATCAAATCGTCCACAATAATATTCACCATGGTAGGCGGCAATACACGATCTTTGTTGAGACTGTCGGGCATATCCCCTACAAACCAAAGGTGTTTGAACTGCTATTGCAAGGTGTTGTAAAGAGGTTGCCACCAACTATAAAACCAAATGATATCTGGAACATGTGTTATAGCCGTGTGGGCATTGTCTAAACGTTTTCTGACCAAATAACTCTTGCTGCAGCTAGAACAGCCAGCTAGCACACAAGTGAAGGGATGTTGTAGCCTGATATCCATAATGACATACTTGAGCAGTAACAAAACTTGTACAGATATTGAAGTGCAAGCTTCTTGGTTGAGGTTCAATCACAGCAGTTGGTTAGCCTTTCAATCTTCTAGAAGTAGTTAAAACATACACTGCTATATTTACGCATCTATATTTGACATTTAAGCACTACATAAAAATGTACACATGGACTGCATGGCCTCCTCTAGATAGCTAGAAGCTGCAAAGAAAAATGATATACACCCCTTATAACTGTAAAAAAAACAAATGCAATGTATATCACACACAATATATCTTTAGAAGTTATAAATCATTCAGTGTATAGCGACCCATCCCACCTGTAAAAAACAATGGGTTTGCTGTTTGTCAGACACCCATGACACCTGTTCTCGAGAACCATTGATACATCAACAGAAATCTGCCCGTTGAGGTCCCCCATGCATTCCTCTGGCCCAGTGATGAATTTAGAAAAGGACTCTGTGGCGTTGTACGCCCTCCACCCAAAAAATCCATTGGACCTTGCTGATGCAAGAAAAACATTGTACCCCATCCTTGGGTCGTTAAAACATTCAGGACTTGTTGATCCAAGAGAAACGGGCTGCCCCATTCATGTGCCATCGAGACATCCAAGATTTGATGAATCAATCGCAGACATATTCATAGATGCTTTGAGCGCCTGTTTTTGTACTGCACAATCCACATCCATAGAGCCTAGCGTCTGGCATCATCCAGTTGTTAAGACATTTCTATAAAAAAACATAACAAATATGCAATCCGTATAAAACATCTTTACACACTGGTTCTTGTCATCCTTATAGATTTCAAATGCTTTGTGCAATACTTTGACAAATGTCTGATCTGTGACACAGTGGCATAACTCTCAATATTTTATAAAGCACAGTTAAAGATGCAAATATATTTTAAACTCATGGCACACAATTAAAACACACTGCACCTGACTCCTAAGAGCCCAAAGTCTAAATCAATATTATGTAATAATTACAGCAACAAGTGGCTGTGGGAGTCGGCCTCGGGCCGGAGGAATGGAAGGCGCTAACTAGACTGTGCCCAATCAAGTGGCGGGATCAGTCCATCCCTTATCTGGGAGTTCACATTTCAGCAAACCTGAAGGACACCCATCAGGCAAACTTCCCCAGATTGTTTTGTGAACTGGAGGGAGACTTGAAGCGCTGGACCACGCAAGAAATCTCATTAATGGGCCGGATCACCGCCACCAAAATGAAATTGCTTCCGAGATTCCTTTACGCCTGCTCCTCCCTCTCCGTTCCCATTCCGGCTCCGGCCCTTCAAGACCTACAGAGGAAAATGTCAAAGTTTATATGGAAAGGCAAGAAGGCCAGGATCCCCCACAAGACCCTGGTCGGTAACGCTAGACTTGGAGGCCTGGGGGTCCCCGATCTACAGGCTTATAGGGCAGCGGCGCAGTTGGCACACATTCATGCCTGGCAAACAAGCACAGCCCGCCCCAGATGGGTGGAACTAGAACAAGCTCAACTCCCGCTGCCCCTCCGGTTCCACCGACACATCCAGCCCCCCCCTTAGGGAATGCTGAAAGGAAATTCTCCTTACGACAAAACACACCCTAAGCTCCTGGGACTGGGCCTTGAAACGGAAGGGAATCCCGAGAGGCCAAAGCCCTCTCTCACCGATCTTTCACAACCCGAATTTCTCTCCGGGGGCCCATCCCCGTAACTTCCAAAACTGGATAGATGGGGGGCCTCGAAACGCTGGAACAGGTATATTTTGGGAATAAACCCTGTACCTTCGAACAATGCAAAGAGGTCTTTACATACTGCCAGCACCGCCACTGGTGTTCCCAGTCTCAGACCCTCCAGGCGGCCAACCGCCCCCCGACACCCCTTGAGCTAAACCTCAGAGACTTGCCAGCTAGAGGCAGGACCTCGACCTTATACAGATGCTTTTTGGGGGATTTCCTGTTGACAAAAACTCGATATATGGCCCAGTGGGAGGCAGACCTGGGCCATCCGATTGACGACCAAACGTGGGTAGATATATGGACTTGCACCCACTCTTCTTCCTCCTGCGTCACCAACAAGCAATGTGCCTAAAAACTTATCCTGCGATGGTACTACCCCCCACTCAGACTTCACCACATGAATCCACAAGTGGATCCCTCCTGCTGGAGGGGCTGTGTTCAGCCGGGCTCTTTCTTTCACATGTGGTGGGCCTGCCCCAAGATCCAGCAATTTTGGACCAGGTGTCTCTCGACCATCGAACAGATTACCGGGACCGCCCTCCCACTGGACCCTGAAACCGTCCTGCTAGGGGTCCCGGCCCCCGGGATCTACCCCCACTCTGGAAACGGGGCAAAGTTACTAACGCAATGCCTCCTGGCGGGCAAGACGGTGCTGGCCCAATTCTGGAAGTCCCCGGACGGTCCCTGCATGGCCCACTGGACATCCTGATTGCAGAGAAGGTCACTGCGGCGAGAGCAGGGAACCTGCACCACTTCCAGAATATTTGGGCCCCAGTATTGGACTATGATCAGCGATTCCCCGCACTGACATTCAAACCAATGGGCTCTGAGAGATCGGGAGGACACACACCAGGCTGGGGCGGTGGGCTGAGGCTATGGGCCGGGGAAGTTGGAATAAAGGGGGGGAGGGGGAGATACAGATTTGTAGATCTACTATTGATATGCAATGTTGCCATGCAATGATTCTTGTAACCTGACCTGCCTTGCTATGAATAAATATGTTTAAAAAAAATTATTACATCAACATAGAATGCAGCAGGGCCAATAAAACAGCTAAGGCCTCATTATAAAAGGTGCTTTTCACCCAGGGCCCCGAGTCTAAATTAATACATCAAATTTGTAGAGCTTGCATAAAATATTATTTTCTGCACACTCCAATGAGGGCCGGCTATTGTAGAAAAACACAATTTGCTATAAAATAAAACCCTGGGTGTAACATTCTTCATGTATGTGTGGTTGCTTTAAGCAAACATCACTATACCTATATAAAAGCCAGGGTTATTAACTTTGTCAATGCCTTTTTTTTTTCTTCTAAAATTTAAAAACGTTTAAAATTTGTGGCACACAATTAAGACCGCATCCTGACTATGTGTTAAATGTAATGCCTTGGTGAAGAATTTGTGTCACTTTGCGTGTGCTGAACAAAGAAAGCAACACTTTCCAACTAGGCCCAGAGTCCTTAATATCTTCTATAACAATTCTCCCTCTGCACCCCCATATTCAAATTTGGATCGCTCACATGCGGCAAACTATTATCCAAAAACACTAATTTTGTTATTACAAAACATGTGTCACATTCCACATTCATTTCTGCTCTCTTTAAGCAAACTTCACTCTGCCAATATAAAAGGCCAGGGCTATCATCTTTGTCATTGTCTGTTATTTCTCACAATGTGTTCATGCAATGCCCTACCCTGAATACACTTCTAATATTGTTTAAAGGAACATTTTCATTTGAATGCATCACAGAAAAATAAAACTTGTTGCAGATTTTTCCAGAGATACCTGTCTGTGCCATCTGCCACTTCACAATGTACCTATATCTTGTGTACCCAGCTGCTTTCACAGGCCACCGAACGCCTCATTAAAAAAGTTATAAATAATTTTAGGGTTAAGACTGTAATTTTAAAGCTGTGGCATTATGACATTGCGGTGTGTGCAGCCCCTCTAAACTCAAACTGGCTAGCTAAGGCTATGCACTGTAACATTTTTAAATCTACAGATAAGACTTGGCACCTAGTTTTCATTTTCACACAGTATGCTGCCTGTGCTATCTACAACCAAGTTTGATGTCGCCTACACACTGCCAGATCCCTATACCACATACAAGTGTATACTGTGAGCCTGCCTTTAGTCGCCAGGCTCGTTCCAAAGGAATAATGTGAGTATTTCTCACTTAGTTTAAAACAAATATTTACACCAGCTTGTATTATAAAACTGCTGTAGGTGTACATATTGGCACAGGCCCACACTTTATAATGACAACGTTTTTTCATGTTTTAGGCTTTCATATATAAAAATGCAGGCTGGCACTTAATCCAGCCTGCACGCGTGTCAGTTATTGCACTTTGCTACAGAATTTGTCACATAGTAAGTAAATTTTCTCAAGCTACCCAGAAATGTAACTTGTGCTCCTTAGTTAATAATTAAAGCTGAATTCAGAATAATCTAGAGCAAACTTTAAATCAGCTGGCTTTCACACCAAGCATCTTTTTAAAAATATTATGCAGTGACCTAGCACTTGTACCATGTTTAAGAATCAACAATTTCATCCGCTTATATAAAAATACCAGCTACACCTTTCAGAGAACATGTATTCTGTTTATGAAATAAATACAAATTCATCCTTGTACGACCTGCCAGACTGGTGGCCTCACAATGCACCTATCTTCCAGCATTGTAGAATTAATTATAATTGTCCACACATATTGGAGAGGAATTTTAAACTCTGTACTTTTTGGAACTCATGCTTGCTTTTCAAGCTTTAAAGGGATAGTGCGCTCAAAAATATTATTGTACCGAGCGTTCGGGCATGTTTTAAGTAAACTGTGATCGATCGTAAAAACATTTCCTATGCAACTTAACTTAGTTTTCTGCACTTTTTTACACATGCAAAATCAGGCAGCAGGGCGCAGCCATCTTGTGCTACGGGTTTCCGTTGCCGCATCGTACTAAGTTGAACTGCCCTCGCAGCACTAAATCATATCCCCTGCCCCTGAAACTGACATCATTATTCCTAGTGATATTCTCCACCTATTTTCATGATGTTAGTGTGCAGAGTAGCCAAACGCGCCCAGTCATCACCTACACCTTAACGTTAGTTGACACAGAACGCGGAATATCAACACACATATCCTCTCACAGCACAGCGCATCCCAAATTGGAATAGAAAACACTATTTTTAAAGGAAACACCAATACTCTGCAATTTATAATGTGCTTTTATTTCACATTATACGCTCCGAGAACATCCGCCAATTTCCATATTCAACCAAATTTTTAATTTCGTTGTTTTCGAACATCAAATATTTATCATGAGGCCAGTGTTCCTTCCGGTAGAAGACGTGTATTGGACACACCTTGGAACTCACGGCTTCGGCATCAGCTTCTTGCTATACCACTGTAAACTGTCGGGTTGCTCCTTTTCGCTGGTACTGCGAAAAAGCATATCAGTCCCGGGCGATCGTCCCACATCAGCGTAATTGTAAGCCAGCCATTTAGGTGGATCTGCCACTGCCTGCTGAAGAACCCTTCACTGGGTATCTGAAAACGATGACATTCACAGAAAGGAAGGATGTAGCTGTGTAGAAAACATAACAGAAATATATCTGAGTAGCTGCTCTTTATTCTAATTTATCCATTTACCCTTTAATTCTGCACTGGGTGAAAACTAATAATGAACAAAAACCAGAAACAATGGAAACACAGAGCAAACATAGTGGAAAGTTGGAGTCTACGATGTGTTTGAGAGGTTAGTGCTGTGGAGTATGTTTAGCCCGCAATGGGATGCGGAAGCTGACAGAAGATTTCGAACACATAGACGACATAACGGAATATTAGCAATGAATCTGGGGGAACTCAGAAGTGGACTCCATGCATGGCGGTGCTGGACTGCCCATGTGCCTAGGGCAAAGACCAATACATACAGGTGGGGTTTGCATGTCATCACAATATGCCCCAACCAACAACCCATTACAATGTAAGCCAACAATACCAGTCAGAAAATGAAACCTTGACTCGTTCATCTATAAACTTGTCTACAGTAAAACTTACATTATGTTTGGTATTTCCATTCTCTTGGCGTAACGCAGTGTCCGCTCTAATCAACGGTTTTCATAAAAGGAAATTACATGTTCATTTGTCCAGTTTTGAAATGGTGAAACTTATCATTTTTGCGGGCATTACACACTGCTTGTCATTCAATCCATTGCAAATCCTCCTTTTCTCCCAAGGACGACCAACAATTGAACCTGCTTAGGAGCGCATAGGCTAAGTTTCCTTTTGGTGAAGGAAAGCCACAAATAAAAAAACATACTGTACAGGATGCGTCGGTGTGAAAATCCCACAAGCAACATCAAACGCAGACCTTCACACTCATGGGAGCGATTAGCCCAGCCAACCAATGTGGCATTTCAAATGTGTTCGAAAAACACACCTTGTTTGCTGGCATCTACCAATGCCGCGCTATCGTGAATACTTTTTTACTGTTCTATATTGATAGTGATTTAGTTATTTTATGATAACAGTTCCAGTTAGTGTCCTCCCCATTGGCAAATATGTGTACGCCCTGTTTTTGCAGAGGAATGTGCTCTGTGTATAACGTGAGATACTGACAAATCATAAATCCAAGTGCCCTTCCATCTCCACTGAACTTCCTGTGCACTAACAAATGTTGGAGGAAAGGTGGTATATCCCGCCCCCTGCACCATTCTTGTACCAGGCAAAAGGACATCTAAACTAAGGTGGGAGACATCTTCCCCCCCCCCTCCTGTACCTATTTGCATCACCAATGTTTCATGCTAATGTGTATACTTTGAACTCCATTTTGTTTCCTTCCAAACGCCTTCTTTTACGAGGCCCTCTGGCAAACTGTTCACTCTCCCAGGGCCGCTCACAGCCAGCCCCCACCACCTCTGTCAGCTAAGCGCGTCTCCTTTTCTCACAGAAATGCAGCTATTCATGATTGCGAGTATCGAGCCCTAACAAAATGTGCTCATCCAAGAATGTGAGACCAAGGCCTGCTCCAACCTTAGTGCCCCATTCATCTCTGCTGACTGACTCATGCCATGTCCAACCCCTCCCTGAAGCATATTTATTCTGCCTATTTGGACATGTGCACGATAAGGCAACTGCAGACCCTGCAGTTGCTTTCATGCTGATATCCATCTGACCCTCCCGTGCCCTGATCAGTGAAGGACCCACAAGAGCTGGCCGAAAGCGGGAAGGGGGAAAGCCCACGGTGTTACTGTATGGCATCCTCCATGGGCAAATCTTGCAAAAATAAATTGACAGAGGATACATTTGAAAAGACAATGTGGACGCTTAATACTACTTAATACTTTTAAAAGATGTGAAATTAAAGTTACATAGATTTCCATTGGTCATGTACAAACATTGTGGAACATATACACCACTGCCAATCATTTATACCGGGAGGTCAACTGCTCAAGGAGGTCCGCTTTTGGTGGACATGGCCGTTAGCAATGTTTTGTGGTAATTTATGTGTCCTAGGGATCAAATCATGATAGATTCCATGAGTATACATGTCCAACACAGTCAAAGTGCGATTGTTCACAAAATCAAATTCCATTTCCTGGTATATTGGCTTGACCACCCATTTTATGCTTCTTTTTGCAAAGGCCATTGTGTAACGAAGCATCCCAAAGTTTCCTGCAGTTCTCAATTGTTCTCGTTATGCGCTAATACCACTAGTAATGTTCGATATTGCATACCGTCTGTCTAAATGCAACCTCTTGTGCCTGTACTTTAGGCACATATTGTGCAACACCTCCAAATCTCTGGTGCGACTGAATTCTGAGAGTCCCTTCAGGTCTCTTGAAAGAGTTTTATCGAACATGATCTTCTCAATAGCTTTGTGTGGAGGTGAAGATGGAACCAACCACTTCTTGCATTCCTGTTCTTCCGATAAATATCCATGTGCACATTTGTGAAAATGTTGGTTTTCTGTCCATGAGTGAAAGTTGGAACAGTGGTGCATCAATGCACGCCATTTTTCAAGTAGAATTTCCACAGACCGATCACAAGGTTTGGAGCGCCACCGAAGATGGTTGCTGAAAGACTGGGACCACTGTAAAATATTTTTAGAACCCTTTTTTTTTTTTTTGTTTTTTTTTGGCTTGATTTCGGAACTTGCAATAGATTAAATGTATGGTGAATGTTTGGAAACTGCTCTCGCATGGCCTTGGCTATTGAAACATGTCTGTCAGTGGCTGAGGTCTGTTTGCATTCCCCTTGTTTGAAGATCTTTGTGGAATTTTATGAAAACATGTTTCTCCACTGCCACTAAGGATTTACATTCAGACACCGGCACAACCTCCGAACTCACAATTTATTTTAGTTTCCATGTCCTGAAAATGGTATGTGCAGTACTTTGCTGAAAATCCGGGGCTGTCACACTGTCCATCGCCAGCTAGCTTGAACCGTTTACAGAGCATGTCCTTTCAATTGACATTTGTTAAATTTTCCAGGCTTGACTAATGGCAGGGAATAACATTTCTTTGATGTTTGTAGTACTGGGTTTTAGCAAGGAACTGAAGTCCCACAAATTGACAAACTGGACAACTTACTAAAAGTAGAGCCACTGAAAAGTAGAGCTGTTGAACACAGTAGATTTCCAGCTGGCACTTTGCCCAGCATCGGTTGAGCGGACCATGAAAATGTATCATGGAGGTGGGAACAGGTGGCTTGGATTTTCAAGTTAGTGCCTTGTAATACACGAGTCACAATCACCAAGGGCTCCCGCATATTCCCCCCCCTCACTGGATGCACACATTTCAGCATCAGTATAATCTTTACCAGGCAGCTGTTGAATACAATGTATTTCTGCTCCTTTATTATCCAATCGTCATGCATGATTGTGGTTTGTGACTCAACTGTGGTGGACAATTCGCCCAAACTAGGCAAACTGTAGTCACAATCTTTGGCAAGTTCCTCGATCAATTGCATTGAAGCTTCAGTCTGTTAGTTCAGCCTGTGTTATTTGCACACGAATTGGAGAAACCGTCAACAACGAATGTTTATTGGGTGGAAATTTTTTGCGATTGTGTCAAGTGGTCCTCGAGGAATTCAATGCATCTTCATTATATTCAGTTTCAGCTTGTCGAGTTCTCACATTGTAGCAATGGTCCAACAACCATTTGCTGGCTTCGCCGGTCACATTCAATTCATTTTCTGGCTGTTGGATATAAGCATCTCGAGTCTGCCTATTGACTGGACAACGCTGCGCCTCAAATAGTAGTTGCTCCATGTTGAAATCTGTTTGGCAAGCAGCATCTTTGGTTTCATTTGTCTGTGTCTTTAAACTTCTTTTCCTTCTGGACCTCTAGGAGACGGGTTGTAAAAACATGTTCAATGTAAATCACACAGTAGATAGCACTTGAAATAAAACATGTTATGAAGAAAACACAAGCCCAAAACGCTTCCAGAAAATGAAAACAAATGTTTTATTTACCCTTGTTTTCTTGATTTTCTGTGAAACCGTGGTCTTCTCTGTAACGGCCGCACCAGCAAGCTGGTCCACCACCTCTGATCCATGTGCCTCCTCTTCTAATTCCCGATCTTGTATACATTCTTTGAATAGAAAATTGATTTTTTAAAAAAAACTTTTTTAAATTAAAATCTTTCATCATACACATTGCTTACATACATACCCTTGGATACAGTGTACATCATTTAGTCAAAATATACATTTAGAATTTCACCTGATTGATGGCAAGTGTACTCGATCAGAGATCACTGTGCAAAACATACTGATTGTAATGTTGCCCTCAAACATTTTGCAATGTATTCTGCATTGGGGAGAAATTGAAACATTAGAACTGAAATGATAAGAGTTTGAAACACTGCACGTTTATAAGAATGTCAGTGTCTAATAGTATCCTATGTAGGATTTACTTTCTTTCATTCAAGGGAAGTGTCAGTACACATACCTCATACTCTGGACCAGCTTCAAAGGATGATGTAATTGTAGTTGAAGTACCAGCATTCCCCCTGTAACAGAGTACTTGTTTTAGTATGGATGAAAACAGCAAAATGGAACAGCGACAATGGGATGCAGACAATGGTACATGTAAAGAGAAACCCTTAAATGACACTTGGTGTAAATAATCGACAGGAGACATAAACAATTGCATATTTGAAATTCCAAGCATAATACTTTCTCGTAATTGAAAAGTCAAATAAAATTACCTGATGGGCGCTAGGAGTCGACTCCGGAAAAGATATGGATGCAGAATCTTGCTCCTTCATTTTCAGTGCATTGCCACGAAGTGCTAAAAGGGAAAATTAAATTTGCATTAGATATGTGGGAAGATCGAACTCTTGATGATATGAACTTCTGCAAGTCTGTAGGGCTCAGCATTGATATACTGGATGTGTCAGTGGTGTCGTCACTTGCGAGAAACTGTGCTCCAGTCAGTATGCTCGCCTGAAAGAAAATGGACGGGTCAAGCACGCGATTAAGAAACGATTATGCTTCTTTTGAAGGGCAATATGCATTGTTTTCTATGGTTCTAATTACTTTCTATGATGCTCCATAAATCAGGGACAGATGTGTAGTAAAATGTGGTATAGTTAAAAAGTAGTACAATCTGGTAAATATACAATTCATTATCCGGGACTCACCTGAGGCAGCGT
This sequence comes from Ambystoma mexicanum, assembly GCF_040938575.1. Classification (NCBI taxonomy): domain Eukaryota; kingdom Metazoa; phylum Chordata; class Amphibia; order Caudata; family Ambystomatidae; genus Ambystoma; species Ambystoma mexicanum. Next base: position 384,835,196 of record NC_090928.1, on the reverse strand, counting down.
GCACGAATATAGTTGGAATTGCATTTGGAAGCAATTTACGAGACGTTCTGAGTCTATGCTTTTTTGTGTACTGCGATTGGTTGTACATATCCGGGGTTAAGTGTAGGCTGCAGTATGCAGAATCGATTGGCCCTCGAATCTCCCAAGACAGCTTCGACTCTACTTTCAAGCTCGTCCACCGGAAATCCACAATATCGAATCCATTCTCTTATTAAATCTATATTCGTCGGGAATGTATGCATGGTAGTGCCCATACTTTTGACATGGCTCCTAGAACGGCAACAGAAAACCATACAAGCAGGCATTTTAAAAAAATCTGTATTCAAAAAGTACACAATTACAAAAAAAAAATCTACTGACTGCATGAGATTGATGGGATTATATCAAAGTTTTCTATGCAGTGTTTCTTTTGGTCAAAGAAGCAAAACCTGTGTAGCGTACTCGAATATACACCGGGATAACTTTCATACAGAATTGATTGATGCAAATCGTAAAGTGTTACTCATCCGTTGAATGTACTTTCATGCATCAAAAGGAAACCTGCTTATAGACATGGATCGAGAAAGATGCAACTCTATCGCAATTGACACTGATGAAATTTGCTATATATCGAGATCAGAACACTTTAAACAGTAGACAATGGTAAAGTCATTGAGATGAATGAACATTATCTACTAGGTACATTAGTTCGAAATAGATAGAAAATCTGAGATCAGAAAGCGACGATTAGGTGACCTGTCCTTGCCTTGACTAATGAAACAATTGGATTCAGCAAGCAGGGTAGTTACTAGCAGGAGAACAGGTAGCAGTTGACTTCCAGTGCTCACAGATGTTCTGAGGATGACTATCAAGGGGTTTATAAAGAATTAGAAAAGTGGGCGTGTATATGATGCAAAAGGCCAGAAAACTGCAGAATGGAGATCCACCTATGTGGATTGCAGAGGCACAGCCTGCTTCCGGGAAGGCTGCCTGGAGACGCAGGTTTTGGGGAGGCTGTGTACAATGGCCCCTGTGCGGAAGATACCGTTTTGAAGTGTACATGGTGTTTGGCACCTTGGCTGTTCCCACCCTGCCAGGATAAGTGAGCGTGTCCTTGATTCAATGAAAAATTGAAACAGCTATTCATAAAATATGATTTTTATTTGGTTGCTGATGTTGATGGCACAAATGTACTACACATTGTATACTTCGGGTTGCATCACAGACTACATTCATTTGGCAGTGATAGATCAAAGTTACGACAATATAGGAGACAAACATGAAGAGTACAATTACTTGTTACTTGGATTGTGAGGTTGAACTGTTGTGCGAAGTTCGTGCATAAGCACCATCAGAATCCTCAACACGGACCTTGTGAGGCAGGCTGCCCTGAAGTCCTGCAGCTCAGTAACCCATTGCGGCTGTCTCTCGTCTTCTGATATGTAGGCCAAGCACCCAGAGTTTTCTCTGCAGCAGCAGTTCTCCTCCTCGGTTGGCATGACCTTGCACCGGTTGCAGGTACACCAGGTGGAGACGTCTTCCATGCGACTAGGCTCTGGCTCAGGATCCGGTGATTCGTCCTCCCAACTGTTGTCCGATGCCCCTTCATTTCCACATCTTTCAACTAATTCCGCCTCAGATTCTCTGGCTCGTACTGGTAGGGCTGTATTGTTGCCATTATGCAACAAAATTAAAATCAATAGTAATGCTTTGATCTGTTCGCACAGACTACGAGCAACGAAGATAGCTGAACAGATATACAAAAAAGACAGCGAAACAATTGAAAAAGTAAATCTAATGTCTGAGAAGCGGTCTGTTTATGCTTATTGAGGAAAGAGGCGTCCTGCCATTTCCATGGAGACACGTCATTAGCTGGCGCACAGAGAACGTTGACACAAGACGTGCATTCGCATTGTGAAATGGGACATGCGCGTCTGGTGAGGTCAGCTTCAGGGGTAGAGGATATGATTTAGTGCCGTGAGGGCAGTCCAACTTGGGGCGATGCGGCAAAGTAAAAGATTAGCACAAGATGGCTGTGCACCGATGCTTGATTTGCATGTGTAAAAGTGAGAAACTATGGTAAGGTGCATAGGAAATGTTTTTACGATCGATCACAGATTGCTTTAAACCACATGCCCGAACGCTCGGGGCAATAACATTTGTTGAGCGTTCTATTCCTTTAAGTGATAAGAGTATCAAGTAGCTGCACTATAAACAGTTGCACATTTCTTTTTACACCTTATCCTGGCCAACATGCAAAGTCAGAAAACACATGATAGTACGCCTTAACATTAGAAAGAGCATGCTCTTTACATTTAAAGACCTACTAAATATTTCAAACTTAAGCACATCTACACATCCTAGCCAGCATGCAATGTCGGAAAACACATATTAACACCCTTGAACGCCTTCTCAGCACTAGAAAGATATGTGCTTTACCTTTTAAAGACCATTAAATAGTTCACACTTATAAACAAATCTATACATTATCATAGCAAGGGTGGAATGTCAGAAAAAACGGTTTCTTTTCCTTTGAAAATATTTCATTCAAACAATGAAAAATTACTTTGAGACGAATCCTTAAATCTATAAACGGGATAACCAATCAGCCTACTAGCCCTGTTTCTTTCTTTAAGACCGTAATGCAGTCACCTAATCCGTTCCTTATCGCTGTTCTTTTTTTAAAAGATTTCTTTCACAAGCAAAGGACCTTGCTTCGTATCCTCACAGGTCGTAACGTGATGCAATGCATCTCCGTTCATGGACCGCAAGCAGGTAAACTCTCCAAGGATAAATGGTATTCTCTGTTGTGCTCATATGGGTGTTGCCTTGGCACTTGCTGGAAGTGCTATTGAAGCGACCCGTAATTTAAACATAACTATATTAGAGCAAAATGTGTCGTGTTATCCTTGGTTGTAGACATGCAACATGCTTTTCGAGTAAAGGCTTTCTTTGGGAATACCAGCACAGAGACGGATGTGGGTAAACAGCCGCCTATGGAGTTATACATTAGGCTGGAAAAATTGATTTTCTTGAAAGCCAAATAGTTTGATCGCTTCATGTGATCAGTGTTTGGAACGCACATTGTTAGATTGCTATTGATGCAGGGGTTAAATAGGTTTCCGAGGACAGCCAGGGGAGCTAATCTAAAGCTCTATAAATGCAGTCACGTTCTTGGACACTGTCTAGACTAAGTCGCGAGATAGCAAACCCTATACGAGTTTATAGGCTTTTTAGGATACGTGAGAGTAAATTAATTTTTGAAGTCGGATTTGTTCCATTTCAGATGTTGCTCATTGTCTGTTGTATCAATAATTTGAAAATCTTCCGTTGCCTGGTGAAAAATGGGGCATAAATTGACACTTGATCATTGGAAACACACAAGAGGTATGTTAGAGCTTCATGCGTTTTTGACAATAATGTATGCAACTGTTAGTAACCGGTTAGGAGGTTGATTTTGATTTTCTTCCTTATGCCTGCTCTATTTGTAGAAGTAATAAGCTGCAGTTACCCCTAATGAGGGTGGAGAGTGACCTGATTGGGCCCCCACAAATGAGCGAATGGTATGTTATGTGATCATTCATTAACTATGTACAGGAGTTATTGACAGATATGGACTATTTGTGGACACCTAGTTCTGCAGAAACTTGTCTCAACGTTTTTATTCCTTCACTTTTTATCAGTCAAGTCCTGAGGAAGAAGGACATCAGCGCTACTGCAGCTCTGGATGATGGTTTGTTGAAACCTGGAGAAGGGAAGGTCTATGCACAGTGGAAAACAAATAAGATATTAGGACCTCCTCTAGTTGACAGATGACTTGTATGTCTTTTTTATAGAATTTTTGTGGATACTAAAATGAAATACTTTTTATCCATTTGTCAAAGTACTGTAGGTATTTAGATACTAATTTCGAGCACTTTATTGCGTGTATGAGGTGGGGAGTTGTTTATGTAGAACTTATGTTCTTCACTCCCCGCTTATTGGAGATTGAATTGCCTATTGCACTATACAATTTGTTGTTTCTCCATGTGTTTATAAAAATGTTATTTACATATACATGTTCTTTGGTTAATCAAGTGAGAATGATGGTTTTTGAAATAATTGTTATAAGAATAAACTATGTGAATTTTATAGACTTTTTGTGCCACAATTGTGTATGTCCGTCTGAAGCCCTTTTGTGAATTGATATTTCCGTGAGACACCATGCTCATAGTTATCTATTTTGCTTTAAAGGCTTGCACAGGGGTGTGCAGGCATTTTACTTTTACAATAAGTTTAGAAGAAATGCTAACTGTCCCCTGATGTGCTCAACCTCTAAATAGAAACACATATACCTGCATAAGAAATGTTGCCCCTCATTTCAAATGTGAAATCCATCTTATCTTATTCTTCCTAAAATTAAGTAAAAGTGGGGTGGAGGGGGAAATCTTCGGTCACAGGCCTTGCAGATCGCAGAGTCCCAATGCTCCAGGACTTGGGGCAACAGCAGAGCTTGCTATTCTTCCAAGAATTTAGAGCGATATTTTTGGCTGGCTTCCAAACTCTCCTTTTAAAGACCTCCATTAGGTCCCCACACCCTTTGTGTCCTCTCATCAACAGCCTAAATCTTGCATATTTCATTATTCATGCTTACTCTGCACAATAGACTTGCTGTTCAAAATACATTTCACAAGCGTCATGCTTACTTGTTACTTAGAGATACTAGTTCCATGCGCACACACCTATGCCCCACGCGTTTTTGCAAGTCAGCATTGCATCATTTTCCTGCCTGACCTAAAAGAAAAACTCATCTGAGTGAGTCAACCATTTGCAGCTGGGCCAGGCCTCATGTGTTTTTTTGCAAAGTCAGTTTCAGCATTGCATCATTCTTCTGCCTGTGCTACAGCACAGCCGACCAGCTAAGTGACACAGCAAACTTTGACCCATTCAAAGCTGATGGCAGCTTCATAGATAAAACACGCTCTCAGCTGTTGTGTAACCATGGCAGCCACATGTGTAGAAGTATTGTTTTCAGGTATAGCACACACTGTTTTAAAATTGAAAAGAATGCCATATGATTTAAAAAAAAGCTGCATTTTTCAAACCCAAGGCCATTTGTATGGTCGTCTTTTAACTGCACCAAGTATTGTCAGGATCTATTAGTTTCAACTTATGTCTAGGCTCTGTGAAACCAACCCTTGCTCTGTCATTTTGTTTCTGGCTGCACTGTTCTTAAAATGGTAAGCATTATCTGGAACCTAAACCTTACTCTTCATTTTGTTTTTTACCCTTTTCACTTTATCAAGCATAATGTTAGCAGAAAATATTCCATATTTTTATTCAAGCTATAGCTCTGCTTTGTCATATATTTTCAAAGGTTTCATGCCTGCCTATGGGGCATGAAGTGGTGTTTTTGTGGACATTGTGTTTTTAAAATGACAAACATGCACTACCAGAAAGCATGCTTTCATTTTGTTTCCGACTGCACAGGGCTGTTTTGCACCCATGAAACATTGCCCAGCATTAGATCTCCACTTATTATTTTTTTTAAACCCTTCGGGTTAGCTGGCCTGCGCAGAAGTCTGTTGCTATAGTCTCATGTCTTGGCACTGTAAAACTACACTTCACACTGCCAAAAAAACTTCCAGCTTTTAAAGTACCCTTTGGCTTTTTTTTTTTGCCAACCTCTAGGGTTAGAAAGTTTTAGTAACAGTTGCTATATTTTTTATTCCTGCTCTAAAACTTACTATTTTTATTATATCCATAGCTCTGCTCTATCATTCTATATTTTCAATGGTTTCATGCCCACTCTATAAGTTGACATGCCTGCCCCCGGCTCAACCCCTAATAAACACTTTTTTGTCACATTTTATATTTAGTTTTCATTCACTTTAAAATGCTCAAATCCTTCCAGACCTATTTATAGCTCACGCCTCTCCTTTACATCTTAAAATTATAATGGCGTGCCTTAAAAACACAACATCCTTTTTATATTAAATCTTGATAAAGTGTTATAAAATTATAACGTCAGCTATTGTGCCTAGATTTATATTCAAACTATGTAAAATTGTAACAGCAGTTCTCCAGCATGGGGTCTGGCATGGATTCACATGCTCATGAATATTCCCCGTCGTCAGGCTGGGAATCCTCGGTAAAGAAAAAAATCAGTATCAGTTTCGTTTCTGATCTGTCTTTCGTAGTAATAACCAATCACTGGTCTCTGCGTCATACTGACCACAGCCAATGACTGCCCTCTACTTAAGCACCGCCTCTGGCAGCCATCTTCAGATTTTTACCGCACGTTTGTGTTGGGATCCTCGTGCTATTGCTCTCGAGCGTTAGTGCTATTTTTTCACGTTTTTTCTCAAAAACTTCGTTTTTTTCGGTCAAAAGAGCCTCAAGCTCCACCGACTCTCCATCCGATCAACGGGGACCCGTGTCGGATTCGTCTGCGCCCCTCAAGGGTGAAGATTTCGTCGAGCTACGCTTTTGGAGGACTCCAGAAGCTTCTCAGGCCCGGACATGGCCCAGGAGAAGGGAAGCTCGACGCCCGGAAAGCTGTTCAGGATCTGCCCTGGATGCCAGCTGCAGAACGTCTTTAAGGAGGACGAACACTCCTTTTGTCTCTACTGCTTACATGAGGACAAGACGCACGTGGAGAAGGACTGTGCGTTTTGCGGCAATATGTCGTAGCGGACCATGAAGGACCGCCATCAACGTCTCGCCAACTCGCTGGAAGGGAAGAGCCCGTCAGGCGAGAAGAAGAGGAAGAAATCCGAGCGGTCTTCTAAGACCTTTGAGGACGCCCCGGCGACGGGGGTCCAACACAAGGCCAAGCACCGCGAGTCCGCTGGCACCGGGAGCGCCGAACGGTCAGGCTCTACGGGCGCCAGGCAGGGCGCACCCTCCCCGGCACCATCAACCACGAGCCAACGCTCTGGGTCGGGTAAGAGGAAAGGCGAGCACCCGGCGAAGCTCCTGGAGAGGCCCCGGTCGAGCTCGAAGGCCCCATCGGAGGGGGAGCGAGGTAGTGTCCCCCCCCCCTCAAGGATAAGGCGGTGAGCGCACCTAAGGTGGTGAAGGCCTTGATCCATCCGGCCAAGCCCTCTATCGATACTGTCGCGGCGGCCCTGGCTCAGCCTGTGGAGGCTACACCAGTGGTGGCGACCTCGGGGCTCAGAGTCTCCCTGCCACCTCGGAGGGAGTCCTCTTTTGTGCCCATCGATAGGACCCCCGTGAAATCCCCGGCGGGGAAGAAAAAGGGGGGGCAGGGCGTCGTCGTAGATTCGGCCTCAACCTCGGAGGAAGAGCTGATCGAGGTCTTAAGCCACGGCCTTGGCGTGGAAGAAGACCGGCCCGTCGGGATGGGTCCCGACGCAGGTGACGACAACATCGTCGAGGGTGCCGACGGGGCCCCTGATCGCCCGTCGGATTCCCCTCTGCCAGCGCCGCAAGACAACTCGGCGGCCATTTTGTTGGCTATACAGTCCTTATGCTCAGAGATAAGGACGAGACTACCGTTGCCGACGGAGGAACCTCTCCCGTCGGGGGATCCTGAACCGGGACCTTCTGGTGTTCCCCCGCCCAAGAAAAGGATTCACCCTCCACCTCCTTTTCAGCCGTCGCGCCCCGTCCAGCCCTCCTCCCCGTCCACCCGAGGGGATGATACGGGGACTGACACGGCAGCGACGGGTACGGACGACGAGGTATACGACGAGGATCTACCGTCGTCACCTCCCACCAGGGCTTCTCCGCCCGACGAGATTGGATCGTTCCACTCCATGATCGCCAGGGCATCCGAGCTTTTCCAACTCTGCCCTGAGGAGAAGAAAAAGGAAGGATTCCTTTATCAACGGCGCGAGGCCAAGAGGAAGACGGTCCTCGCGGTGCCTCTACTGGACGACATTTGGGATGAGGGCCTCGCCCTCCTCAAGAACCCTTCCACGACGCCAGCTAGAAGAGACCGGTACGAGAAGAAGTACCGGGTCCCGGACGCGGCCCCCCTGTGCCTCCGGGCGCAGCCTACCCCGGACTCCGTCGTCTCCGCGGCAGCCAGGAAGAAAGCGGGGGGGGTGCGGCCTCCACATCGACTTCCCCACCGGACGGCGAGGGAAAGAAATTGGACGCTATGGGACGCAAGGTCATCTCGTCTGCAGCGACGACGATTAGAGCGGCCAACGCCTTGGCTATCGTGGCCCGCTACGACAGGGAGCTATGGTACAAACTGGCTCCCCTGCTGGACTTCCTACCGGACGACAAGAGGGCGGATGCCCTGGAGATCCTACAGGAAGGTGAGGTGGCGTCGGACCACGCCATCACTATTGCGACGGACATCGCCGACACTGGGTTCCGCCAGTTGGGCAACGGCGTGTGCCTTAGGCGGCGTGAATGGCTCAAGGCTACGGACTTCCGTCAAGACGTACAGACCAGAGTCCTGGACATGCCGTTCGATGGGAACAACCTGTTTGGGAAAACAGTGGACGATTCCCTTCAGGCCATTAAAGCGGACACTGAGACGGCCCGGGCCCTTGGGGTTCTGCAGCAACGACAGACGCCCTTTCGGAGCAGCGGGGGCAAGGGCGCCTCCAAAGGTTCCGGCGGCGGTTTCTCCACCTACCGTCAAGCGGCCCGCTCGTCGTCTCAGGAGGCCTACAGAGGACGAGGCAAGTCTGGCGGACCCCGCCGTCGTCGCCAAGGAGGTCAAGGCGGCAAAGCCTCGTCGAAACAGGATTGAACCGGCCGTGGGGTCGGGCCCCCACTGAAGCACCCCGGTGGGAGGCCGGCTGGCGAGCTTCGTCAGCGTGTGGGAGTCCATCTCCACCGACCGTTGGGTGCTGGACGCCTTAGCCCGGGGCCACGGGCTCGAGTTTCAAAGAAGGTGCCCGCGCGTCCCCCCCCGTGGCCAGGAAAGAGCTTCACGTCCCTCAGCTTCTCCTGGAGGTAAAGGCGATGCTCAGGAAGGGCGCCATCGAACTCGTCCCAAAGAGGCTTCGGGGCTCCGGAGTTTACTCGAGATACTTCCTCGTGAAGAAGACGGGAGGATGGCGCCCCATCCTAGACCTGCGACGTCTGAACAAGTTCATCAAGGCGCAGAAGTTCCGGATGGTCACCCTCCAGCACGTCTTGGGGCAGCTGGAGGAAGGAGACTTCCTGTCGTCGTTGGATTTGGAGGATGCCTACTTCCATATTCCCATCCTAAAGGGGCACCGAAAATTCCTCAGGTTTGTGGTCCATGGGCGTCACTACCAGTTCAAAGCCCTCCCCTTCGGACTACGGTCGGCACCCAGGGCCGAGCCAAGACGAGGGAGCTCGCCGTGGAGCACACGGCAAGGACCGGCCAACTTCTCACGGACCTGGGATTCTCCGTGAACTACGCCAAGTCCCACCTGGTACCCGCGCAAAACGCACTGTTTCTGGGAGCGAAGCTCGACACAGTGTCCCTTCTGGCCTCCCCGTCGGAGGAAAGGACCAGGTCCATCCTGGGCAAGGTACAGCGGATGTTGATTTCCGACGCGGCCAAGGTGAGGTCCATCAAGTCCCTCCTCGGAATGATGTCTTCTTGCATCTACCTCATTCCCATGTGCAGGCTCCGGATGCGCCCGTTGCAGGAGTTCCTGGACGCGCGCTGGATCCAAACGACGGGCGGCTTTGAGGAGAGGATCACACTCGACGAGAGTTTCCGCCGAGCGGTCCGGTGGTGGGGCAACCGCGCGCATCTGACGGCGGGCATGGACTTCCAGACCCCAGACCACCAGGAGACAGTGACCACGGATGCCTCCCTGGAAGGGTGGGGAGCGCACACCGAAAACCTGCACGCGAGAGGCCTTTGGCTCCCGACGGAGAAGTCCCTCCATATCAACGTCCTGGAGCTCCGTGCAGTGTTCTGGGCCCTCTGGTCCTTCCTTCCGTCCCTCAAGGGCAAGGTGGTGAGGATCTTCACCAACAACACCACCACCATGTTTTACATCAGGAAACAGGGCGGAACCAGGTCCCCAGCGCTGTCCAAGGAGGCGCAGGACCTGTGGCATTGGGCCGTCGCCCAAACTATGTTTCTGGTGCCGTTTCATCTGGCAGGGATAAAAAACACCATCGCCGACTCACTCAGCAGGGAGCTGCGCTCGTGCCACAAGTGGGAACTACGGCAGGATCTAGTGGATCGCCTCTTCCGACGGTGGGGCACACCCCAGATCGACCTGTTCGCGACGGCGACGAACTCCAAGTGCCGGAGGTTCGCCAGCAGGTTTCCCCAGGCGAGGAGCATGGGCGATGCTTTCTCGTTCCCCTGGGAGGGCCTGTTCCTCTACGCGTTCCCTCCTTTGCCACTGCTAATCCGGCTCGTCAACCAGCTCAAGAGGTCACGGTGCAGGATGATCCTCGTCGCACCTGCGTGGCCGAGGCAGATATGGTTCCCGGACCTTCTGGACTTGTCAGCGTCCCCGCCAATCAAGCTGCCGGTGGACGCGGATCTACTCTCCAGGGAAGGAGGCGCCATCCTCCACCACGACCCGAAATCGCTGAACTTGCAGGCCTGGCTCCTGCAGCGCTAGAGTTTGGAGGATACGACATACCGGCCGACTGCAGAGAGGTTCTTGCAAAGGCCAGGGCGTCCTCGACTCTTAAATGCTACGGACACAAATGGAAGAGGTTCTCTGTCTGGTGCCACGCACAGAAGATTAACCCTCTACGGATTACGGCTCCCCAGGTACTGCCGTACCTGCTGACGCTGGCCAAAGCTGGACTGGCACACGCGTCCATCAAGATTCATCTTGCTGCGATCTCCCGATACACCAGAACCACGGGCCGGACGTCCTTGTGATCTCATCGTCTGGTGAAAGAGTTCATGAAGGGATTGTTCAGATCGTTCCCGCCGGTGAAGGCTCCGGCCCCGGCGTGGGAGCTCAACGTGGTGCTGACCAAGCTCATGGGACCTCCGTTCGAGCCTCTGCACTCGGCCCCGTTGAAGTTTCTGTCATGGAAAACAGCGTTTCTTGTGGCCATCACCTCCGCACGACGGGTGGGAGAGATCCAGGCCCTTTCCTGCAAGGCCCCGTACTTGACTTTTCACGACACGAGGGTAGTGCTCAGGACGCACCCCTCCTTCATGCCCAAGGTACCGTCGGACTTCCATCTCAACGAACCCTTGGTGTTGCCTGTGTTCTTCCCGTCGCCTTCGTCGCCGGCTGAGAGGACTTTGCACTCGCTGGATGTGGCTAGAGCGCTGAAGTTCTACGTGGACCGCACGAAGTGTTTTCGGAAGACGTCACAACTCTTTGTGAACTTTGGACCTGTCAATCAGGGGAAGGCTCTCTTGAAGGCTTCCATTTCCAGATGGCTCTCCGGCTGTATCATGTACTGTCATCGGTTGGCAAACCGACCGCTGCCTGGCCGTCCGAGAGCCCATTCCACCAGAGCGATCGCAGCTACCACGGCGTTTCTTTCTGGTGTGCCCCTGCTGGACATATGCAGGGCTGCTACGTGGAGGTCGACGCACACCTTCACGAAATTCTACTGCGTCGACCGGGATTCCAGGGAGGAGTCCAGGGTCGGCCAAGCAGTGCTGCGCAACCTGTTCGCCTGAGGTGAGCCTGGTGAGGAGGTAAGATGCTTAATGTTGAGTTTAATGTACTGCTTAATGTTGAGCCTTTGCCACCTCCCGTGGTTGTGCATGTGTGTACTGCTATGTATTCTTTATTCATGAGCATGTGAATCCATGCCAGACCCCATGCTGGAGAAGGAACAAGTTACTTACCTGTAACTGTTGTTCTCCAGCATGGGTCTGGCATGGATTCACATGCGAACCCTCCCGCCTACCCCTCTGCGGCTCTTCACTTGGTCATACTGCCACTTCACGTGCTTCCAAATCTGAAGATGGCTGCCAGAGGCGGTGCTTAGGTAGAGGGCAGTCATTGGCTGTGGTCAGTATGACGCAGAGACCAGTGATTGGTTATTACTACGAAAGACAGATCAGAAACGAAACTGATACTGATTTTTTTCTTTACCGAGGATTCCCAGCCTGACGACGGGAAATATTCATGAGCATGTGAATCCATGCCAGACCCATGCTGGAGAACAACAGTTACAGGTAAGTAACTTGTTCCTTCTATTTAAAATAACCCACTCCCGCGTTAACACAACAAACCTCAACATTTAGTCTCACTCTTCACAACTCACTTCTCCCTCAACCAGCGGCGCGCACACGCTGCTCCCAGCCACATTTTATAGACATTTTATATTCAAATTAGATCATTTTAATATAAAGTTTATATCACTTTATATCCTTTTTTCTTATCAAACTACGTAACCACTTGTTCTGATGTTTGTTAATCTGTTTAGAATCACATGCTGTGCATAGGTCCGACATCCAGTGGCACTACGGAGTATTGCATTTTGTTTTTCGTAGTCGAAAAGGGGACGTCGACAAGGCGTGTCTGTAACACTATCCCTATAGTGACGTGCGTTGTACCCACAATCCCTCACGCGTCGAGATCCCTCAGATTGTTTTTTTCCGCCCAGCTACTGGTCGCCTTTATGCGGAGCTCCTCGAGAGACATTGCCAAATAGTTTCTTCGACCTTTGGTCGTTTGTTATTAATATCAATAACGTAGATCCCTCCCTCGACGCAGAGCCTTTTCTCCGCCGAGCAAGATCTTCGACGGAAGGACGAGCGGAGGAGATCCTTCGGCGCTGCCGAACACGTGGCCTGGCCTCGCCGGCCATACACAGTAGGGAGAGTGGGGCTTTGTGGTCTTTCTTTTCTTTAAGAATGCCTTTCTCTTTCCCCTCCCTCTCTTTCGAGGTCGTAGTCACACCTATTACCCTCAGCTATGGAGAGGACGCCATTTAGGTTTTTCCCGCTTTGCAAGGGTAAATATACCTCGAAGGATAAGCACAAACGGTGCAACCGTTGCTTACCCCTTGATCACCAGGAGGACGGCTGTGCGGCCTGTAAATTACTAAAGCCCAAAACTCTAAAGGACCGCAGGGTCAAAAGGTGGGCGGCCTACGCCATGTCTAGGCCTGACTCCTCGCCCGCCGCCGCCGAGTGTGACGAGGACAGCGACTACACGGCCCCCGTAACGGAGGCTGTAGACCTCTCAAAGGAGCGTTCACGCTCCTCGTCGTCCGTCCCCGGCCCCGACAAGCCCGGCTCCTGCCCAGCTTATGGGGATGAACACCCCGGCGACAAGGACGCACACAGAAAAACACCAAAGCACATACCCCGAGGCACAGATTCGACAAAGACAGCCATAGCGCCAACTGGGACGCCGGGCCCACCGACGTCTTCCACCGACCGTAAGGGTTGTCAGCCCTCCCCGCCACCGCTTCGGCGACAGGCGACTGGGCACTCTAAAAATAAGGGCGCTAACACCAAAATTTCCGGCGACGCGCATCGCAAGAGCGCTCACGTTGCCAACAAGGACTCGGCGCTCCATAGCGCGACGGCGGCCGATCCCTCGGAAGAGAGAATGATCGCCGAAAGCCTCGCGCGCATAGCATCTAAGGACGGCCAAAGATGTACGGCGAGTGAAACGCAGAAAACCGCGCACAAGGCCAAAGATACGCCGAAGGCACCGGAAAACAGATCAGGCCAGTTCCCGACGCCGACAGAAGGCCCTAGCCAGCAAGAAGGCTACTCAGAAGGCGAAGGCTCTCTTTCTTCGACGTTATGGGACAGAACCAGACAATTACAGGAGGAAGAAACCCCCTTTTCTTTCCCAGACCGTCCTGGCCGACCTCAGTGGACCTTTGAAAGGTTCCAGACCTGTATGGACAAGCTAGATAGGTTCATGTCCATCCCAGAAGACCGGGCACCCAAGAGACCAAGGGAGGCACCCCTTGAGAGTCCAAGGGCTAAATACCAGAAGTTTTATAACCCCATACAGGAGGACATAAACTCTTACAATCCCACTGAGGAAGACACCTTCTTCCAAGAGGAAGATGAGTTCACCTATGTTGAGGACCAACAAGAAGAGGAAGGTTTTCACGAGGAAACTAACCTATATGAGGAAGGATTCCAGGAAGACACAGGCGAGGGCGACCAAAATCCCTGGCAGTCACCGGCTAGGTCGACTGACACAGGCAGTAACAGTATAGTCATCAGGTCTACTGAAACTACACCAGTCAGGAACCCTTCGCCTGTCGATGATCAACCCACCTTCAATTCACTGCTGAAGAAGGCAGCAGCACATTTCGAAATTGAAACTGGGGACGTCACCCCAGACACCGATTTTGTGGAGAGGATTATCAATGAAAAACCCCCCACTAGCCAGGTTATACCTATCCTTGCCTCAGTTAAGAGACGTATTACACCTTCTCTTTCCACTCCTGCATTGGTGAGAGGGGTCAATCCGAGGATTGAGAAACTGTTCTCTCCCTCTCAATCAGACCCATTATATATTAAGGGTCACTCAATCCCGGACTCCCTGGTCGTGACCAACACCAGGAAAAGGGCAGGAGTCCCACTATCTACTAGCGAGGCACCCCCAGATAAAGAGGGGAAGAAGCTGTATGCCCTAGCCAAGAGAATCACCACCTCTGCAGCATTCTCTACCAGAATCGCCAATAATAATACCCTATTGGCAAGCTACCCCGATGCTCAATGGGTTAAGCTCAGACAGGACATCGAAGAAGCTCCCGAACCCCTAAGGACTCGTTTACTGGCTACAGTTAACGAGGGCTCTCTGGTCAATCAAAGCATCGTCAAGAATACCCTCGATGCAGCTGAGACGCCTGGCCGCACTTTGGTACAAGGAATTTTACTGAAGCGTCACGTCTGGCTTCGCAATTCCGGATTTAAGGCGGAAACACAGCGTCCCTTTTTAATAAACCCATAGAGGAGTCCAACCTCTTTGGGAGAGCAGTGGGTGACGCGCTGGAGAACGCGAAGAAAGAATTTGATGCAATAAAGACCTTAGACCAAATTTCTAAACCCCTAATAGGCGGGGATTTGGTAATGAGCGCTTTTTTCGTGGACAATGCCAGCAACAAAACCACCACCAACAACAACAGTACTCTGCCAGCAACTACCAGAGTAATAGCGGCCAGTACAATCAGAGGGGTCATTGTCGTGGCAAGGGAAGAGGCCGGGGTTCCACCCCCAGAGGCTCCCAAGCCAACAACACCACCAAGTGACGCGAAGATTCGCGTCCCCTCCCATGCAACGCCGGTCGGGGGCCGGTTAACATCCTTTCTTCCAGCATGGGAGGGAATAACATCAGACCGCTGGGTACTTTCCACCGTAGCCCGCGGCTACTGTATAGAGGTCAACAGTTCCCCAACATACAGACCCCCGAGGGGACGCCGCATGACACCAGAACACCTCGCCATCCTTCTCCAAGAAGTGGACCAACTGCTGGAAAAAGGAGCCATAGAGGTCGTGCCTCTATCTCAGGTAATGGAAGGTATTTATTCAATGTACTTCCTTGTACCCAAAAAGGATCTAACCATGCGCCCTGTATTAGATCTGCGCCCAGCGAACAAGTTTGTCAAACCCCAGAAGTTTCGTATGGTGACCTTACAGGAAGTGATCCCACTGCTATCACAGGGAGATAACATGACAACACTGGACATGAAAGATGCATACTTTCATATTTTAATGTTGCCAGCGCACAGAAAATACCTCAGGTTCATGATAGAGGGCAAAAACTACCAGTTCAGAGTGCTACCCTTCGGCATAGCATCTGCACCAAGGGTATTCACGAAAGTACTGGCAGTGGCAGCGGCCCACTTGCGCAGGTTATCCATCCCAGTATACCCTTACCTCGACGACTGGCTCATAACAGGGGATTCTTACGAGACATGCTTCTCAAACACCCAAAAGACTGTAGACCTTTTGTTCCAACTGGGCTTCTCCATCAACAAGTCCAGCTTAGACCCCAGCCAAGTCAAACAATTCCTAGGGGCTCTAATTCGAACAAAGGACGGCCTCGTCTTCCCCTCCGAGAGGGTCCAAAACATGCTGTTTCAGATCCCCCAATATGTGGCAGGTCGAGAGGTGACGGTGCGCAAAGCGATGCGATTGCTAGGTATGATGGCGTTGTGTATTTATTTGGTACCTCACGCGTGCCTGCGCCCAATGCAAGAGTGGCTCAACAGCCAGTGGTGTCATGCCAGCGGACAATGGGACGATCTAGTGGTGGTCTCGCAAGCCTTGGTTCTCTCGCTACGGTGGTGGACAAAGGAAAACCTGATAATAGGGAAACCCTTTGCCACACCCGCGGTGGAGGCCACTCTAACCACGGACGCATCCCTCACAGGATGGGGGGGCTCACCTATCCCATCAAACTGCTCACGGAGTGTGGACTCCGAAAGTAGCATCCAAGCACATAAACCTACTGGAGCTACTGGCGGTGTTCAAAGCACTAAAAGCCTTCCAGGAACACCTACAAGGGAAGACAGTGATGGTCCTTACAGGCAGCACCACAGCCATGTACTACATCAACAAGCAGGGGGGAACCCACTCTACAGGACTGTCCAAGCTGTCCCAGAATATATGGAAGTGGGCTCTCAAACACAACATGTTCCTACTGTCACAACACGTACCAGGGGAACTCAATCTGCTGGCAGACGAACTCAGCAGAGACTTCCCCCTGCCCGAAGAGTACGAATGGCAATTGCACGAAGACATCGTCTTAGATGTCTTCACGCAATGGGGATTCCCGGAAATAGACCTGTTCGCAACTCTGGAGAACTCACAATGCCACAGTTACGCCTCCAGGTACCCCCAGAACCAGTCCAAGGAGAACGGTCTGTCGATTCAATGGTCAGGGAAATTTGTTTACGCCTTTCCCCCGACTCCCCTTCTCAACAAGGTGGTGCACAAGATGCACCAGGAGCAGGTTACCATGATACTAGTGGCCCCAATGTGGGCCCGGCAGCCATGGTTCGCTCACTTGATGGAGATGTCCCTATCTCCCCCAGTGAAACTTCCCTGCCCGTACAACATGCTGTCACAGGACAAGGGCAGGACACTGCATCCATGCCCTCAGACCATGAACTTAGCAGCCTGGCTCCTGAGATCATAGAATTTGGACATCTACAACTCCCGCAGAGATGTATGTATGGAGCCAGAAAACCTAATACTCGCCACTGCTATTCTAGCAAGTGGAAAAGACCCGGTTGACTGCTCTCCCACAAACATTGTTCTGTACTTGACCCATTTACTGGATTCAGGTCTAGTGTTCAATTCCATTAAAGTACACCTGGCGGCACTTTCTGCATACACCACTTCCCAACTTAAAGTGTTTTGGTGGAAGATACCAGTTATCAAGGCCTTCATGGGGGGGGGGGTAAAGAGAATACACCCTTCGATAGCTAACCCAGCTCCCGGATGGGACTTAAATGTGGTACTTTCTAGACTCATGGGCCCTCCTTTTGAACCCATGCACAAGGCAACTCTTAAAGACCTCACTCTTAAGACTGCTTTCCTAATAGCTATCACCTCCATTAGGAGAGTAAGTGAACAACAGGCTCTTTCTGTCCTAGACCCCTTCGTAACAGTTCACAAGGATAAGGTGGTTCTACGCACACACCCAAGGTTTGCACCAAAATTCATCTCGAAATTCCATGTAAACCAGTCAATAGAACTACCAACGTTCTTTCAAAACCCTTCCAGCTTGGGAGAAAAAAGCCTGCATACACTAGATGTACGCAGAGCTGTCATGTTCTACATGGAAAGAACCAGACCACTGAGAAAGACTAATCAGTTCTTTGTCTCGGTGGCAGCAGGAAGAGAAGGAGATGCAGTCTCAAAGTCCACTAGATCTAGATGGATCGTTCAATGCATCACTCTCTGTTTCTCTCTTGCTAAGAGAGAACTACCCTTCAAGCCAAGAGCACATTCCACTCGAGGCACTGGGGCTTCCATAGCGTTCATTGCAAATGTTCCCCTTGAGTCCATCTGCAAAGCGGCTACCTGGAGTTCTGTGCACACCTTTACAAAACACTGCTGTCTAGATGCACACTCTAGATCTGACTCCCAGGTGGGACAGGCAGTATTAAGACATCTTTTCTCTACTGTCCCTTCTCATAACCCACCGCCAACTCCGGGTACTGCTTGCTAGTCTATGCACAGCATGTGATTCTAAGCAGATTAATAAACATCAGAAGACAATGCATTACTTACCGTAAAAGCATTTCTGATGGTTGTATCTGCTTAGATTCACATGCGCCCACCCTTCCTCCCCGCTCGGATGGAAGGAACATAGACATCTTTCTACATCTCTCTTTTCTGTACTCACTCGCGTATAGAAGGCTCCCTCAGGGCAGAAAAAATACAAACAGAGGGACCTCGACGCGTGAGGGATTGTGGGTACAACGCACGTCACTATAGGGATAGTGTTACAGACACGCCTTGTCGACGTCCCCTTTTCGACTACGAAAAACAAAATGCAATACTCCGCAGTGACCACTGGATGTCGGACCTATGCACAGCATGTGAATCTAAGCAGATACAACCATCAGAAATGCTTTTACGGTAAGTAATGCATTGTCATATAAAGAAATATACATTATAAATAAATTATCTTTATAAATTTTATATTTATATCTGGTTTATATGAAAACCATATCAAAAGGAGGGCAGCACTAAGGCGGAAGCAGGGGGCATTCCCACCTGTCAAAATTTACTTGATGAAGAAAGGGGTTCCCCTTTAACTACTCATTTGCCAGGCCCCCAAAGAAATGGAACATTTTTGTGATCTGTGTCATTCCGGACCATACAATGCAAAACAACGTTCATTTATATAACTCAATCAATAATCAGTGCACATCAGTTGGAGTCAACCGTAGAAGATTACGAAAAACCCTATTGAATATGGCCTGGAAGTCCACAAATGCTTAACGTTTTTGCCTCAAGCAGGAAATATTTTCTTTCAGAATGGTGAGGTTTAAACATTGTTCAATAGTTGCTAATGAGGGGCTGAATCCTAACTGGAGGTCAGAGAAAATAGTTTCCCTTCACTTATTATATATACATTTGTCCAATACCTTTTTGTGGTAGGCTGCCCTTCTCCCCGGCCCTTCCTCTCTCTCTCCCCGGCCCTTCCTCTCTCTCTCCCCGGCCCTTCCTCTCTCTCTCTCCCCGGCCCTTCCTCTCTCTCTCTCCCCGGCCCTTCCTCTCTCTCTCTCCCCGGCCCTTCCTCTCTCTCTCTCCCCGGCCCTTCCTCTCTCTCTCTCCCTGGCCCTTCCTCTCTCTCTCTCCCTGGCCCTTCCTCTCTCTCTCTCCCCGGCCCTTCCTCTCTCTCTCTCCCCGGCCCTTCCTCTCTCTCTCTCCCCGGCCCTTCCTCTCTCTCTCTCCCCGGCCCTTCCTCTCTCTCTCTCCCCGGCCCTTCCTCTCTCTCTCTCTCCCCGGCCCTTCCTCTCTCTCTCTCTCCCCGGCCCTTCCTCTCTCTCTCTCCCCGGCCCTTCCTCTCTCTCTCTCCCCGGCCCTTCCTCTCTCTCTCTCCCCGGCCCTTCCTCTCTCTCCCCCCGCCCCTTCCTCTCTCTCCCCCCGCCCCTTCCTCTCTCTCTCCCCCGCCCCTTCTCCCACTCCCTCTCTCCCCCCTGCCCCCCCCCCCCCAAGGCAGTTTGCCCTTTTCCCTGACACCACTTGCTGCTCTTCCTTGGCTACCTTTTTGTTTCTTTGTGTGCGTAACATGCGTAGCATCAATTTGTACAGTCAAAATGTGCTCTTAACAGAGTGGAAACCTTTTCCGGTTCTAATATTTCTGGGGGTCGGGGGTGGTGGTGGGGGGGGTTGTTGAGAAAATACTAATACTTGTCTGGAGGGTGTTGACTACAAAGGGTGGCATTCATGTGCATTTCCTGAAGGGAAATCTTAACCCTATTCATTATAACCCCCCACAGTTACCTGCACCCTAAACCCTATCCATACGCCCACCCCCTAACGTACAATACCCCCAGGACAGCCCTCCCGTTATAAGAGGAACACCATACCCAACTGACTGAACAGACAACTCTCAAAGTTCCAGACAGAACAACTTAAGGGGATTGGAAACAAATGATGGAGCAAAGTCCCACTGACCCAAGCCCCAACTGACCGAACAAAGGCACACCCTCGGAAACGAGCAGACGGAACAATTGAAGATTAAAATCCACAATAGCCTGGCACGAGGCGCCACAATTGGATACTGCCCCTATAAACCTAACACCTAGACCAACTCCTCCCAACTAAGACCAAAAGGACCCGACGCAGAATTGGATTCAGACAGAGAGAAATGGAACACGGTACAAATAACATGGATACAAAAGCTTAACCGGCCCCAGCAGAAGAAGCCTTCAATACATAACATACCCTGCAAAATAATTCTATTGACAGAACAATCATCACAAGAGAAAAATCGTTGTACCTTACACCGTACCTCGCACCAACCAAAGAACCGAGACACTCCAACAACACCAACATTTCCAGATGGATAAAAATAACACCAGAACGGAAAAAAAGAGGGGACCAGAGAAGATAATGTGATGATAACAACCCTCTTAATCCCTACATCAGAAGAACAGATGGGCTCTATCGAGACCCACACCAAATGACAAAAGATGAAGAAACAATAGAAGTCAGCGACCCAATTATCAATCTCTCGGACCAATTCAACAACGAAGCCGCCTTCACAGAACCTTTACTGCTCGGAGGTAACATAAAAGCACCCCAAACGAACACCCACAAACCAACACCGGGAACAAAAAACAAACCATATGCCCCAAACAGATCCACTGCAATCTAATCCACCCAAGATCAATGTCCAAACACGCCACCGAAATCTACGACCTAAGTGACGGAGGCATTGACATTCTTTTTGTAACCGAAACATGGCTAGATAACTACAAGATCACCCTCAACTGCCTACCCGACACCTTCAAGTGCATCCAAGTAAACAGAAAAACAAAAGGAGGTGGTGGGCTAGCAATCATCCACAAGGAACACCTGGAAATTAAAGCGCAAGACCCATTAAGCATCAACAAATGTGAATTCCTAATCGTACGTCTATCAACAAATCCCAGAACAAACCTGAAATTCATACTGATATACAGACCACCAACGTATGATGCAGCCTTCATAGACCACTTCATAGAAGCAATCATCAATCTAGCTATCAAGCGTAACCAACTGATTATCCTCTGAGACTTCAACATCTGGCCCACACGGCAGGACATACACTTGATACAATCTTCGCCAACAGGAAACTAATTACCACAATACCACCGATTCAGATCCTCTATAGCGACCACCTCATCATCCCTTTCGCAATCACACTGCCCTCCCCTATAACCGGGAAACCAGAAACTACCAATCATCATGAAATGATACTGGAGAACCATAAAAAACTCCAACTTAACGGAACGACTGGAGATCACCAAACCACAAACGACAACCATTGGCGAAGCTGACCTAGACACTAAAATAGATATACTTCACAACTGGATCACCACAACAATCGATGAGATCGCAAAAGAAAAACCTTTCAGTCCATCCTGCAAAAGAGCAATGGCAAAATGGTTCACCCCACTACTAGCCGCCATGAAAAGGAAAAAACAAAAACTAGAACAGAGGATCACTAAAGACTGCGGAAAAAAAATTAAACTTCAGCAACATACCTGTTCATACAAAAAGGAAATACAAAAAGCAAAAAGGAAATACTACGACAACAGAATCCTCAAAGCAACAAATGCCGAAAAGAACTGTTTAAAATGTTAAAACTAAATTAAAAACACTCCCAGCTGCAACAACACTCAAATAACATCGAAGACATTATGCAATGACCTCGCAGACCACTTCAAAAATAAAATCCTGACCATCCAACAGACAATTCAAAACCGACCATGCAACCTCTACACTGAAGACACTGACCAATGCAAGGAAGACCAAAATAAACTTCGAAACTTCCCACACATCAGTGGAGACTTTCATTAAACTCGTAAATGAAAGCAACAAACCTGGCTCCCCCGTGCATCCCTGCCCCCCTGACATCTAGAAATCAATTCTCGCACAAGAAACACCAATGGAATACTACAGGAACGTCAACAACCAATCAATCTCAAGAAGAAGAGAGCCTCAAGCCTTCAATTCAGCATACATGAAACCATTCCTCAAGGATACAACAGGAAATGTAGAGGACCTCTGCAACTACAGACCCAACTCCTACGTCCCGTCCCCTTTCCTCCATACTTGTGAGACATCTCTCTGTCCTGTGGGATGGGACCTGAGCACTTTGTAAAAAGCATCCACATTTTTTTCAAAAATGTATCCCTCCTCTTTCCTGCGCGGGGTCCGGCACGCGGCCGTAACCCCGCCCATCTTGGCTCCGCATCGCCCATCAGTCCTTTTCTCCGCTCGATCTGGGCCGGACGCCCTTGCATCCTCGGAAGATTTTCTTCCCTTTTTTCCTCTCTGGCTCTCGCAAGCGTTCGTTTACTAATCTGTCTTTCAAATTAGACTTTCCAGATTGTTCATCCTGTCACTGTCGCTTCGTGAGGGCGGATCCTCATCCTCTTTGTTTAGAGTGTTTGGGTCCGGAACACCGTTGGGACTCCTGTTTTTACTGTGACTCCCTTTGGTCCGGGCACTTCAACGTCGGTTGGAGCGGTGGGAAGAGGTGTTCCGACTAACTCCTCCTTCGCATTTTCAGGCATTCGACAAGAAGAAAAAACACCCGGTAAGTTCTTTACTTTTCAGAGCACCCTGGCCGGGGATACTTTCCCGGGTTCCTCTCGGTCCGGGAGGGACGTTGATCGCTCTGTTACCGGGGTTCGCCCTGAGGTGCCCGTTGAGCCTAATAATTCTACCAGAGTTTTGTCAGAGGGTCTCCGTAAGGGGCCTGTGAACACCGGAGTACGCTCCGAGGCCCCTCCTGTGGGGGCTGTTTGTAGACCCAGTTCTACTGAGTCCTGGGGTACCAAAGTTCGCTCTGAGACCTCTGTCCGCTTCCCTCAAAAACAAAACCGGTGTGCGCCCCGAGGACTTGGCTGGGCTTGTAGTTACCGAACGGATGTTTTACCGGGCCTGGGTCCAAGGTCCCTCGTACAGAGGCTAAAGCTACCAACAGTTCTGAGAGGCCGGTCAGGGCTTTGTCGGTGAAAGCGCACCGTTCCCGCACTTTTGGTGACACCAGATCTGTTGAGGGGGCAAAGAAGCAAAGTTCTTCTTTTACTGGCAGTGCCGAGGTCCGTCCTTCGAAGGCTCAGTTGGCGGTTGGTATGTCACAAAAACATTCCAGGCCTCATAGTACCCGTTCGGCCGAGGTTCCTTATGTTAAGGCTAAGGTTAAGACCCCTGATCCATCGACGGGGACCCCTGCCTCACTTCCTCACGTGCCGCAGTTCCCCCCAGATGAGGTCAAAATGGCGCCCATTCCCGCCACGACCATGGTGGCCATTTTAGGTGCTACCCCTACAACTACGCCATCGGCTTCTGGTGTAGGGCTCGGTTTCATGGGTGAACCTAAGGTCCCTTGTGCGCATACTTACCGGCCGGTTTATAATTGGAACCCCCAGATGCCTGTTCCGCACAATGTTTCGTTGCCTGCGGGGGCGGCTCCTTTGATTTATGTGGATACATCGGTGGAGGGGCCGGTGTGGCATCCTTCCCCGTTACGTCCCTGGATTTGTCCACCTCATGAGAGGCCTCCTCAGGTCCCGAAACAATCTCCTGAGGATACCTTTTTCGGTAAATTCCAAGCGCTTATACGCACCGACCCCATGAGGGAATATTTCAAAGGGCTTTTCAAGGAGATATGTCCACCGGCGCCTCTGGCTCCACCTGTTCCTCCGGTGGTTCTGCCGGCGCCTCCCTTGCCCGTGGTGCCCCCCCTGCTGTCCCACCTTTGCCTCCATTGTCCCCAGTGGACAAGGCAGTGCCTGACACGGCTCAGCAGGATCCTGACCTTTCAGATGACCCTCAAGGCGATCAGGACAACGAGGACCTTCCCTGCTCTATCAGAGCCTTTCATGACCAGGTACTGGACATGAGTTTCTTAGATGTTCCGGTGCCCGAGGCACCTGCTCCGCAGGAGGGCATGCTTTCTGGGTCGTTCACTCTGTCTCCTTTGGAGCGTTCCGGCCTGTTCCTGAAGGACGTTCCTGCCGAGGTCCGAAGAGTCTGGGAAAAGCCACACTCGGGACTTTTTGTCAATAAAAAGATTGACGCGAGGTACAGGCTGCATTCTTCAGAAGAGGTGGCCCTGTCGTCTTGTCCGCTTCCCTCCTCCACTGTGGTGGCTGCGGCCACCTTGAAGTCCAGGCCTGCAACATCCTTTTCTACGACGGCTACTCAGGTTCTGGGAAAGGAGGACAAGCTCCTCGACTCCCTCGGGAGGAAAATCTTTGCCAACTCGGCCTTGCAGCTCAGGCAGGCCAACGCCGAATTGATATTGGCGGGAGCTAACATGCGGATGTGGAAAGGTCTGTCAGAGTTTGAGGAGCACATCCCGGTCGAGAATCTGGAAGATTTCATTGGAGGCCTTTCCGATGCCAGGGTCTTGGCCCAGGATCTCCTGGAGGCTGCGGCTCATCACGTAGACACCTCGGCTCGGGGCCTGATGCTTGGGGTTGATACCTCACGGCAGGCGTGGCTGCATGGCACTAACTTTTCTAAGGAAGTGCAAGACAAGGTGTTGGACCTTCCATTCGATGGTAAGGAGCTTTTTCATTCTTCTGATGTAGAGCTCACCAAAACCAAGGATAGCACTCAGACGGCTTTATCATTGTCTGTTCTGGTTCAAGCTCCTTTCAAATCCCAGAGACCGTTGTCGCAAAGTCTACCTTCCTCTGGGTTTATGGGCTTCCTCGACCGCAAATCTCGCAGAGTGGATACTCCTACGGGGAATAACCACCGTAGAAAACAGCGTACGCGGTTTTTCTCCCGCTCCTCAGCCTCCTCAGCAGGTTCAGGTGGCACTGCCACCGATAAGCCTGCCAAATGAGGGTTTTCCGCGCTCGCACGAGACCCCGGTGGGAGGACACATTGCGTTTCATTGGGAGGCGTGGCAGACCATCACAGAAGACAGATGCATCTGGTCAGTTGCTCGAGCGGGCTTCCGCTTACCTTTACCCCCTTATCCCACCCCTCAACGCTCCTTTTCAGCTGTCCGGCTCACCCGCCCTCAAGGCCGAGGTTCAGAAACTTCTGGACATCATAGCTGTGGAACCCGTTCTCCTTGGGGAGCGAGGGGAGGGCTTCTACTCCCGGCTGTTTACGGTGCCCAAACCCAACCAGGCTGGCCTGCGCACTATCCTAGCCCTTTCCCAGTTCAATCTTTTCCTACCCCAAGAGAAATTCAAGATGATCACGCCTGGCCAGATTCGCTCCTCTTTGCAGATAGGCGATTGGCTCAGCGTGGTGGATCTTCAGGATGCGTACATGCATATCCTGATTTGGAGTCCACACAGGAGATACCTCCGCTTCTCTTTGGTAGAGAAGCACTTCCAGTTTCGGGTGCTTCCTTTTGGCCTCAGCTCGGCGCCGCGTGTCTTCACGAAGATGATGTCGGGGATTGCGGCCTATCTTCGTCTCCAGGGTATCCTTATTTGGACTGGCTCTTCCGCAGCCCTTGTCCGTTGGCAGCAGCGGGCAACCTCCAATCTCTCCTTCAGCTCCTGTTATATCTTGGGCTGTCGGTGAACTGGCGGCAATCCTCCATGACGGTCTCACAGGACCTGATCTTCCTGGGTTTTCGTTGGAACATGATCGACTGCAGAGTGTATCTGACCGGGGACAGAATGGCGGATCTGTTGGCCACGTGTCAGATGTTTGCGCAGTCGGAGAGCATGTCGGCCTGGTGGTTCCAGAGGCTTCTGGGCCTCATGGCCTCGTGTGTACTGGCTCTTCCTCCTCCTCGTCTCAAAATGAGACGGACCCAGATGGCTCTTCGGAATTCATGGCGTCAGGCAGTGGATCCGGATTCCATGCAGATAATAATTCCGGATTCCATGAGAGTGGACCTGGATTGGTGGTCATCTCTCAGCAATCTGTCTGGGGGCGCAGGGTTTCAGGACCCAGTCCCCACGGTGACGATCACGACAGACTCCTCCCTCCTTGGGTGGGGTGCGACATTAGATCTTTTTCAGGTCTCGGACCTCTGGTCGCCTCAGGACAAGCTCCTGCACATAAATCATTTGCCACTTATGGCGATCTTCCTAGCGCTCAGGGCGTTCAGACCGCTCATTGTTCGTTCTTATGCGGACCACCTTGTTGACAATGTGGTATCAATGTATTACATAAACGAGCAAGGGGGAACGAAGTCTCCCCCCCCCCCCTTCGTGGACCTGTCCATCCAGATTTGGGAGTGGGCTGTGCTTCATGGTGTCTGGCGGCTTGCAGTGCACATCCTGGGCCAACTGAATGTCACAGCGGATGCCCTCAGCCGGCGGACAGTGGTCAGCTACGAGTGCGAGTTGAAGGCAGAGGTCCTCTCATGGATTTTCTCGCGTTGGGGCACACCGGAGGTGGAGCTCTTCGCTACGGCGGTAAAAAAGAAGCTTCCTCAGTATGCCTCCAGAGGGGGGCTGGGAGCCTCCTCTCTGGGAGATGCTCTCGAGATTCCATGGCACAACATGAGAGCTTGCGCCTTCCCGCCTCTAGTTCATCGAGCAATTTGGAAGTTGAAGAACTCTGTGAACTGTTCCCTTCTACTGATAGCCCCATGGTGGCCGGCCAGGTTTTGGTTCTCACAACTTCAACATCTGTCGGTGTATCCGCCGATCAGGTTACCAGTAACTCCCGATCTTCTTCACCAAGGGGAACAACAGATGTGGCACCCCTCCCCACAATCGCTCAGCTTGGCGGCATGGTGCCTGGGTTCAAGTCTTTAGAGCATCTCAGTTTGTCTGCGGATAACATGCGCATTATCCAGGCAGCCAGGAAACCCTCGACCAGATCTCAATACAGGAGTAAATGGCTCAGGTTCTGTCATTGGTGTTTGGAGAAGAGGTTTGATCCGAGGGTGGCCACGATTGACACAGTGCTGTCCTTCGTATCCTCCCTAGCAGAGTCAATGGTTCATGTTCTGTCATGCAGGACTTCTCTCAGCGGTTTCCGCTTGCCTTTCTACAGACCTGTGTTCTTATTCTCTAACCCAGTGCTTAAGAGGCATTTTGCTGGCTTGACACGCCTCTACCCTCCGGTTCGTAATCCGCACCCGCCATGGGACCTAAATGTAGTCCTGATGGCGCTGTGCCATAAACCCTTTGAACCAATGGCTACGGTAGACCTCAAGTACTTGTCTTGGAAAGTGTCCTTTCTGGTCGCCGTTACGTCAGCGAGGAGAGTGAGTGAGCTCCAGGCATTGTCGGTGGAGCATCCTTTCTTGGTCTTTCACAAGGACAAGGTAGTCCTTCAGACAAACCCAGCTTGCCTACCGAAGGTAGTGACCGAATTCCATCTGAATCAGTCGATCTCCCCTCCGGTCTTTTTTCCGAACCCTGCCTCAGGGGCTGAAAGAGTTCTACACTGTCTTGATGTCCGAAGAGCTCTTAAATTCTACCTGGACAAGACTTCCGACCTTAGGAGTTCTTCTCAACTTTTTGGGACTTTCGGTAACCCTCAGGGCAAGCCGGCGTTTTACGCAACTATTTCCAGGTGGATTGCCGCCTGCATCACGGAGTCTTTCACTGTCCAAAGGCTGAAACCTCCTAAAGGTATCCATGCACACCTGGTGCGGGGCAAGGCAGCCGCGGTTGCTTTTCAGAAATATGTTCCCTGGGAGTCCATCGCTAGGGCAGCTACTTGGGCCTCCCCATCTGCTTTCTGTAAGCATTACTGTCTCGACATGAGCTCTAGAGCTGACGCTCAGTTTGGTCAGGCTGTGCTGAAGAACCTGTTTCAGTAAGGGGTATTTCCATCCACCCGTAGTTCCTGTAAAGAGTGCTTGGGAATCTCCCACAAGTATGGAGGAAAGGGGACGGGACGTAGGAGTATTACCAGGTTACTCACCGTAGTGACCACCTTACTGCTAGTCCATAGTCCCCTTTCCTCCATACGGCCGCCCGCCGTCCCCTCTAATAAGGTTCCTCTGTTATTGCTAATGGGTCTTTGACCCGGCGATAGAAAAGGACTGATGGGCGATGCGCGGGGCGGAACAGAACAAACAATATGTATGAAACCTTACAAATTAAAAAAAAACCTGGGAGTACTGATGGACAACAAACTCACTCTAGAGCCACAAGTAAATGCCCTAATCAAGAAATCTTTCTTCCTCCTGCGATCGATTAAAAGGATCCTACCATTTCTCTCATTCACCAACAAAACTGCCGTCATCGCCCTCATCATGTCCAGTCCAGACTAGACTACGCCAACAGCCTATATCTAAGCTTGCCTGAACGACTGCTAAAACTCCAACGCATACAAAATGCAGCCGCCAGACTGCTCCTTAAATTAGCGGGAAGAGAACACATCACACCAGCCCTGAAAACGCTACACTGGCTACCCATCAAACAGCAGATCAAGTTCAAATCAATGTGCATAACCCGCAGAGCAATCCACGACCAAGGTGCAGAGTTCCTCAGAAGAAAACTAAACGTTCATCACACTGCAAGGCCACTCAAATCCAGCAGCGATATCCTCTTGAAACCCAAATCATGCAACAAAAGGAAACTCAGAGGATCCTCCTTTTCTCACCTTGCCCCATAAACCAGGAACAAACTACCAAAGAATATACGGAACACAATAGATCACCTACAATTCAGGAAACTAATCAAATCATGGCTCTTCACCCCATAACCCGAAGGAATACCGATAAGGACATAAATGGAGGAACTAGGCCGAGATAAGAACGTACCCTGACTCCCTCAATCCTCACCCTTAAAAAAATAAGGATATATGGATCTGTAACATATCCTCTTATCAATTTAAAAACAAACCCCATCAATCATACCATGGAACACCCAGATCCTTCGGGAGAGCAGGGTATGACCCGGCAATAGCACCGGGCATCTCTCGAAGGCACAGGAAGCAATGGACCACCAACAGTAATAGATAGGAAGGAGTAGGGATTGATAATATAACTCTGCTACCTAAGCAGGGATCATACTCGCCCCCTGGGTGTACGAAGGTCAAACTTGGATAGAGGCCAGCCTAAACCCCTGAAACTATACAGTAAGGGAAGAGAAGATTATAGCACCGAATGGACCACTGACAGTAAATACATAGCAAGGAGCTAGTTAGGGATAAAATAACACCACTATTGAACTAAAGAACATGGCTCACAGAAAATGGGGTACGTAGCTAATTAATCTGCTAGAACCAGCAACGTCATCACTACAGAAACGTCATCACTACAGAAACTAGACTAGACCATCAGTAAACCAAGAGGAAGAATATACGAACCCAGTATGACAACTTGATACATAAACTAAACCTAAGGGATTATGACACATACAACCCACTAACCAAAATCTCAAATTTCTGCTTACACCACCTCCCTTTCCTACGCCCTCTTCACCCACTAACCAACCCCCCCACCTTTTTTGTTTACAGGTCCGCCTGAGCACCTGAAGACCAACTCTGTTGGTGACGGTGCTCTATATAAATACCTTTTAACATTAATAACTGATGGGAGTACGGTTCCTTCTGTTCAGTGCATACAGTTTTTTTTATTAAATGTGTCATGAATATGAAGACCAGCCTCTGTGGGATACAGTGTTGGAAGGGCCTTGGAGGTTGTTTGAGTTCTTTCTATAATGTTAACACTTGAAGCTGATTTTTGCATGAAGGCGTATATGGGCATTTTCTTTTTTTTTTTTTTAGTTCCAAGAAACAAAATGTGTTCAGATACCATTTTCATTCTTATGTCAATACGTGCCTTACTTATTGTTCGGATACAAATGATTTGGTATGCACTGGTCTTATTTCTGATTAAGTGCTTATTGTTAAATTGCTTAAATTTTGTGCAAGGTTTCTTGCCTTACTCATATTTGTATTCACTCTACGAATATTCTACAATCCGATTTTAAAAATAAATTAAAAGTAGGATTTTAAAGCCATTTTTAAAGGGGTGGGTTTTTAGGGTTCTCATGCCCACCAATATGTTGTCACCAATGGTACGCTTCAATTTTCAGCACCGCTCATTAAAGTGCTAACCAATATGCCGGTTTGGAGGTAGGTTTTAAAGGCAGGTTTGCGGATTCAGCAGTAGTTCCCCAGCAGCAGGTATTTCTTCTAGGTCTACAGTCGGCCTTACAGTTAAGGGGTAGATAGGAGCTACTCTTACTACTTGAAATGTGCAAATACTCAAACACAGAAAAATGCAGTAAAAAAACTGGCAAAACAAAAATAGGAAACCGGCATGTGGGAGCCTGTCCCTCTTTCACACTACTTGGTCGATATGTTTGGACCGGTAGAACAGGTAGTGCCAACAAAAGAAACCCTATTTCTGCCTGATCTAAAGAGGTAAGACTTTCTTAATGTGCACGACAACTACAGGCAAAGAAATATGTATTACAAAAAACCTTTGTTATGCTGTTTAAATTTTAAAAATGCCATTTCGAATGGAATTATTTGATAAGCAAGTAAATGTTTTTACTCCCACCATTCTTGAGATGTTAGTCCAGTCCTGTTTTTTGCTTTGCATTCTGGGGCTTGTAGCCCTTAGTGTCCCAATTTTAATTCTTGGTCCGAGAATGCAAACGGAAAAAAGTAGATTGAACTACGGTATCCTCTGCCAAAAGGAATGGGGCAAGTTGGCATGTGTATGCAAGGGGCCCGCTAAGACCCTATGCATTCCTTTCCCCTGGTCCCAAACCTGTCAGTTTGGGAGTAGAGATCCTTCACACATTCCCTAACTGCTGTAGGCTGAGAGGTTCTAAGATCTTGGTGCGATGCCCAGAGGGCGTAGCAGGGGCTTTTGCTGCCCCATGTGTGTGGTGGGGGTGGGAAGCCCGCAGTCCTCACCGTGACCAAAGTCGGGATGAGTGCTGGGCTGACTGTGGATATTTGGCGGCACAGGGAGGGGCCCCTCTGCCTTCCATGGTCACTTCAGGTTGCCTTGCTAGCCCAGGGGAGCCAGAGCAGCTTCCAGCTTCCCTGCATGCGTCGGACTGTCTGACGGGGAGCTGGAGCAACTCAGGCTACCGGCTCCCACCCTCCACGCTGACAGGAACATATATATATATATATGTGTGTGTGTATATATATATATAATATATATATAATATATATATATATTTCTGAGGCTTGTGGAATCTGCTTAGATCACATGCTGTGCATAGGCCGACATCTAGTGGAAGCTGCGGAGTATTACAGTTTGTTTTTCGAAACTCGAAAATGGGCGTCGACACAGGGCGTGCCAGTAATACTATCCCTAGTGTGACGTCCACTGTACCCAAGATCCCTCAGGTGTCTAGGATCCTCAGATTGTTTTATTCCGCCATACTGGTCGGAAGCATTTTGCGGAGTCCCCTGGCCTTAGCCATACTTTTGATAAAATATTTAAAATATTAATCTATTGACATCCTTCCCCACCCCAACGTCTAACTTCGACACTCGACGCCGGCTGGAGAAGAAATCGACCGTCGGCTGCTGCACGACGGATTTGGGCCTTGGAAGGCCTCTGGCCTCGGCCCTGCAAGTAGGTAGAGTGGGGGGTTGTACATACTCTACACTCTTGGTATATAGGTACACCTTATACATTTCCTACACTTAACAGCCCGCTGCCTCAAGGTGCGTATGGAGGGTACCCCTTTTCAATTCTGCCCCAAGTGCAATCGCAAATACCCTTGGGTCGACAGGCACGCCACGTGCAATCTCTGCTTGCCGAGGGACCACCCCGAAGTGAACTGCAGAGCGTGTAGTAGGTTTAAACCTAAGACACTTAACGACCGTTCGACGAAGCGTTGGGCCCACCACGCCAGGCAGGCGGCCATGGCAGAGGAGGGCGCCTTCAGCGACGGCAGCGACGCCGTACTTTCGGACGGCGAGGGCATTACAGCGTCGAAAGACAGCCGAGCGCATGTCCCCGACCTCGGAAGGTCGTCCGGCAGGGCGGCTATGGGGAAGACCCCCGGCGACACAAGCGCTTCACACACGAAGTCCAACCGAGACTCGACGATGTCGAGTTCTCGGAAAGAGGCACAAACAGAACGGTCCGATTCGGTGTCCTCTGGGCGCTCGCGATCAAGATCGCCGCATGACTCCAGGCAATCATCGACTCTTGCCAAGAGTGCCTCGCTCCCTAGGCTAACAGAAGTTCGATCGTCGGAAGTCGAAGACGACTTCCACCCCCAGGCCACGCTCCAGGAGTCGGAGCCCGCAGTCAAAATCAGCGAGGCCCCACGCTGGAAGGACAGGGACCCCACCCCCGATCCACGACGCCAGTCCGGAGCCACTAAAAGACAGGGAAAACATTTTTCCACTTACGGGGAGGGGGGAAAACAGCAGAAGAAGCAGCCTTTGCACTCTTCCACACCTGTGAAACACACCACTCCCCCTAAACAGACAGACAAAACCAGGTCTGCTGATATGTCTAAAACCAGCAAATCTACTGAAGATAAATCCCATAGACTTGCTGAGAGAGTCATTCCCAGTTCCAAAAAATGGTCGAGTGAAGACATAGATAGGGTCATGTCAAGGATGTCTTCTTTGGCGGATTTTTATGATAAAAATCCAGAACATTTCCTCTCGTATGATCCACAAGGGGCGACACCCTCAGGCTCTAATGATCCTATCCCCCCCAAGTAAAAAGCCCCGGTTTGAAACACCGATGAGGTCAGACCCCTTCGAGGTACAACCATACTCAAGACCATACTCACTGTATCAAGGAGAGGCTTCCTTTGGTGAGGACCAAGAATTTGGCATGGTAGAAGAGCAAACGGGACGGGCTACTATGGGGATGATGGGGACCAGGAAGAGGAAGACCCGGAAACATACAGAGGAGATTCCCCGGTAGAGAACGAAGCCCCGGTTACCGAATCCCCGGTCGATAACCGACCCCTCCTAAACGAGGTTCTCGCACGCGCAGCAGAACATTTCCATATTGACACCCACGGTGTCCAGGAGGAGAGGGACTTTGCAGAAGAGTTAGTGGGAGAACGGAGGCCTGTTGCCCAGACCATCCCTATCCTCAAGTCCATTCAGCGAAGAATAGACCCGTCCCTGGTGAACCCGAACCTCACCAGAGCAGTCAATCCCAGGGTTGAAATACTTTTCAGGGCGGCCCAGTCTGACGCTCTCTATATAAGAGGACATCTGAAGCCAGACTCCCTAGTTGTCACCAACACTCGTAAGAGGGCTGGAACACCCTTGTCGTCGTCCGAAGCTCCTCCCGACAAGGAGAGCAAAAAACTATATGGTTTCGGCAGGAAAGTAGCCTCAACGTCCGCCTATCAAGCAAGGATTGCAAACGCCACCACCCTGTTGGCCAGCTACAACTGCCATCAGTGGGAAGAAGTCGCGGCACTCATAGCCTCTGCTCCTGAACTTTTAAAGGGCCAGTTAGCTCGGATTTCCGCAGAGGGTAGAGTTGTGTCTGGTTGCATTTTGAAAGCAACCTTCGACGCCGCGGACAACGCAGGCAGATTGATAGCAGAAGGCACTGTTATCAAAAGACATGCGTGGTTACGGCAGTCTGGTTTTAAGGCAGAAACCCAGGCATCATTGTTGGACAAACCGGTGGAAACCGATTTGTTGTTTGGTAAGGCGGTCGAAGATGCACTGAAGAATGCCAAGGACGAATACGAAACACTCAAGTCCCTTGGCCAGTTAACCAATAAACCCCCTAACCAGAGAGGGAATAGTAATTTTCGTCGCCCACGCGGCCTAAATTCCCAGAGAGGATCTAACTATTCCCAGGGGCAGGGTACACAGTGGAACAACCAACAGTCTACCCAGGGTTACGGCAGGGGTAATAGGAGAGGTCGTGGTAAAGGCAGAGGCGGCCCCAGCAAGGGAGGCGGCACGCCTCCACCAAAGCAGTGACGCTCAGTTCAGGGTCCCTTCTCGCATAACCCCAGTAGGGGGACGCATTTCCAACTTCACCCAGGCTTGGGAAGGGATCACATCAGACAGATGGGTGCTGTCAACAGTATCCACAGGATATTGTATAGAGCTACTGCAGCGTCCCCGGAACCATCCTCCACGACAAAGAGTACACTCTTTAGAACATCAGAAGATTCTCCTAGAGGAGATCGCCATTCTGCTAGAAAAGGACGCGATAGAACTCGTCCCGGGACACCAGGTAAACAAGGGTATTTATTCAACTTACTTCCTTGTGCCAAAGAAAGATTTGACAATGCGCCCAGTATTGGACTTACGGCCTGCCAACAAGTATGTGAAGCCCCAAAAATTTCGTATGACCACGCTACAAGAGGTAATCCCCCTCCTAAAAAAGGGGGATTACATGGCAACCTTGGATATGAAAGATGCTTATTTTCATATTTCCATGTTCCCAGCGCACAAAGTACTTGCGCTTCAAGGTGGACAATCGACACTACCAATCCAAGGTACTGCCCTTCGGGATAGCTTCAGCACCAAGGGTATTCACCAAGGTACTGGCGGTGGCGGCTGCACACCTACGCAGGGAGACCATCCCAGTGTACCCTTATCTGGACGACTGGCTCATAACGGGGGAAACTCCAGGTATTTGCAGGACAAACATTGAAAGGACTATCAACCTCCTCCACGAGTTAGGCTTCTCAAGCAACGAGAAAAAGTCAAGCCTGGTGCCAAGCACCTCCAAACAATTCCTAGGAGCAATCCTAGATACCCAAGAGGGGTTGACCTTTCCTTCAGAAGAAAGAATTCGGAATATACTACTGCAAATTCCGCATTATCAGTCCGGTCAACAAATAACGGTACGCAAAGCAATGCGTTTACTGGGCATGATGGCGTCATGTATTTACCTGGTCCCCCACGCGCGCCTGCGTCCCATGCAGGAATGGTTGGCGAAACAGTGGTCTCAGGCAAGTGGTCAGTGGGA
Source organism: Ambystoma mexicanum (assembly GCF_040938575.1). NCBI lineage: Eukaryota > Metazoa > Chordata > Amphibia > Caudata > Ambystomatidae > Ambystoma > Ambystoma mexicanum. The sequence goes on along the minus strand of NC_090928.1, from coordinate 384,800,334 downwards.
CGATCTAGTGGTCGTTTTGCCAACACTGGTACAAAGACTTCACTGGTGGACAAGAGAGAATCTCGCACAGGGGAAACCCTTTTACGATCCCGAAGTACAGGAGGTAGTCACTACAGATGCATGTCTGACGGGGTGGGGAGCTCACCATCTACACCACGCAGCTCAGGGTCTCTGGTCTCACTCACTGGCCAAGAACCACATCAACCTGCTAGAGCTTCTGGCAGTATTCAGAGCGCTTTAGGCGTTCGAGCCCCACCTACTAAACCTGTCAGTGCAAATCCGGACGGACAGCACAACAGCCATGTTCTACCTGAACAAGCAAGGAGGGACTCGCTCGCCAAATCTTTCCAAGCTTGCCCAGAAAATCTGGATATGGGCACTCAGACGGAACATCTTCCTGTCATCACAACATGTTCCAGGGGAGCGCAATTCCCTAGCGGATGCTCTGAGCAGAGACTCCCTCCCAGAGGAACACGAATGGGTTCTACACAGAGAGGTCGTAGAAGATATCTTCTCTCAGTGGGGTTTCCCCACTATAGACTTATTCGCCACAAGCGAAAACAGACAATGCCCAGGATTTGCATCCAGGTTCCCCCAACCAGACTCCCAGGGGAACGCCCTGTGGATGAACTGGTCAGGGATGTTTGCGTACGCTTTTCCACCAACTCCTCTCCAGGAAAGTGGTGAACAAGATGAACAGAGAGTCGATGACGCTCGTCCTAGTTGCTCCCATGTGGGCAAGACAACCGTGGTTCCCACACCTACGCAGGATGGCGGTGTGCGAGCCCATCAAACGTCCAGCCTGGTACAACCTACTGTCCCAGCACCAAGGTCAAACAGTGCACCAGCAACCCAACTCAATGAACCTGGCAGCATGGCTCCTGAGGTCATAGAGTTTGGACATCTCAATTTGCCACAGAGGTGTATGGACATCCTAAAGGAATCTAGGAAACCAAACACAAGGCACTGTTACTTTGACAAGTGGAAGAGGTTCGTTATCTGGTGCCAGAGTAGACAAATCAACCCGGTTGATTGCACTCCTTCCACTATTGTTACATACATGCTCCACCTGCTAGATGCAGGATTGGTTTTTAACTCACAAAGTACACCTGGCAGCCCTGTCGGTTTACACCACTTCCCATAGCAAGGTTTCGTGATGGAAAGTACCAGTAGTTAAAGCCTTCATGGAAGGAGTAAAGAGACTTCACCCTCCTATTTCAAACCCACCACCAGGGTGGGACCTTAATGTGGTGCTAGCCAAGCTCATGAGGGCCCCCCTTTCGAACCCATGCATAAAAGCAGTCTCAAACACCTGACTTATAAAACGGCCTTCTTAGTAGCTGTTACTTCTATAAGAAGGGTCAGTGAAATTCAGGCTCTGTCAGTGCAGGATCCCTTCTTTACTGTCCATAAAGACAAACTGGTTTTACGCACACACCCTAGGTTCTCACCTAAATTTATATCAAAATTCCATGTAAACCAGGTCATCAAGCTTCCGGCTTTCTTCCAGGAAATGAAACTACACACCCTAGATTTGTGTAGGGCGGTCCTCTACTATGTAAATAAAACCAGACCGCTAAGAAAAACAGATCAACTGTTTGTCTCTGTAGCTACAGGCAGAGAGGGGGATCGCGTCTCTAAAGGTGCCATCTCGAAGTGGATTATTAACTGTATCTAGCTGTGTTACTCACTCTCTGAAAGAACTCTGCCTTTCACGCCAAGAGCCCACTCTACTAGAGGCATTGGGGCCACTCTGGCTTTCATTGCAAATGCACCCCTTGACACCATTTGCAAAGCAGCTACTTGGAGCTCTATTCACACTTTTACACTCAGCATTACTGCATTGACACCCATTCCAAGGCAGATACACAAGTGGGACAAGCGGTTCTAAGACACTTATTTGCTCATGACCCTTCTCACATCCCACCTCCTTCAGGTACTGCTTGCTAATCTATGCACAGCATGTGATCTAAGCAGATTCCACAAGCCTCAGAAGGGATACATTACTCACCGTAATAGTATTTCTGATGCTTGTATCTGCTTAGATTCACATGCGACCCACCCTTCCTCCCCTCTGAGAGAAGGCGCATGATTGCTTGTAGTCTTACCTTTCTGTCTATCTGCTTGGATTATCTGTACTCGCGCTACTCCTCATGCTACCTCATGTCAGAAAAAATACAATCTGAGGATCCTAGACGCGTGAGGGATCTTGGGTACAGTGGACGTCACACTAGGGATAGTATTACTGGCACGCCCTGTGTCGACGCCCATTTTCGAGTTTCGAAAAACAAACTGTAATACTCCGCAGCTTCCACTAGATGTCGGCCTATGCACAGCATGTGAATCTAAGCAGATCCAAGCATCAGAAATACGATTACGGTGAGTAATGTATTATATATATATATATATATATATATATATATATATATATATATATATATATATATATATATATATATACTCACCGTAATCGTATTCTATTTTATCTTTAAAACAAATCACAGATTAGCTGCAAATACTATAGATCGGTATAGGGAGAAATTATTGTTCTCTCTTAATATCAGAATTATGAAGGTATGAGAAGCTCTGTAAAAGAATGCCAGGCCGCCCGGTGTCTCACATGCATACACAATCACATTCATACCCAGTCACTCACTCACACATAAACCTCTTGCATAAACCTATATATATATATATATATATATATACACTCACGCTGTGCATGGTATGGATGTATGGGTGTGTTTTTTAAATTTGTCTGTATGTTGGATGTGATTTGTGTATTTGGTGTGTATGTATATGCGTGCATGTATTGTTGCGAGTGCTCGTGACGTGTGAACGAGGATGCAGTGTGTGTGTGAATGTTCTGGGTCCGCTGCGCATTTGCGTGACTGCAAGAGGTTTATGGGTGAGTGAGTGACTGGGTATGAATGTGATTGTGTATGCATGTGAGACACCGGGCGGCCTGGCATTCTTTTACAGAGCTTCTCAAACCTTCATAATTCTGATATTAAGAGAGAACAATAATTTCTCCCTATACCGATCTATATTATTTGTAGCTAATCTGTGATTTGTTTTAAAGATAAAATAGAATACCCAAATTGCACTTGCGGATGCAATAAATAGAATGGAAAAATAGGCCAGGCAATGGGGATTTAAAATCTCTACCGAAAAGACAAAAGGAATACTGCTCTGCATTTATACATCACAGACCAAGTAAGTGAATTCAGTTAAATACTAAGGACTCTCCTTGAATGTTTTCAGACAATCATGAAAGCATATGTACCATGAGACTTAACTTACTGATAGTAGTGGCAGGATTGAAATGGAGGGATAAGCTGAGGTATCTTATACTTAAGCTCACTGAAATCTATCCGCCAATGTACATTACAGAAAATAAGGATTATGGCTGTTCAAATCCATAGATCCGTAGCCTGAACTAGTGCAATGATTTTTAATATAGAAGCAATCCAAGTATTAACGGGGGTAATGTGTACTATAAGCCTCACAATGTGTATCTCGCGAATATTGTAGATGAGACCAACATGAGAAGCGATAAGAGACCCTGACAACATTGAATGTACCTAATGAATTCATGGGTACTGAATAAGAAGGCAAGAAATACCATATTTGAATTTTATTATTTTATTGCGCAGCCTGCCCACGGGCATCAGGGCGCATGTTTAGAAAGGTGGTTACAGTAAAGTGTTACAGAAGGCAGTTACAGATTACAAATTATATATACATAGAACAAAGATATATACATACATTTACAAGGGGAGTCAGTCGGCTCAGTATGTACAAGGTAATCGAGAGGGAGCAGCATGCAGCAGGTGTTACAAAAGGGTGGCCGGAGCATCGTCTTGCTAATATACTAATGACACGCAAGGCAACACATAATAAAAATGTGTAAAGGCGCAATAATTAGTTTTATATCTTTGGATAGACCCGTTACCTGGAACATTATGGAATCGCAAAAACACCATCTTTTAGGTGCTGCGATATGGGAACACATACGTTGAGGGAAACTCATACTACACAGTCCTGAAGAAGGTTGACACACTTAAAAGTATAAAATTAAATAAAAATAGCACACGACCAGTAGCTCAAGGAGGCCTTTTTGTAAGAGAACGGCCCAACAAAGTGGCCTTTAATTTATAATTTGTTCTGGCAAAACACACATTGGAAATAATGACGGAAAAAGACCAAATGAAAAATTCTGGGAAACTATTAAATGGCACAAAGGAGAGTGTATGTCCTGTTCCTTGCATTATGAGCTGTCGAAGTTGTGCACTTAAGATATTTCACACTTTGTTTAAATTACTGTATGTGATCTTAGTCTTTCTAACATTTCAATGTTGAAGATCGTTTAGTCTTTGTAATTATGTTGGTGAATGAATTTGTCTTTTTTTTATTATACATTGCATAAACATCAAATGTGTTTAAAAAAAAAAGCTGCACAAGATGTAGCACAAATTGATACCAGGAACAGTAGCGCAGAGATCTATTCAAAGTGATCCTGATCAGATGTTTTGTTTAACAGGTGAAATGCCAATAGAAATAATGCAAAGGTTGCTAAATCTCAGATTTTGGAGTAAGGCTATCTTGAAGTGAGTCGCACCGTAAAAGCAAGCTCGGGGAAAAATTGGACTTGTGTGTAAAGGAAAACCATGGGGGAGGAGGGCTGGCATCTTTTGGCTATCTTTTGTAAAGGGAAGCCCATCGCGGTACATTAAACAAGGTATAGAGAATAAAAAACATGAGACTGACTTCAAGATGGCCGCCGTACGTAGCACACCATGAGGAGGTGCACTCAGTCTCCCATGCAGCATTAAAAGGCTTAAATAAGCCAATATATCCCCTGCCGGGGACTAAAAGGCACATAATAGAGCTGGAACAAGGGTCCGCCACAAGAAGAGCTGGGAAAAAAAAGCAAATAAAAAAGAATTGAGTGTGAAACCCCCAGGGAGACGCAGCAACGCCGAACTAAGGACAGGCAAGGTGGTCTAGGAGAGTGAACGGGCAGCCGCAGGCCGACACGATAAAGCCAGCCCTTACCCCAAAGTAAAAGCTGGACCGAGAACCCTGTGGTCCGGGGGTCAGAAATCCGCAGCCGCAAAGAGGCACAGAAAGGGGCAGGAGCGGGCCCCCAACGAAGTGGGAGGCATAGCAGAGGTGCTACTGGGCAAAGCCAACCCAGCAGAGCCGCGAGACTGGAGAAACAGGGTGGCACTGTGGAGTTAGGTGGGCACCCCCCAACAACGCGGGCAGTGTAGCCGGCACTCTGCTTACCAAAGCCAGCCCCAACCCCCGTAGTGTCGGTGGCTGGGAAAGCTGCGGTCCGGAGGGAGTAGTGAGGAATGCAGCGGAGCAGGAGCGGGCCCCCAGCGAGATGAGCAGCGGACCCGGAGTGAGGGAGACGCCGCTGCGGCAAAGCTGGAACACCCAGATCCCAGATGAGGAACAGTAACCGAGGAGACCGTGCTGGGAAGAGAATCAAGCAGTGACTCAGACCCGATAAGATCCCATCCCCTCTCGTCCAGTGGTCAAAGTGAACGAAAAGAAGTAGTGCAACTATGTTCGCTGCTGGTCTGCACACACTCCCCACAAACTCCATCATCACGCCCCCTCCCACACACAATGCAAACCCCCAAACACTTGCACCTACCGTTTAATGGAATGTTCAGTGCACTGCACTGAAAGTGCAAGCAAACGTCTTCCTACATTTTTATTTTAAAACGAAACCATTCCGGAACGGTTTCTTTTTAAAATAAAAGTATAGGAGCTGTAAACGTAACTTAAAAAAGTAGAGGAGCACCGCTCCCGCTCTCTTCGCCCACTGCTCTCGTCTCCTCCCTTCCCCTTGCAAGACCGGACCCAGCGAACGGAGGCCCCGACAACCCAGGAGGGAAAAATAAGCCAACAGCTCTGCTAAGGGTTGTGGGGGGGGGAGCAACACCAGGCGGCAAGAAAGCACAAAAGTTCCATCAGCCCAGGGTATGCTAAGGCCAGCAAAGCAGCAAGCCACACGTTCTTGTGATGGGAAGGTTCCCTCGGGGGACCAGCCCAGAGGAGGCAATAGAAGCAGAAAAGCCCAACCTTAAATCCCCGAGCAGGGCAGGAAGACAGATGGGCAGGGATACACTGCCACAACTCCAGGGCTCACACAATAAACCCAAACAACCAAGACAGACCCCAACAAAGCATGAGCACCGCAGAAAGGGCAAACGACCCTACATAGAATAAGTGCCGGTCCAGGGAAAACAGACTGGACATATAGAATTTAACACACCGCGCAAGCCAAGAGCTGGCATCAGGGAGCAGGAGCGGAGGCAATCAGGACTGTCATGAAGGCAGGAGTCAAGAAGCTCCCGCCAAGGCATATAAGAGGACCACAGGAGACCCTTGCACCGCAGGATAGGAATGGAATTACCCTGGCCCGTGCCACACGGATATCCAGTCTAAGAAGGAAGGGTTATAAGAGACACTGAACAGCCTCCACACTCACCATCGATAGGAGACCCTACAACAATTACCACCCAGCCACACCAGGGCTACCAAAGCTACTCACGTGCACACCCTTAGGACACACGTCGATAGTCCAAGTGGCCATGCCTTAAAACTAAGGGAAGGAGGACCAGTGCCCAGCAAAAGGCGACAAGATACCACAGGAGGGGGCCATACAGAAGCTGTGGAGGAAGGACGGGGGGACACAACCCGACGAGCAGCAGGAGGATGACGGAGGCAATAGAAGCCCCAAGAAGGAAACCCAGAGGGGGGGCGGTGGGTCACGAAAACAATTATCAAGCAATACTTCCAAGACTTTGTGACAGAATGGCTACCACCATCTAATCCCAACTGGACAAAATCAAGCAAGGTCTAACGGGGGCCCTAAAGGAAGTGCAGGGAGACCTACACCAGCTCGAAGCCAGAGTTGACACCAATGAAAAAGCACTACAGGATCTGGCGGACGATTCCCGCAAGGCAGAGGGACTAATGGACAACTTATCTAGGGCCTCCCACAAGCTAGAGATCGAAGCAGAGGATCTTGAAAACAGATCTAGGAGATCGAACATCAGAATTAGAGCATTACCAGAGGCATTACATGTGGATGATCTGCCCCAAGCTGTAACCCAAATCTTGGCCTACTTAATAGACTCAACGGGCATGACAGAAATTAAGATAGATTGCCTACACAGGGTGGGACCAAAAAGAGGCGAGCCAGGGGCCAGACCAAGAGAAACCCGAGTGGCAAATGCACGATTACACCCAAATGGAAAGTGTCCTAAAGGCAGCAAGAAGAGCAATAGATCTCGACTACAATGGTGCAGCAATACAGCTATTCCAGGTCACGCTCACCAAGAACTGTCAAAGATCAAATACAGATGGACATTCCTATTTGACCTTCTATTCGAACTATAGACGGGAGGCAAAGGAGAATCACGTCGACAAAAAGGAACGTCCATTCTGTGACTGGATCTGGAAACAACCGCCAATGAGACCCAAAGCCCGTCGAAAATTGAACCCGAAAAGGAAGGCCTGGGAATGGTCAACACAAGAGTCCAGGAGGAAAACTAGGAACAAGAGGGACCCAACTGGCCCAAACCTATCACCTAGGAACGATCAACGAGAAGGAGAATCCACATTGAGGAGCCCCCCCCCCCCCCCCCCCAAGTAAAGCAAGACTTAGGTCCAAGGGAAGATCATATAAACACCCGGGGAGGGGAAACATAATGCAACCACAAAGGGGGAGACAACAGAAGGGGAATCTTGAACTCAAATGGGTCGAGGGAGACACGCACGGGACCAAGCTGGGACAGGACGGGCCTCAAACACCCGAGGAGGAGATTCGGGAGGGGCTAGAGGCTTGTTGGGGTCCACCCAGTGAGGGGGAGGGTTAAGTTAAGGGGGAGGGCTTATTGGCAGGGGGGAGGGAGGCGGGAGGAAGGGAAGGAGCGAGCGAGGGAGGGAAGAGGAAAGACCTTAGTTGGGCAGGGGGCGAGAAGCTGACTGGGGAAGGGACCGGGGGAGGGGGAATCGGGTCTAGGTCCTTTCACGGAAACAAACCATCCTCGGAAAGCAACCACTAAACCCTCAGACAATGGATAAAGAAACAATCATGCAAGTCCCTTCATGTATTAAAGTCCTGAATGCACCCATAAAAAGGAAAAAATTGGGTCACTATCTAGCAAGAGAGAAGCCAGATCTGGTTACCTTGCAAGAAACCCACATAAAGGACGAGCAGAAGATCCAAATTAAAGGCTACAATGTAAACTTCCAATGAAATGAGCTGGGGTCCTAATAGCAGTAAGGAACAACTCGGGCATCATGGTACTAAAAGCCGAAAGACCCCAGCGGAAGGTATCTGGCCATACAACTCGAGGGGAAGGATGAAACCTTCTCTGGCTTCCATTTACGCCCCTAACTCTGGGCAGAACCGGTTCATACAATCATCTTTAAGAAAATTGGAGGGGTTTGCAAAGGGAAGAATCATTCTCACTGGTTACTTTAAAGGGATGGTCTAGTAAAAAATTCTATTTAAAAAATAGATAGGCAACATAAACAAAAATACTAGCATTCTCCATTTTAAAACTTCCTATGTAAAATTTTGAGCTATTCAAGCTCAAAATTACCAAAGCAAGCACATGGGCGCATCCATTTTGTGAAATGGAGGCCCTCCTGTGCTGGCTTTTGCGGCACTAATGAAGAAAAAGCCAGCCAGCTGTAGTAAACAAAAGCTACCGCTGGGTGGCTTTCCCTTCATTACTGCTGTAGGCGGAGGACGGGGACCGGAGACCAGAGCAGGAAAGCTGCAGCTGAATCTCGGTAAGTGCAATTTTTTTTTTTTTTTAAATAAGCACTAGCTGCGTTTTTTTTTCTAAGTTTTCCGGGCTGGAGCAGCCCGGAAAACTTAGAAATGAAACCGCAGCTTTAAAAACATTGTATTTATGTTTGCGGTTGCTTTTGAAGCGACCGCAAACATAAATACAACGTTATTGTGTTGGAAAACGCTGCGGTTTTTCTTTCCAAGTTTCTCAGGCTCCTCCGGCTCGGAGGAGCCTGAGAAACTTGGAAAGAAAAACCGCAGCGTTTTCCAACACAACCGTGTGCGTTTCTGCCTGTTGTTTCTATCACTTTGGGTCTCCGGTGCTCCCAGGGGAGCACCGGAGACCCAAAGTGAAAGCCACAGCAGGCAGAAACACAACGCGGTTATGTTTACATGCCGTGTAGTGTTTCTACCTACAGCTGATTTCCCATTTGGGGCTCTCGGGCTCCCTGTGGGGAGCCCGAGAGACCCAAATGGGAAATGCTAAATGCTGCGTTGTCTGCCTAAATCTATTTTCCTATTTTGGGCTCTTGGGCTCCCCGTGGGGAGCCCGAGAGCCCCAAATGGGAAAGCAGATTCAGGCAGAAACAACGCGGTTGTGTTGGAAAACGCTGCGGTTTTTCTTTCCGAGTTTCTCAGGCTCTTCCGAGCCGGAGGAGCCCGAGAAACTTGGAAAGAAAAACCGCAGCATTTTCCAACACAATAACGTTGTATTTATGTTTGCGGTCGCTTCAAAAGCGACCGCAAACATAAATACAACGTTTTTAAAGCTGCGGTTTCATTTCTAAGTTTTCCGGGCTCCTCCAGCCCGGAAAACTTAGAAAAAAAAACGCAGCTAGTGCTTATTTTTTAAAAAAAAAATAAATAGCACTTACCGAGATTCAGCTGCAGCTTTCCTGCTCTGGTCTCCGGTCCCCGTCCTCCGCCTACAGCACTAATGAAGGGAAAGCCACCCAGCGGTAGCTTTTGTTTACTACAGCTGGCTGGCTTTTCCTTCATTAGTGCCGCAAAAGCCAGCACAGGAGGGCCTCCATTTCACAAAATGGATGCGCCCATGTGCTTGCTTTTGCGAATTTTGAGCTTGAATAGCTCAAAATTTTACATAGGAAGTTTTAAAACAGAGAATGGTAGTATTTTTTTTTTATGTTGCCTATCTATTTTTTAAATATTTTTACTAGACCATCCCTTTAACTTAGCGTGGGATCCAGAAGAGGACAGGAGTGCTAGAATTGCCTATTCCTAGAACAAACATCAAAAGAATTTGTGGGACAAAATGGAAAACCTAGCCCTAGCCCTGGTCGATGCATGGAGGGAAAAGCGAGGGTCATTTAAGGGGGTGCACAGGTCGGTGTCAAGATTTGATTACATCTGGATATCAAATTCTCTACTGGGTCAAGTCGAGGACGTAGAGCTAGGAGCAATTGCATTATCTGACCATGCCCCTATCACAGTATTAATTAAAAGAAAATAATGCTCGGGCTATGGAAATGGAAATACCCAGCCCACGTTTTTAAAGATGAAACCCTGAAAGGGGAACTAAGAAAAGAAAGCCACGTATTTCTCGACCTACGGGAACCAGGAAACCTCCTCCCACATGATCTGGAATGTGTTTAAAACCGCGATACGTGGGATGATTCTAGCGATGAAGGCTAGAAGGGATAGAGAACGCAGGCTAATAGAAGGCCTAGAAGCACAAATGAAAGGTTATGCTTAAAATGGCAATTAGGGCAACAAGCGAAATAAGGAGGGAATATAGGTCAATCGGGCCAGCTACAACTCCTACAAACGAGTAGAGCAGAGTGTTCCCTGGCATTATTTGGGCAAAGATTCTACATGATGGCAAACAAAGCAGACCAGCTCCTTGCGAGGATGCTGAGAGAGGAAGAAAAAGATGGGACCAGCACAAAAATTAAGACATCGGAGGGGGTAACAAGATCTGACCAGGCATTGATAAAGAAGGAATTCACGAAATTTGACACCTCCCTATACAGGTCAGACACTGAGGAGACTGGGCTGGACTTGGATTACCTGGCAAACTGCAGCATCCCAAAAATAACAACTCGGGAGAGGGAAGAACTAGCGAAAGATATAACAAGGGAGGAGATCCGCAAAACTATCATGTCCCACCCCCAACCAATAAAGCCCCAGGGCAGACTGCTTTACTACTGAGTTCTCGGGAAACCTTAATCCCCCACCTAACAATACTTTTCAATAAAATTCGACAGGGGGGAGGCATCATGCCATCAATGGATGAAGGGAAAGTTATACTGCTACCTAAACCAGGGAAGGATCCTCGTGCAGCTCTTACAGGCCAATAGCCCTCATTAATATGGATGCAAAATTCTTCACCAAAACCCTTGTAAATCGTCTAGACGTCGTCCTCCCCAGTTTGACTGACCCCAACCAGTCAGGCTTCATAAGGAACAAACAGATGCACGAGAACACCCGGAGGGTAGCCCACATAGTGGAGAAAATTGGTAAATCTCACACACCTGCATTGCTGGTAGCACTAGACGCTGAGAAAGCGTTCAGTATGGTAGAGTGTAAATTCCTATTCCAAACCATGAACAGGATGCGGTTTGGGGAATCCTTCATAGCTAAAATAGTGGCCAACTAACGCAACCCCTCACTGAGTCTACTTATCAACTGGGATCTGTCGGACCCAATAAAGCTGAGGAGAGGTACAAAACAGGGATAACCCATGTCCCCTCTCCTATATGCTATTCACCTAGAACCCCTACTGAGCAGGATAAGAGGCAACAGACATAGAAGGGGTTCCGTTCGGAGGGAGGGAACACAAAGTGGCAGCGTTTGACGACGACCTGCTACTAATGTTAACAAACCCAGAAAAATCACTAAAAGCAATGGAAGCGGTGATATCGCACTTTGGAAAGGCAGCCGGACTAAAGATAAATAGAATTAAATCCGAAATTCTGAATCTATCGGTGACACCAGAAAGGGAAAACACCCTAAAATCCAACCACCCATACTTGTGGCCCCCATAATAGTGCTAAAAACCTGGGAATACACTGCACTAAATCCCTTCTCCAGCTCTTTGAAGCAAACTACCACCCCTGCTGAAAGCCACGAGAGGAATGCTGCAAAGCTGGTCCCCGCAATCTCCTGGATGGGCAGGATCAATGTCCTGAAATGATCATACTTCCGGGCTGTCCAGAAAATCATGAGGGCATTCATCTGGGCCAACAAAAAACGAAGGGTCTCAAGCAAGGTAATGACAATGCCAAGGGACAAAGGGTGCATGGGGCTGCCAGACGTGGAAGTATACTAGCAGGCAGCTCAGATTAGAGTTGTCAGGGACTGGTTCAAGGACGATAGAGAAAAAAATGGAGACATGGACAGGGCAGTGGGGCAGAGGGTGAATCTGGAAGAAGCCCTCTAAGTCCCCAAAGAGGATAGACCACATAACATGTACTGTAGCGAAATCCAATCTACGGGGAAAACTCATGGGACGCAGTAGCAAAGCGTTCTAACATCACTACCTTCCCGTCACCACCAACACCGATTTATTATTTTTTTTTAAACCCGCATTTTACACCAGCACGATCTGGAAAAGATTTCGAGAGATGACCGATAGGAGGGTGCAGACAGGTGAGGGACATGTTTGAAGGAGGAGAAATAAAATCCTTCCCCCAATGCAAACTGACTTTAAGGTCGAAGAAGGCGAGAGATTCTGCTATACGCAGCTGAGGCATTGGCTCATGGACCCCAATGTGAGAGGCGGCAACAAGGGAACTTGCCCCATTCGAGATATTTGTAACCCCAAACGCAGGGCACAAACATCTAGTGGGGACTATATATGCCCTAATAAAAAGAGGGGAAACAAACTTCATGGCCAAGTGGGACAGGGACACGGACGACAGGATAGAAGAAATCCCAATGGTCGGAACTATGGGCAAACCTCCCCAAAATTGTGCAGTCACTACTAATACCCACGTCCATACTCTGCTTGCGGTAAACAAGGCAACTGGAGGCTCATCTGTTGGAGTGCCCGAAAATCCGCCCATTCTGGGAGATGATACAAGTGGCAGTTAAATTCTGTGGGTGGATGAGAAAGGCAGTATTGGGTTGTTTTTATGGGGGATGAGGGTTTTGAATAACCGTTTATCTAAAGCACAACGCAAATTCTACGTGATACTGGTCATGGTGGGGGCCCTGCTTCTCAAAAAACGCACCCACAGAATACGAATGGGTAGGGAAAATATGGCATTTCGTAGTCATGGAATGGATGATGTACTCCTACGGGGCCAACACTGCAAATTCCGTATGGAATGGGATCTGGTAATGAAATTCCTGAAGAATGACTCCAATTGTATCTGGTGCCCAAAAAGGATGAAACTACTAGGGATTATATACCACCACCACCCAGGCTGCAAACCCGAATACCCCACCAAGCCACAGTCAAGCTAGAGAGGGGTGCAAAGTAGGGGGACCAGAGGAGAAGGAGAACCACCAAACACGTAAAACAGAGGAACGGACTACATGAGAGGACAGAGGACACAAGGGTATACTAAGCATAAAGGAAGAGGACTGGCCCAACCAAGACCGGGAGAGGGAGAGGAGGGAGTTGGAGGGTGGGTGGAATTAAATGTTCAAAGTAGTTATGTCTGAACGAAATTCCAATAAAAACGTATTTGAAAAAAAGAAAAATTAGACCGACTGCTGCTATAAAATATTGGTTGCCAACACAGAACATCACAACAAACGAACATGAGAAAGGGGAAGTTATGTTAAACAGTGTGTAAGGGACAAAATGTGGAAACCCCATTTGTATATAGATGCTTGCAAGTATCCAGTCTTAATAGTGAGCTTACCATCCAGCATATCAAGCCCGGAAGTTTGTACAATGGCACGGATCCCTGGTTAGATCTATTTGTACAGTGGAGTTTCTGGCTATATTCATTTTTTCCTTCGTAATTCAAGAAACCGGCAAGTGTATTGTTTCAGACTCAAGTGCCTTTATTGGACTAAAAAGAGGAGATTGTTTGTGATGTTGTTCAATAATGCAATAAATGGCAAAGAATGTTATGGAATATAATTTGATCTAGATACCAAATCACTCGTGCATCCGGGAATGGAATGGGAGTTTGATATTGCTATGTCTTTATGCGAAAGAGAAATAAAGAATATAGTAAAGAAGTTATGAAAGATTTGTAATGGAAATGAGAACATGTAAATGGAGAAGCATTATGAGGTGCAGAACATAGTCCAAGTCGACACCCAGGAAAACCATGATGCAAGATCCAATGCTTAACGCCTAACCCGTGTCTACTATCAACATTTATGCAAATGTTGAATCCTCATTGTAACTTGACAATATGGGTTCTACGGAATCGTAGAAGCAGAATCTGGATGACACCATTTGTTGGAATGTGCAGAGTATGAAAATCAAAGTATAGTGCTGACTGAAGAAGAGTTTAGGAAATAGGAGAGTTAGGCTGTAGGAATGGGTATATTGTGGAGGAAAGATGAGCAGCATACAAAGAGTCAGACTATTTTGAGATCCATTGCTGATAAAGAGAGTACAATTTTAATAGGCTAAATCAGCCACTGGAGCCTGAGTAAGAACTTTTAGGTGCAACGCTTTTGGTGCCACATGTTTTGTGGTGGCTCATTCGCCGCGGCCTGCATACTACTTTCATTTATTGAAATTAAAGTAATATGGGCTGAGTTCAAGGATTCAATAAAGAAAAAGCTCTGGTTGATCTAGGGGTTCGTTTTGTAACCGCAAGCACTTGGAACCTGGATTCAGATACCAGCAGCGGCACCACCAAATTCAAATTTTTCTTTTTTCAAATAATTATTATTTTTTTTAATGTACAACTTGTTCATGGCACTCAATTTACGAACAGGCTGCAATGTCAGTTGTGTTAAATTATCTCGCCAAATGAGTGTTATGGGTTTGCTGTTGCGCTAAAAGGGGCTCTGCGGTTGAAGTGGCCCTGACTGAAAAGGGCACACCAGAATTAGCCACTAAACTAGAGGGTGCCCATCGTTAATCCTCTGGACGGAAAGTGCCCAGAAGAAATCCTAAGAAAACTTGCCTCATAGAATAGGGACTGTGAGAAGGAAGACTTGAGGTAATGGTGATGCATTTTTATAAGCAATACAAGATAGCTTGTGGCAGCAAGTGTGTTATAAAATGATTTAATATTCTTAGCACTATGTGTTTTATTTTCTACACATTTCCGTGGGGTCCAAAAACTGCCCTGTGGCGCTTCCTACTAATTAACGGATCTAGGCATTGCAAAAATCACTGCTTTCAAAGATCTAGACGTCAGCCTTTCTTCGTTCTTTGTGTTGTCTGCGTGCGTGCAGCCTGGCATGGATGGCACAGGTATTGAAAGCAGGGGAGTGCTGAACGCTAATTATAGAAAGTGCAGCTGGTTTCAAAGTACTTCTAACAGTTTGTGAATATTGCTTACTTGAAAGCATCAAATGTGCACTAGTTGTGAAACAGAACACCTGTTTGTTGTTTAGCATGTGTTTCTGCAGATGATTGCTGTTGTCAAAGCACCTTGATGTAGAGTAGCTCTGTTTACATTTCCATTCCCCCAAAGGATTAACAGCGTACTCTCAGCACATTTGCAGTCTATTCTCCTTTTAGAGGATGCTGTTTTTGAGGGTGGTGTGAACAAGTCAACAAGTGCTTGCTAATCACTTGAACATACATAAGTAGTGACAGTCTGGTGCATTGGAGTCTTTGTACCAGTGACGGGCAGCCCTGGATGACAATGGGGACGTCAAGATCCTCTTATCAATTGCACGTTGGAGTCCCTGAAATAAAAAGCGCTAAGCATTTTCAGTTGGTTGTTATCGCGGCACTTCCCTTGGTGTGACAGATGTCAACCATTGTAAGTCCATTTCCTCTACATTTGCGTTTTTTCATTTTTGAATCTGTTTGGCAAAGGCATTTTCCTCTTTCATACCAACGCCAAACCTGGAACTGGGAATATTGCAACAGGCAGGGCCGGCCCTAGGATTTGCAGGGCCCTGTTCGGCAAAAGGTGTGTGGGCCCCCTTTTCTGTGCATAAATAGTGACATTTATGATAATACAGAAAATATAGATTGAAACGTGGTTGGCTCTTGATTTGGAAATGTCCTTGCTGAGCTCTGTTGTTCCTGGTAAATCGGGGTAGAACTCCTAAGTCGCAAGATCACCGGAACTGTTTGAGGTTTAGCCAAACACCTCATTTGTTGAGTAGAAGAAGGGTTTTTTGTTCCTGGCTATTTTGCTTTTGTATTCCAAAGAAAATATTCTGTCACGCTGTTTGCTGTGATATAATGTTGCTTTTATTTGTGAAAGTGGTAGGTTCTTCTTCAATTATTAGTATACATGTAGTACATCTGGGGCTCTTACATCCCCTTGTTGTCAGCCGACACGTGTTTCGACCCCTAGGTCTTTATCAAGGCTATGGTTTCAGGTCTGGTGCCCCATGTGGCTCCGTTCGGCGAGGACAGAACCTGCTACGATACGCCAGGGCCCAACAGGAGCCACTGTAATTACAGGACAAGTTACCCACAGCATTCCACCAGGACCCCCCAGATGTACTACATGTGTACTAATAATAGAAGAACAACCTACCACTTTCACAAATTAAAGCGACATTATATCACACCAAACAGCGTGACAGAATATTTTCTTTAGAATACAAAAGCAAAATAGCCAGGAACAAAAAACCCTTCCACAGAAAATATAGATTGTCTTCAGTATGCAACGGTATCAGGGGAAGTTGCATTAAAAGCAAGTTGCCACGAGTAAAGCAGGAGAGAAATATGAATTGTCACTATTAATAGTTACCTATGTGGAAATATCAGCAGTGAGACTTTTTTGAAGTTGCAGACAGTGTGAGCTGAGTACCTTAAATATTATTTTAATTTTGGAATTTTGGCAGATAAGGGATAGTGAGATAAAGATTTGGGCAGGAGCACACAATTTGGTCTCAAATCCCTGCCTCTCTACTAGACCAACCAGCAATTCAGAAACTTGAACACATCTCTTCCCAAATGTAATTTTTAGAAATAATGTTTGTAAAAGGTGCTTTTGAAATTTTTTGTTTAACACCACCCTCAGACTGTGGAAGGCATTGCAAAAATATGGTGATTGTATTTTGCGAAGAGAAGTTGACTGCTGTTTTTGCATGCGTTTCCCAAATGTTTTTTTTTAATTGTCTATGTATTTGACCACATTGTCCAAACTACCAATCAGAAGCTATAGATGAGAATTATTTTGTCTGTCAAACGAAATAAACTCCAAGCAAGTTCCAATGATGTCTGGGCAGGTTGCGTCGACTGCAGAATTGCCTTATACTGCGTTACAGATTTACCTGGGGTGGGGGGGCGTGGGGGGATCTAGAGACAGGGAAAGCATCTTTCAGATTTTCAAATGTTAACAAAATTAATAGGGCTCAAGTCCTAAAAAAAATAACTGGGGGCATGGGGCTGGTTCAAGTAAGTATGCATAGGCACTGAATAGATGGGCAAGAGGGCATATGTGCTCCAATTCTCCTTGCCATGCTCATCTAAATCACTGGTTGCGGCAGGTTTTTTTTTTTGGTTTTTTTCTTCTCTTCTTCTGGGTTCAGGCTTGGTGACGTGGTAGCAAAATTAGAAAGTGCTTCTCTTTTCAAAATTGGAAAGGAGCCTCATTAATGGACCACCTTACCATTGATTGGAGGGGTGGGCATGCCAAATCTGCTTTGAGTAGCAGTGGTTCCTATAGCCGAATGCTGCATAGACAACGCAGCAGGTTAGGTGACTGTTGCTGAGATGTTATGTTTAGACCGTCCTGTAAATCATATGGCTTATTTCTATTCCTGCCGCGCAATGTGCTGTAAAATGTGTTTTGACCTGGGGATGGGTACAGTCTCCCCCCCCCCCCTCAGTGTGTGAATCTCTGCCCCTGTAGCAGGGTTCGAAATTGCTGGGAGCTATTTAGCACCTGGTATAGCCAAGGGGGGAGCCCTGGTTAGCTTGAAGCAAACGGCTATCAGGAGCTACTTTTGACTCCTGGTGCAAGTGGTGCCAATACAAGCCGAGCTATATGATATATTTTTTTTTAAACATCTTTTTATTCGTATTTTTAAGAAAAACATTAACATCCCCCCCCCAACAATCACCCCCAACCCCCCCAAAAAAAACAGGCCACACTCCAGTGTTCCATAATCCTCCACCAAGTTGAAGTTCCCCCCCTTAGTTCACGAAAGGTCCAACAGTCTGAGTCGCTGCGGGCGCCACCCGAGTCTAAAGTCATCTCTAAGAAAGGCCAGTACCTCGCCTCACTCGCTAGCAAAGCTCTGTAATGCATTGTTCATATATACGTTGCCCATTCCACCGCAACCATCTCCCAAACTACCCGGAGCCAATCCTGAAATGTTGGGACTGCCGAGCATTTCCAGTTCTGGGCAATCTGCATCGTACCTGCCAAGATGAGCATCACCTGTGCCCTTTCCCTAGCGCCTGAGGCAGATTCCATGTCTTCGCGCTGGATGCCCAACAAAATCTGCTCCGGGGGCCTGGTTTCCCCTAGACCAAAGACCTGTTGAGCTTTCCGAATTTCCCCCCAGTAATGCCCTAACCGAGGACACTCCCACCAGATATGCTCCGCAGTCTCTACCGCTCCACACCCTCTCCAGCAGTCCTTCGAATTCCCAGGATATAACCTGTGCAAGCGAGCAGGAGTGTAATGCCAACCGTAGATAAGTTTAAACCAAGCCTCCTGAGTTTGGGACGCTCTTGCTACTTTCGGGATTATTCTCCATAACCTCCCCCATTCGTTCTTCTCTATTCCTCTACCCAGAACCTTTTCCCATTTACCCATAAAGGCCCAACTTCTCTTTGGTTTAGCCTCCTCCAGAATCCCATGCAGCTGTGAGATTAAGCCTTTTGAGCCATCATTAGACATTAAGAATTTTTCAAATTTGGTAGGGTCTCTAGTGGCCGCCTCTCTATTTTCAGGATGCAACAACCAATGGCGTAGCTGGTAATACCGTAATCTTTCCTCCTCGCCCAGGGCAAAATCCCGTTACGTTCGGGGAAGGAGCTAATATCTTTCCCAATAAACATGTCCCGCATCCTCCTGCACCCCCCTTCCCTCCATTTCCTAAAGGCCTCCCCCGCCTCCAGCCCTGGCGTGAAATCCCCATTTCCGAATATTGGCGTGAACGGAGACGGGAAGGAAGTGATACCTCTTTTCCTGGTTAATCTATCCCAGTTATCCACCATTAATTTAGTAATAGAACTCCTGTACATGTGGTTAGGTCTGAGTCGTTTTGGGAGCCAAAGCACCACGTCTAGGTCGTGCTTTGTTACCGCCCTATCCATTTTAACCCAGTGCTTTGTCCTCCTTGTTGGAGCCATTCCCTTATAACCCTCAGTTGCGTGGCTTCGTAATACTGCCTAAAATCAGGTAGGGCCTAGCCACCCTCTCTCCTTGGGGCTGCGAGTATCTGTCTGCTAACTCTGGCCGTCTTACCCTCCCAGATGAAGTCATTCGTTAAGGTTTGTAGCTCCTTGAAAAGCACTCCGATACCCTCTGGGGAACAGCCTGGAACAAGTACAGGTGGCAAGGAAGAATCACCATCTTTATAGCTGCTATTCTCCCCAGCCAGGAAACGTGGAGATTTCGCCACCTTTGAAGATCTTTTCTAATGCTTTTCATTAGCGGGGGTAGTTAGCTGAAAACCACCCCGAGTGTGTCGGGTTAAGTTTCACCCCTAAGTACACAATTCCCCCTGGCCGCCAAGCGAAGGGCGAGGACCTCCGGAGCTCTTCCCGCTCTTCCTTCCCCAGACCCATATCCATCAGTTCAGATTTGCCCATGTTGGCGCGTAATCCCGAGACCTCCCCAAATTTCTCAAGCAGCAGTCTACTAGCACTACAAGATTGGGATGGGGCCGTAAGAGTAAGCAGCATATCATCTGCGAAAGCAGCTACTTTGTGCTGGATGCCCCCAAATGGAATTCCCCGGATATCCCCTGAGTCCCTGATGGCTTGAAGTAGAGGTTCCAAATATATGGCAAATAATAAAGGGGACAGGGGGCAGTACTGCTTTCTGCCTCTTTGCAAGTAGAATAGCCTGGATGCCACCCCATTGACCATCACCCTAGCTCGTGGTCCATTGTAATTGGCTTTGACCATTTGCAGAAAGACCCTCCCAGTCCCATGCGTTCCATAACTTTGAAAAGAAACAACCACTCTACCCTGTCAAACGCTTTCTCAGCATCGAGCGACATGAGGGCCACGGGAGTACTAGTTTACCCTACCTTTTCCACTAAATGTGCTATTCTCCTAGTATTGTCTGCCGTTTGTCTGCCCTTAATGAAGCCAGATTGATCCTGATGAATTAGATCAGGGAGAAGCCCCTCTAGTCGGTTCGCCAATATCTTGGTGTACACCTTCGCGTTGACATTGATAAGGGCTATTGGTCTATATGAGGATCTCTCTAGGGGGTCTTTCCCCGGCTTCCAAATCAATGAGATTTTAGCCTCCTTCATGGAAGGGGCTAGAACGCCGGTGACTCTGAAAGAGTTGTATAGGTGGGTTAAATGTGGCACCAGTAAACCAGCAAACTGTTTATAAAAGGCCGCCGAGAAGCCGTCAGGGAAATTGCCACGTGGCAAGGCCCCCGGTCCTATCATTCCCTGAATCTCGTCTTCCGTTATGTCCTGATTCAGAATGCCTTGGGCCACTTTTTCCACCACTGGCAACTGGACTGTGTCTAAAAACTGCTCTTGATGCTTTTCTTGGGGGTTTTGCAATCTGTATAAAGATTCGTAGTACTCTCATGGTTTCTTGAAGATCTTCAAGGCGGGTAACTCTATCTCCCTTCCCTGTAAGTAGGGCTGTGACCGTGTTTCTCGACTCTGCCCCTCGGAGGAGACGTGCCAACAGGGTGCCAGTTCTATTGGCCTTAGCGTAAAATTTCTGCCTAACCAATAAGAGGGCTCCTTCTGCTTTTTTAGTGCGTAATAGATGTAATTGGCCCACTGCCCTTCTATAATCCCTATGATTACACCTACTGGGAGTCCCAGCCACCCTTTCCCTTGCTTCCTCAACCTCTAGTTCCAGCTGGGATTCCAGGGCCAGCAGCTGCTTTCGTTTTTGTGCATTGGCAGCTATAATTTCACCCCATATTGTAGCCTTGAATGCATCCCATATGACATCCTCTCCCTTTACTCCCCTTTTATTCCTCTCAAAGTATTCCTTGATCTTACTCTCCATTTCTCCCAAAATTACCGGGTCACGGAGTAGACTGTCAGGGTATTTCCAGCCCCATAATCTCTTTCTTAAAAACCCTTAATGGAGCTCCATAATTAGTATCTTATAGTCTGCTATGCCCATAGGACCCACATCCACCTCCTTGACTTTCCCCACAAGGTGGGATGACACCCAGAAATAATCTATTCGTGATTGTGTTCAATGTACTTCCAAAAAGAAAGTAAACCCCTCCGCCTTTCACTTCCCTCCATACATCCCGTAGGCCAGTCTCTGACATTCTATCCTGCAGAGCGGATGAGGCTACCATTCCCCTCCCCTATTTTTGTCCCCGGATCTGTCCCTTGATCTATCCCATGTGATATTCAAATCCCCCATTAAGACTACTGGACCCTTTGCGCGTTCCCCAATTAACCGTAGCAGTTGCCGGAGGAAGGAATCGTGCCCCGAGTTAGGGGCGTAAGCCACCACTATTGTGTAGGATTCACCCCCGGTGGAACCCAGAACCAATAAATATCTGCCCTCTTTGTCTCTAATAGTCTCACTAATCTTAAAGTTGGTCAAATTGCCAATTGCCAGGGCTACCCCTCCTGACTTCGTCACACCTGAGGCGTGCACAATTTGATCAAAGCCCCTCAATCTGAGTCTGTATTGGTCTCCTCGCAACAAATGAGTCTCTTGCAAGCCTAAGAAATCTGGGCGGTATCTTTTCGTGAACATCTCAAGCTTCTTCCTCTTTACTGGGGAATTAAGCCCCCTGACATTATGCATGATCCACCTAAATGTCAAAGGTTAGTGATATCCCCTTTTGTAAAGTCCCAGGGCCCTAACCCTTCAGCCCACCACTCGGGGGGGATCCCCTCCACTTTTTCTTGCCTTAAAAAAGGAAACACTGTGTGGCTGAACTGAACCCCACCCCCACCCTTAAAATTCTGCCCCTGCCCTTCCCCCCCACCCTCCACGAATTATCCCCTTCACCCCCAGGGTCAGGGCACATTTGGCTCTGCCCCCCAACCGTACCAGAGCCCCTCTCCCCCTCCTGCTCTTCGGCGCTTCCCTTCCCCAGCAGTTGACCACTCCCATGGCCGAAGTCTAGGGCCGTCTCCTGGGCCCGATATCCTCCTCAGACCCGACGTCTCTTGGTCCTGTTCCAAGTCAAGCTGTAGAAGAGCCGCCCCTTCCTGCGGCGAGGTGATCTGTCTTTGAGACCCCTCCCACTCGAACAAAAGCCGAAAGGGAAGGTCCATTTATATTTAATTCCCTGTTCCTGTAGCTTCCCCAGTACAGGACTCATCTGTTTCCTTTTGAGAAGGGTGCTGCCCGCAAGATCCTGATACAACTCAACCTCTTGTCCATTATACCTTACTGGTTCCTTACGCCTCGAAGCCTGCAGCACCGCTTCTTTCTGCGCGTATCTTGAAAAGGCTGCCAGTACATCTATCTGTCGTTGGCCTCGGGTGGTGCTGAGACGTCCCACTCTGTGTACCCTAACTAACTCAACCTTGTCCGGCGAGTCCTCGCCTAAGATGTCTGTAAAGAGTTTTTGGACTGACCTTTTCAGATCCTTGTCTAGAACCGTCTCTGGCAGCAACTTCAGTCTAATATTGATCCGTCTAGACCGGTTTTCCAGGTCTTCCATGCCGATCTCAAGGTTCCGTGTTGCTGTATCTAATCGATCGATTGCTTCACTATTCTCCCTTACATCTTTGCTCCCCTCTTGTAGGCCTCTCTCCACCACATCCGTTCTCTCGCCGAGTTGACCCACTTCTTGTTTGATCTCAGACAGGGCTTGATTTAGGTCAGACCGCACCAACTGGAATTGGTCCTGAAATGTCTTTGCCAGCGAGTCTTGCAATGAGAGCATTTCCCGATGTAAATCTTGTCTAGAGAGATGGGAGGCATGTTGTGACCCGTCTAATTGGGACCTTTCACATGACCCCTCTTGTTGGGTGTTCCTTTACTCCTGTGCGTCCTTGGTAGCCCACATGGATATGAGAGTGCCCGATGCATCAACCTGCAGCGCTCCACCCTTGATGGATCTGCTTTTGTTTTTTGCCGACATGCTACCTCAGGGACGCCCCCCAGCAATCGCACTCCTTGAGCCACGCTGATCGCTCGCCCAATCGTCCAGTCCTGTCTCCCAAATGCCGTGGGGGGGGACCTTATCCCGTGTGCAGGAGTAGGGAGGAGAGGGATCAGCTTCTCTACCAGGGAATACTGCCCAGCTCAGCTCCTCTCGGTTCCTCGAAAAATAAATGCTCTCTGTTAACCTGTAGCTTGCGCCTGGGCCCTTAGCACCTGGACCCTACTTTAAATGGGACCTTCTCTCCGAGCAACTCCCTGTACTTAAGGCGGCTTCACCAAAATTAAGTCCAGAGTTCGTATCTTTTGGTTGGGGCATGTCAGAGTTGCTTCTGTTAAGCGGCCGCCCTGATTCCTCGCTCCGCTCCAGTCCCCTCTTTCCTTCAGGCCTTGCCTCTTGCTCCCGTATGCACCTCAACTCCTCCGATGCTCCACACCAGAAAACAAAAAAAAAACTGGGCACACTCCGAATCCGGCCAGAGATCCCGTTGCTTACTGGGTGCCCCTCCCGGCCCCGCGCTCCAAGCACTTTCACTGACCTCAGATTGTACGAGGCACTAGCAGCCGCCGAAATCTTCCCCTCGCCACGAAGCTCCCGAGCCGCGTCAGACCGCTGGCTCCCTACTTCCAGGGCCGCTACTTCTGCGGCTCTTGCCGTGGCCACATCCCTCAGCACCACCGGTGCTTGGACCTGCTGGTCCGACCTCTGGGTGCAGCTGCTCTCCTCAACCGCGGGCAGCGGATCGCTTGCATCCCGCCGCGTTCCCCAACAGCCTAGGGGTGCAGCGAACAAAGTCGCGCTCCAGCTCTTCATCTGTCGTGCGCGCTCCTGAGGGGGACATGTCCCGAGCTCCGCGCCCCGACACTTCCTTCAATCCTTCCTCAAGCCGAAGTTCCAGGAGCTGCCGTGGACTTCTCCCCCACTCCGAGGCTCCTAGAATCGTGCCGGACCGCAGCGCCTTTACCAGGGGGCGGCCTCTCCACTGCAGCCCGCGTCTCGGCTGCGATGGTCAACCCTCGATCTCGTCTCGTTCGGTGGGTTCCCGCACACCTCTCCCTCTCTCTTGGAACCGCAGGATGCGGTCAGCCCGCTTAACGCCTATTACACGTCAGGTAGGAGGTGAATAAAATACCGATCACCAAGCCCTCGTTGCCCAAGAAGGGGGTGGTAGAGTGCCTTTCAAGCTCGAGGGCTACCGGAGCGCCGCCGACACATGTCTACCTACTGTCGGCGGCCATCTTGGAATCGCTATATGATATTAACTGTGCATGTTTGGAAAAGCATATAATGGACAATAAACAACACAATTAAAGGACATTTAGAGTATATTGGATAATATTAGATGGACAAAAAGTTAGTTTGAGTTTTGCGCAAAGTTAGATTAGCTGCTCAGTCTGTACTAGCTCCTGGCTCCCCAGAGGTGGCTCCTGCCTAAAGGGTTATGCCTGATAACCCAGTAGCAGCTTTTTGCTCCTGGTCAACAAATCTCAATTTCGATCCCTGCTGTAGCAAAAATCAAAATCTGCCACACATTAATATAAGCACAGTAATTGAAAATGTCTTAGAGTGAAATCTACAAATTTAGTTCAATTGACATTTCCTTTTAGAAGAAAGTGCACAAGACAAATTAGCATTTGCCTTTCACTAGAAAAATAACCTGATTGGAGAATTCCCAATAACTATGCTGGCAAAGTATAAAAGGTCCTCACCTTTAAGAGTCTGGTGCTTTGACACTTATGTGGTCTTGTGGGTAAGCGTTTGCACTGGAAACATGTCAACATGGAGTGAAATCCTAGTAGCCGAACACTGAACACTTGAGCAAGCAAACTTTTTTTTAAAAAACAGGTTTTAAACTTTTTATTGTATTGCAATAACTTAGACAATATAAAAAATGGATGGCTCACAAATGAAAGCAACCCATCAAAAAAGAACAATACAGTGGTTCGGTATTCCGCTTCCCGACATACACCCTCGTGCATTTGCCATTCATGGATCTGCTCCAATTCTGACTGTCTGGGCCTATAGCATTAAACAACATTGAAGCACTTTGGTGATGCATGCCCCTCCCTGCCATTCTATTGCATCTTCTGTCCCCATGGACTTCTTTTTGTTGATCCTCCCATAAACTGTATCTGTTCAGAAGTCGACATCAAGTAAACCTCCCCACAGCTGAGGGCTTGTGTGATGAGGTATTGCACAAACGGCCCCCAGAAGTCTCTATGCTTAGCCTGGGGATAAGTCGGTCTGCCATATTCTGTCTCCATTTCATTACAGTACAAGATATCCTCTCGCGATTGCTCCATATTTGGGGACAGTGCTGGCCCCCCCCAAACCCACCACACCATTGCCACTTGTTTGGCTAGGAGCAAAAGTAACCTAACCAACTTCCTAATTTGTCTTGGAATGTGTTTGGTATAACCCATTAATGCGACCATTGGTGTGGCCCCACCCTCTCCCCCAGTATCCCGCTTAGCATCTCAAACACCTGTTCATAGAATTGCTGTATCCTCGGGCACCCTCATGCTACATGCTGAAAATCCGCCGTTGAGACGGCGCATCTTGGACATTCATCTGAAGTGTCAGAAGAATTTGTGCAACGTTGCCAGGGTGTAATGGAATTGATGCAAATATTTAAAATGAATCTGCTTAAATCTGGTATTGAGCCAATTTCCTAGTCTCCCCGCAACAATAAGCCGATGATTCGTCGGTATTTTGCACCCTAGTGATTATTCCCAATTCATCCGGGACCATTCATCTCGTCCTACCCTAATGGGCATACTCTTATTGTTAAGAGTAGACACCACCTTGCTATTTTCACCTCGTCCAAGCATTTTTTCTAGTGAATGGGACACCTCTTGTTCCTTAGAGAAGGTTGGGGAAGATCTCTTTCAGGGAATCTTTTAGTCGAAAATACAGAAACAATTTCAAAAGACGTTAGTGCCCCCTTACTCTTTATCTCATCTGTTGTCAGAAATTGCCATTCCGGGAATAGATCCCTAAAACAGGTCATGTTAAAGCGCTTCATATAGCACAAACATCCCTTCTCATTGGTTACTGGCACTCCTGGGATGTATGTAACCGTGAGGCTCAGAGTAGATGACTTCTCCCTTTGTTTTGCACTCAGAGTCTATGACCTGCAGGTCAGTTCCACCATATTGGTCACCTTCGAGGTCCTATCGGGTGATGTCAGTACAACCGCTCTCAGAAGGAATGCGGCTACCAGAGCCTTCTCCCCACATATCTTCTGTCTGCTTGATCCCCAAACCAATAGAGGAGAAACCCTGCCTGGGCGGCTTCGTAGTATATTTCGAAATCTGGTGGTGCCAGTTTCCCCTATCTAATGGGGCCACCAGTTTTCCCAAGGACATTTGTGCCTGCTTGCCCACACAGATGAACCACAGGATTTCTGAGCGTTGCTCTCGGGAGTATTCCTTTGGGAGTGAAAGATGCACATTAAGAAACAAATATAAACAGCACGGAAGCACCACCATTTTTGCTAACCATATCCTCCCATAAAGGTTAAGTGGCAATTCCATCCACCTATTCATTGTTGACCTGGCCTGTTCCAGCATACTTTGATAATTGTGCTTGTATAGTTCCCCTGGGGATTGCGCAAGATTTATTCCCAAATACAGGTCTCGTGCCACTGGAATCCATACTTATCGTCAATTGGTCTAGCAGGAATAGTACCGTTTTCGTGGCATTGATTTTTTTTTAACCCAGTGAAATCCCCCAAAGCCATCCGATCTCCAATAATGGGACCTAGGTTGTGGCTTCGGTCCATGACAGAGCACCATATCGTCTGCATAAAGGGAGATGACTTTGTGATTGTACAGCTGTATTCCTCTGTGGAGGTACCGCTCCCTAATCACCTCAGTCAAGTGTTCAATCGCTAATGCGTACAGCAAGGGCAAGAGAGGTCACCCCAGTCGCATGCCTCTCTCCAAGGGTATAACGGATGTGAGCTAGCTGTTCACTCTGAGCTTGGCACTGGGCAAGGTGTAGAGCAACTTGACGAGGGTGACAATTCCTCCCTCATCCTGCATAATATAAACAGAAAGGACCATTCAAATGATTCGAATGCTTTTGTGGCGTCCAACTGCGCCGCCACTATCGACTTGTCTTGTTGAACCACTGACAATAGCTCAAACTCCTTGTAATCGGTAGGAGGTGGAGCGCCCCGGTATGAATCACGACTGGTCCGCTTTCACACATCTGCATCACGGGGGCCACTCTGGACGCCAGCATTTTGGCCAGAATCTTATTCATATTAATTGGAGATGGAGGGCAATAGGAGGAGCAATCGTCTGCTGTTTTATCCCACTTCAATAGTACACCACCACCGCCTCCTTTAGCGACTTGGGTAGCTGACCATTCCTCAGACTTTGCCGATACACTTCTAGCAAATGTGGAGCCAGCTTTCCAGCAAGGGTTTTGATAAAACACTGTTGTGTAACCATCTGGGCCCCGGGATTTCCCCAGTGGCAATGATTTGATTGCCAACAGGACCTCCTCCAATGAAATGGGGCGACCTAACCATTCCCTTTCCTCTACCATACACCAATCCAACGCCACCTGATCCAGGTAGTCGCTGAGCTCATACTGCGATGCTAGAGTATGTGAGGAGTACAAGTGACTGTAAAATTCACATAATTCTTGGACAATATCTGCATGCCCGAATTTCTCCTCCCCTTGTTCATTCCTAATGGATAAAACATGACCCCTTGGCATATCCGATCTTGTTGCTCTCGCAAGCAACCTGCCAGGACGCTGTCCCTCCCCATATTTCTGCACTGCCACCTTCCCCAGGAGAAACCTCACTTCCCTCTGAGCCAGCTCTCCACATAACTTCCATTGTTTCTTAATCTCTGCCTGCTTGACCGTCCTCACCGATACCTCAGCTTGCAGTTGAGTCTTGCTATGTGCCAGTTGTCGAATCTGCTTCAATATCCTCGACTCCTTTGAAATGAATTCTCATCTGATAACGCATTTAAAACTCTCCAACAGTGTTGCATAGGATTCCGCCGACCCCCACATTCAGTTTGAAAGTCATCAATAGCCCTAGATATCGCTTCCTGAAATACCCCATCTGTCAAGCTTTCGCTCTACCAGGCACTGCCAAAGCCGTCACCACTGGTGCGTGATCTAACAGCATGCGTGCCAGGGTGGCTACTTCGGATACCCAGCCTACAATTGTATTAGAGACCAAGAAGTAATCCAACCGTGAGGCTGAATTATGGACCGTGGATTGAAATGTGTAACCTGCTCCCTCCGGGTGTCTGGTCTTCAGACATCACTTACTTCCCATGTCCAACACAGATCCCGGAGCTGCATGTCACTTTAGGCAGTGGCACCTGGGTACCCCAGTCCTGTCCCGATTGGGTTCCATTACTGCGTTGAATCCCCTGCCCAAAAGATTTCCCCGGGCGGGGGTCCCCTCCAGCTGCAGTGTTATCCACCCCAGGGTTTCCACTGAGTCTTGGTTGGGCCCATAAACATTCATCAGGGTGAATAATTGGCCATCTATAGACCCATGTACCATTTTAAGGCTTGCCCCTCCCGATCCTTAACCTGCGAGATCATTCGAAAACGAACCGTATTTCGCAGCAGTATACACCCCCCAGCCCCTCGAGTAAGAGGAATAGTAGGAAAAATAACTTTGACAAACCAATCCTTGCTCAAATTTCGTTTCTCCCCGCCACCCCGCAGGGTCGGATGAGTTTCCTGAAGAACCTCTATGTCCACTTGATGACGTTGCATGTAAAGTATAACCCTACGGCATTTAGATGGACAGTTCAGTCCCCTGACGTTCCATGTCATACTCTTGTGTTTTAGCCATCTTGTTGTGACAACTTCCCTGTTTGTCCAATGTATAGACTGTAACATTGCACCACCCCACTGGCCAGCGAAGTAAGGTGGCCCCGGAAACCACTGCATTCTCCCAGTCCCCCATTCACCCCAAACTGCCAGTTTC
Source organism: Ambystoma mexicanum (assembly GCF_040938575.1). Classification (NCBI taxonomy): domain Eukaryota; kingdom Metazoa; phylum Chordata; class Amphibia; order Caudata; family Ambystomatidae; genus Ambystoma; species Ambystoma mexicanum. The sequence continues at coordinate 384,771,215 of NC_090928.1, read as the reverse complement.
CGCCCTCCCACTAACAAACACATGCTCGCGCATGAGGATACATCAGGGCCCAGGCTGCCCATGTTAACATACATAGCTCCAACTGCCAGTTACTTGGGTAGTCCTTTTCGCCACTAGCCACGGACAACCAGTGTTTATTTTATGGGGAATTATCCCTTTGTTTATTGTTCCCTCAGCAACGTGGTGCTCTAGGTAGTGATTCCAGAAACGAGTTTGCTTCCTCGAGGGTGTGTGAAAACACACCACCATCGTGTTACACATATGTGTCTGTGCCAAAGTCTTTTCTTAACATCTATAAAGGTCTTCCTGGATAACTGCACCTTGTCCGAGAAATTTTATTCAATGCCCTCACACAAGTTGAAAGTGTTCTATTCACAAATAGGGTCCGTTGCGACACGTGTTTCGGCCTCTGGCCTTCTTCAAAGCCGGACATGTACTACATAACGAAATCAAAAACCATACAGTACACAATATGAACGTATGTTAAATGTATTCACATGAAAAAAATCCAAAATATCAACTGAAATTTCATGTTATGTTTGTCAAAGATAAAGACTGAGATTGAGGGGGTTGGACCAAGGTAGGATGTGTTGGGTGAGAGAAAAGATAATAAGAAAAGTATGAATAAAAATCAAGATCAGGACTCGGTAGAGCTATTTACAAAAGCACATCATGCTTAGTTAATATCTGTTTCTTTATACTCTTAGCACGTATTAGGTCTTATACTACCATATTTTTCAATAATATACATTCCCATGATGATGATGATGTTCTATAGGTTCATTACCTCTTCGTTATATCCGAGAAGTCTGGGAAGAGATGGACCGATGCGCCTTGATATGTCAGGGGGCCTTTCTCCCTTGCTTTACGCCAGGCCCGATCTCTATCCTGGTAGTTCAGCATTTGAGCAATTATCGGTCTGTCTGGTGCCCCTGGCACTGGTCTCTTTCCACTGGGGATGCAGTGGGCTCTCTCCACAATGAATACCGCTGAGAAAACTTAATTTCCAAGGATTTCCCTGAGCAGGTCCTCTACCATCGTGTTACGCCCACCTGGGCTCTGCAGAGGCGTTGGGCACGGTTGCAGCCCTCCCAGGAATGTGATCACGCACGTCAGATCTCTCCCCCTGCGGCTAGGCTGTGGACTGCGACAATTGGTGAGACTGCTCCTGCGCGGATATGAGAACAGGAGAGTGCGCTGCTCAGTGACTATAGTACCTCTCAAACCCTTCTACCGAAGGTGCAATTTCTGTGGGGATGTACCGGCCCATAAGGCTCACCTGGTATTTATTGATGGTGAGCTCTCTGTCCTGCTGCTTCTGGCAGGGGCACTTGTTGATGGGATCTAGTTCCTTCACTGATCCCTGGTGAGTAACAGTCCAGTCCAGCTGCGACTATTCTTCTCTTGGTAGTAAGTGTTAATGTCTCTTGTCTTTTCCTCTTTGTTTTTCCCCGTTCCGCTTTCTGTCTTGTATTATTGCTCTCGATTTGTTATTTCTTGAATAACGTTTTCTCTTCTGCTTTCTTCTCAATAGATGGAATTGGGGCTCAACAGCAGCTGTGGAGGTGCGGAACGCGGCCGAGAAGAAGATGGATGAAACCGTAATGTCCAACAGGTGAGTGATGGTTTAAGGGTAAGCGCGAGATGGGATGGGAGGGCGACCTTAAACTCAATGTCTTTTTAATGTCTAAACTTGTTGTTGGCTTTTTTCTTGCGGGTGCTGCGGTGTAAAGAATTCAGCGTCTCTGAAGTCGTGAAGGTGAGCTGCTGTGTCAAGATGAAGAATTCCACGCTCCGGAAGACGTCAAGACGTGCATAGGTGAGAGCTGATTCCCCAGATGGTAAGTATGGAGATGGGAAGCAGGATTTCCAAAGTAAGTTCAGATCCCAGGCGGCGGTGAGAGTTGTGCTGCATGGATACGCAGAATAACGCAAAGTGTCTGCCTCGTGGATTGGAGCAGCTTATATAGCGGTGAGCGTTGGCATGCCCACTAGGCCTGGCTTGCCTGCCGCACCCTGCCACTCCTAGTAAGTCAGCACCTGCAAGGCAACCCAGTGAGTAGCAGCCTCACCCCAGAGTACATGTGGGGCTGCTTGAAGTGATGAAAGTGTCCATGTTAAATGCACTTTGCACCCGAAATGAGGTGCTATGCTTACAATAAAAGCATTTTGTCCCCAATAAATGTTTGTGTCCAACCGGGCCCGGTCTGTGTTCTTGGCCCGATGACCATGATGCATCGTCTCAATAATGCGTTGATCCGCAGCCTCGGGCACACCTTTAATACTCAGGTTGTTCCTGCGGGACCAGGATTTGAGGTCATCCTGCTTGTCCATTAATTCCTTGAGTGCTCTCTTAACCAGGGCCAGGTCTCTCGTGGCAGTGTGGGGTTAATCCTCGACGGTGGATACCTGGCCCTCAATCTCATCTAAGCGCTTTCCAGGTTTGTCCAAGTGTACATGCATATAGTCCAATACCAACCATTTACTTTATACCTAAAATTCACAACATTTACAGATTTACCACCATGTCGGCCCATCATCAACAGTATTGGTTCTCTCACTGAAAGAATATTGGAATATATAGATCATCAATTACAACCACTGCCATCATCCGTATCCTCTTTCATCAGAGATACCAAACGCATCATCCAACAGTTGGAAGCCATACACTGGGAACGAAACTACTGGCTTGTAACTCTGGATGTTTCAGCAGTCTCCACCAGCATTCTCCATAATAAAGGATGACATGCCACCAATTATTTTCTGAAAACAAGATCGGTATCTTATTTGAACAGAACCAAATGATTTTAGAAATGTTATATTTTACTTTATCCTACAACATTTTCACTTTCAATTAACAACTTTACAAACCGATTCAAGGAACCGCCATGGGTGCCAAGTTCGCCCCATCGTATGTTAACTTATACATGGGGCACTTTGAACTTGAGCACGCATGGCGGCACCGAGCATTCACTGAGCATAACAATGTGGTTTTTTGGGGACGATACATTGATGACATTATGATTTGGAACGGCGCTTATGCACAATTACTGGACTATTAGAATCATCTCAACAATAACACAACTTGAAACTTCCCAACAAAGCCAATCTCAAATAGACTTCTTGGATCTACCCCTTTATGTTCATGAAAACACAATACACACCACCCTCTACATCAAACCTACCTCCGTGAACAGCATATTGCATGCAACCAGCAATCATCCAACTCATGTCATTCACAATATACCGTATGGAAAAATGCTGACAGTTAAAAGAAATTGTACTACCGAGGAAGAATTTGAAAAACAGATCTATCATTAAGGAACATTTCAGACAACAAGGATACAGCCAGAAATATCTCAATAAATGTCATCAAAAAACCTCAATCAGAACAAGAGATTATCTTCTACGAGACAAACCCTAATTTCCCAAACCAGTGGGCTCAGAAAAAAGAAGATTCATTACAACTTACAGGACCAATAATTCTACCATTCAACAAATACTCAATTTGATTGTGTTAAAAGTGGATTCTGATCTTCAACAGATATTGGATGACCAACCCAGCATGACCTTTAGAAAAACCAAGAACGTAAAAGACAACCTCAGTCCATCACACTTTCAGCAATCAAAATCAACGACATCAACATCAAAGTGGTTACAATCACCCCTACAAGGCAACTACAAATGTGGCCAATGTCAAGTATGCAAATATTCGGAAAATGCAAAAACAATCCAAAAACCGGATGGAACACAAGTACTCATTAAGCAACTGATCCATTGCAACAGTAAATGTGTGATTTATGGCATAAAATGTGCATGTAACCTGACCTACATAGGAAGTACTATAAGGGCCCTTAAAATTTGTGTTGGAGAACACATCAGAGCAATTACAAAACAAGACCTAAGATCACCTCTTCCATTACATTTCCAAGAAAAACACAACTTGGAACATCTCTCCCAACTAACACTTTTTGGGATAGAAAAGGTACTTCAACCACCAAGAGCCAGAGAAACAGAAAAACTACTAAAGAAACTTGAGGCATACTGGATCTGTATTATTGACACTTGTCACTCCGGTTTCAACACAGAATAGGTGCTATACCATTTTTTTGGTAAATGTTAATTATATAAATTCTGACGGTTTTCCTTATCTTTATGCAATACACACAACCATATTAGCTTTGTTATCCTACTATCAGCCTCCTACATCTTCAACAAGGGATTTGAACTGTATTATAGTTTAAATTGTTTCTTAAAACCAAGACAAATCAATCGCATAAAATAACTGCTTTCATTATTAGTTACTTTACACCTTAATGCCATATTAAAATCAAACATATCGCTAACAATAAGGGACTTAATAATACAAGCATAAGGAATAAAATCCTGCTCCTTAATTGAGATAAGAAACAGACGTCTCTATGTAGTTCGAATAACAGTCAATATGGTTTAGTTAGCCAACATCAGTACGTAAACATTAATTACAAACACCATAGTAAGTGTGGATCTCAAAAATTCCAGCATGAGAAATTAAATAAAATATTATTTTATACAGGGATTCAATTAATTGTCATACAGCGATCATCACAAACAGGATATGCCATTTGGTCTCTTACCCCAAACCAAAATGGCGGGCTTATGCATGACGTCACCGCGTGCGCGATGACGTCACCGCCTAGTTTAAATAGCGGCCATTTCTGATTACTCAAACATGGCAATTGAACCATGCAGACCGCAGAACAAGGCACAGCATAACAACTAGAAGGTAAGCTACATCAAATTACAATAGCATTCTTTGAGTCCTCCAATATTGACATAGAGCAATCCCTATTAGGTTGACAATTTTTTCTATTCATGGCCTTAAATTATGTTTCCAATTTAGGTAAACTGAGTTTGGTTTGTCCCATACAACTCTGACCAGAAGTAGCAAGTGCAGCTATCTATACAAACAAGCACAGCTACCCCAATGTAAGTAATATCTCCCAACATAGTTGGACTTAACCATGTAATACATACTTGTTTCAAATAAGCCATACAGATTTCATTTTAGCTCTGTCTTGTTTTTTTTTGTAGGGGAATAGAATATTTCCTTCTCTTTTGAAAACCTATTGCACAACAAAAAATTGTATGCCAGTATTGACAAGACTGCCATTGAATTTTTTTAATCCTATATTGCACCTCCTGAAGAACCGCTAAACATAAATAGGTGAGGAAACATGTGTTGGGGAGCAAACAACCAACTGTCCCCGGTCAGGTAAACTCTGCAGTCGATCGTGTTCCAGCAAAAACCCAGGAAAATGAAGTCCTGAGAGACCGTCATGGAAGATTTCCGCCAGTTGACCGACAGCCCAAGGTGGAACAGGAGCTGGAGGAGAGACTGAAGATTGCAGGCGGCTTTCAACGGGCAAGGGCTGCGTAACAGCCAATTGTCCAAATACGGATACACATGGATACCCTGCAGACGAAGATAAGCTGCAATCACCGACATCTTCGTAAAGACACGCAGTGCCGAGCTGAGGCCAAAAGGAAGCACTCGGAACTGGAAATGCTCCTCTCCCACAGAGAAACGCAGGTATCTCCGGTGTGGATTCCAGATCAGAATATGCATATACGCATCCTGAAGGTCTACCACGCTTAGCCAATCGCCCTTCTGTAAAGAGGACCTTATCTGGCCAGGCATGATCATCTTGAATTTCTCTTGGGGTAGGAAAAGATTGAACTGGGAAAGGTCGAGAATGGTGCGCAGGCCAGCCTGGTTGGATTTGCACACCGTAAACAGTTGGGAGTAGAAGCTCTCCCCTCCGGTTCGCAAGCCGCACCTGACGTGGGATCTGAATGTGGTCCTTACGGCATTGTGCCATAAGCCGTTCGAACCAATGGCCACAGTGGACCTTAAGCACCTTTCGTGGAAGGTGTCTTTTTTGGTTGCTGTTACTTCAGCAAGACGTGTGAGTGAGCTCCAAGCTCTGTCAGTGGAGCATCCGTTCTTGGTTTTCCACAAGGATAAGGTGGTCCTACGGACAAATCCTTCTTTCCTGCCGAAGGTGTTCCCTGATTTCCATCTGAATCAGTCAATATCCCTTCACTGAATAAGGCTTTGTGCCAAGGCCTTTTTTCCTCCCCCGCATCTAAAAATTCCTTGAACCAGCATATGCTGGATTGATTGAAGTGTATTCATACATTATTTTCATTAGGTGTGCACTACTTACCTTAACCGTTTGTTCTCTATTCTCACTGGTTGTCCATTGTGGCACAAATAAGTAGTCGGCACCCTTACAAAGATGCTACCATTGTAAAATGTCATTCTCGCGCATCAATGAGATCACTGATAAACACGCAACCACACTTGCATTTGATGTGGAGGAAGCCAAACGCATACTAGCACTCATTAAGGACACAGATAAATCTTTACAAAGTTAAGTCAGCCCGGATAAACTCATTTTCCAATTAGAAAAACTGATTCGTAATCATCATTGCAGTGACTGTCTACATGGAAAATTACTTATCTCAATACACACAATTATATTGCATCACGCAGTAGTCAGAATCAAGCCATTGAGCCGTCTTAGAATTTTGTTGATTGGGAAATCTCCCTTGACTTACATCCTTCTATGCACGTCTCACTGCTATCTATTTGCATTTCCATATTCGCTTACCCTCTTTAACATCCCTGCTTATGACCCCACATCCATATTTGTAGAACGTTTGCAACACCATTTGAAACACGTTATGTTGCTTTATCTTTTGTTTCATTTTGTTCCTGTAATTGTTTAAATATAAACATTGAGGTTCTCTTAACACTTGAAAGGTCACTTGCATTCTACAAGATTTGTTATTTTATAGTGGACCTATTCTAAGATGGAGGTACGTGTTCCTATGCAGCCTTAGTACCCTCTTCTATCTTTACCCAAACCGCAACAACACTTTACAAATATGGCGTCCTGCAACTTCAGCTCTGACCGCCTCCTTGGAAACGATTGCGCTGTGATTCTGAAAGCTGATTATGGATTACGAGCAGTATGCCTTTTGATATATTAGGTATGTAATCCTCTGGCTGTTGAGCCTGTATAGATGAGGTTATTTCCACTCCCACAGCACAATCACATACTGATAATACTTTCTTGACTTCACAGCTCGCTTGTGGAATTGAGCACATTGAACTCTCGGTACCCGCACTGCATAAGTGCATCACCGTCTCCAAGGCAACTCCTCCAGAGACTTCTCTGTTATCCCAGAAGCCCATTGACACAAGGCACCTGTTTTCTTCTTTTAATTCCGTCGCACAGTAGTGCCCACTCATAATTGTTTATTTATAAAGCGCAGATATTTCCCCAGCGACTCCATATCCGACATTCTCACCAATCTTTTTACTGTATACAGATTTTCTGTCTTCCTTTTGGCTACGCGAACTCCCATTAGGACTACTTGAGGCATTCACATATTGTTACAGCTTCCTCTGGATACGCAAACTCCATTAGGACTATTTGAGGCATTCACATATGATTACAGCTTTTAAGGACATTGATACCATTTCCTGCCACAAGCTCCGTGACGAGATAATATACGCTGCATAGCCACTTTTTGGCAATATATGTATTTGATATTTTCACAAATACGTGATGCGTTGTATCTACTATCTGTAACACTTAAGTATTTGACCTATTACATCTCTCTGGTTATAGATCACATTAGTCCCTATAGGAACGTCTGTTTAATGCGATTTGCTACTACTAGATGGACCTCTTTGCCGTTTTTATGTAACAGTTATTTTCGTTCCTCAGCACTAATTTCACCTCAATGGCTTCCTACTCTGAGACCTAGTCCTCACGATTGGACGACAACACATGAATAGTTGTGGAAAACTACACCGTTTAGCAGTGAGTTGGGTGTTTTACTCACTACTTTGAGTGTGCCCTTTCCATGAGTACACTTTACTCACTTAATCGCTGTGCATGGTCACTTATTAGACAAACTTAGCGTTTCTCTATCTGCAATCTCCTTTCCGGTACCCCGTCTGCTACCTCCAGTTCTTGATACATGTAGACTTGGTGTCTCTAAATGAGTCTCTAATGAATTCAATAATATATTTTAGACATGATACCTCGGCTGTGATTTCGGCGAGGTGGTTATCCTCCATAATTGACATTTAATACCGGCAATTCAGTTTCCTGAGTTATGGCTCAATTGCTCTGTATCTGACTACTGTTATAACTGTGTGCACATCTCTTCTGTATAAACATCATCTTACTGTACTTTCTTTCTCTCTTTTTCTTTTAATTGCTTTGACCAGTCCAATTAGGCCCTTTTGAAGAAGAGTGATTCCTCGAAACACGTCGGCCAAAAAACAATTGGGCATCGCCATTTGCATTATGCGTTTTTCATTTGCATTATTTGTTTTTCTTCGCATCTAACCATATTGAATTTAATTAAATATTGTTTTTAATTGAGGGTGCCTCCTTGCACAATTCATTCTGTCTATTTAATTGTTATTTACACTATATATGGCTTTTGGATACCTAATTATTTGAACGCCCTTGGGGCGTATGTAGCAAGTGTGCAGGGGACAGGAGGATCCCAAGTTTGGGTCCTCTTGGCTTTTTCTTCACTGAATAAGTCCTTGAACCAGCATATGTTGGATTGAATGAAATGTATTCATACATTATTTTCATTAGGTGTGCACTACTTACCTTAGCCTTTCAGTCAATATCCCTGCCTGTCTTGTTTCCAAACCCAGCTTCAGAAGCGGAAAGGGTTTTGCAATGTTTGGATGTTAGAAGGGATCTTAAGTTCTATCTGGACAGAACATCTGCGTTTAGGAGCTCTTCTCAGCTATTGGTGACCTTTGGCAATCCACAAGGTAGGCAGGCCTCTAAGGCGACTATCTCCAGATGTATTGTTGCCTTTATTACAGAGTCTTACACTGTTCAGGGTCTCCAACCTGCTAAAGGAATTCATGCACACCTGGTGCGGGGCAAGGCAGCTGCAGTTGCCTTTCAGAAATATGTCCCCTGGGAGACCATCGCAAAGGCTGCTACATGGGCCTCCCCATCAGCATTTTGTGACCACTATTGTCTGGACCTGAGCTCCAGATCCGACGCTCAGTTTGGCCAGGCTGTGCTGAAGAACCTTTTTCAGTAAGGGGTTTTCCATCCACCCGTTGTTCTTGTGAGGAGTGCTTGGGGGTATCTCCCATAAGTATGGAGAAAAGGGGACGGGACTTAGGAGTATAACCAGGTTACTCCCCCTAGTGACCACCTTACTTCTAGACAATAGTCCCCTTTTCTCCATACGCCCGCCCGCCGTCCCCTCTAATAAGGTTCCTCTATTATTGCTTAAAGGTCTCTGACTGATGGGCGATGCGCTGGGCGGAGCTAAGGACGGGGTTACGGCCGCGTGCAGTACCCCACGTAAAAGAGGAAGGACTAACATTTTTGCAAAATTTTGATACTTTTACAAAGTGCTCCGGTCCCGTCCCACAGGACGGAGGAATGTCCCATAAGCATGGAGGAAAGGGGACTATGGACTAGGAGTAAGGTGGTCACTACAGTGAGTAACCTGGTTAGAAAGAATTACAAAGTTATTATTGAATGCATTAAATGTAATTGTTATTAGGGGAACTAATAACTTGGATCAAAGTGAACACAGCAACCTTATTTTTGGAATGGGATGAAGTTAATTCGTCATCTTATGTTTTTGTTTACTGTGTGGAACAATCAATAAACAGAGGCACAAAGTGATATCTTTAGTCATTTTTCTTTTTTTGAAAATTGTATCTATACAACTTGAAAGTGAATGCGCAACTTGGGACTTTCTCATTTTCACATGCGTATTGGTCCACTTTACATGTCTGGGTGTCCATTTTCCCGTCTAGTGACTGTATGCTTGCCTGCACTTGACTAGACATCTTTTGATGTAATTGAGTGCACCTCATGGGTCCAACAGGGAGGATTTAATGGTGCAGTTCGGGGAATACTCCTACAAGACTAGGTGCTTGGCCGTCGCAGGAACCTTGAAGTGCAACTTCGACTGTTTTCCAGTTTTCTGTTTTTTAAACATGGCGTTGCTTCCCATTCGTGGTGTTCTCCCCGTTATGCCCATGTCTCTTCTGTCCCCTCCAGGGACCCCACACCAAACAAGAATATTTGTAGCCCTCTTTTTTTTTTTGCCGTTTCACTACCTTCACCGTCTCGCTGTCCTGCGCCTTTCCGAGCCCTCAAGGTGTTGGGATCCACCTCCTGCTGCATCTCTCCATGTATTGACTTCCCCAGGCCCGGGGCCAGCACCAGCACCCCCTGTGTTCTGCGCCACTTGAGAGGAAGGTGGCACAAGCAGGAACCAGGCACCTACAGACTCAATTTGTGTCTTCTGCACCGTCTCTCACCTGGGGATCACAATATGGGTCTGTGCCCCAGATACCTAAATCGATGCCCACTTCTAAAGATGTGCTCCAGTTAATTGTAGGCTCCTGTATAGGTGGTAGCTTGCTTTCCCTCGGTCATCAGGGTGTGTGCAGGTTTGCGTCCCTGGTCTGGGCACTGCTCTTGATTTGGATCTGCATCCTTGCAGGATTACCCCTCTAGGGATCTGTGCAACACTGTAGGTGGCCCCTTGCAACCCACACGTTCCAGAACACAGCAGGGGGAGGTGGGTGGGAGCAGACCCCAGCAGCACAGTCTCTCACCTCTTGTAGCTGTAAGGAATGCATGTTATCAACAGCAAGACACACAAGTGACCACAGTTCAAGGGTGTTTATTGAACTTCAAAAAGGGTATGATAAACATCTAATGCTAAATCTACAGATGGTAGCAAACGGCGACCATCAAATACTGCAGTCCTAGTGGCGTCTTTTTGTCATAATATTGTCTCAGGAGGATAGCTCAGGGAAAAAGCGCTCGCCTTGGAAGCTAGACGATGCGGAGTAACACGTGTTCGATCCCCGGGGCCACTTGGAAACCTCAGGGTATAAAGCGCCTTATAAATAACCAATTAAAATAAAATTAAAAATCAATAAAGCGCCCATCTTAAAAAAGCCTACTGCCAGTCCCTACCTCTAAATACAGATAGCGTAGGGAATAATGTTAAGAAAAGAAAGGAGTGTTCAAAATATGTCTGGATGTTCAGGTGGTTGGCCTCCCTTCCCCATGTTTTCAGCACAGGATAAGGCTGTTCACTCGAGTGTAGTACTCTCTGTATTTTTCCACACAAGGACTCAGTTCAATTACCAGCATGAGGATCTTCTGTACCAAAGTCCCTTTACTTATCAAAGTCTCTTGATTCCGAGGGCCTGATGTACAAAACAAAGTTCTCTTCCTCTCACGCACTTGATTCACTCTCGGATTGTTCCTCTTAAACAATTTGTCTCCCTCAGCTGGGTTCGGACAAATCTCAGTTCGTATTAACTATCAAAAACCTTTGAATGTGCATAGGGTTTAGCTCAACCCGTTGCAGGACCACTTTCATCTCACTATTCGTTTTCATGTTCCCAAACCAACTGGATAACTAACAGAGACCTTCGAATGAGCACCCACGTGGCGCCGGCCCACTCTGTTTACGGTATCTTTATTGGCTTCAAAAGTTCAGTCACTCTTCTGTTGGTCAATTATATTTGCCTCGCTCGTCACAAATAATTTGCACACTGTTCTCTTGAGATTTCTCCATACAGTGTTGCTGCTTGTATCCTTGGTTCCAACACAGGCCGGTTTGGTAACGGGCTCCTCAAGGACAGTACCACAGCGGCAAATGCTCCTCCCCGCCTTGGGTATTGACGCAGGAGAGCACTGAGTACCTCCGACACGCAATGCAGGTTTCTTCAGCTTTAATTCCAGATCTTAGGTTTCTTATTTTCCAAGGCTCACGAAAGTAATGGGCTGAAAAGATCAAGGGCACTTCCTTCCTTGCAACCCTCTCTGGTCCCGCCGTTTTTCTCCTCGTGTTAAACTGCCATCTTGGAGCTGTTGCTTCCTTGTGTGCTTTGCCTTGCTCAGAGTGTGCTTTTGTTCTCCGCCTTTTATCCATGTGGGGCAAGTGTGATGAAGTCAGGGGTGTGTGTGTAATCAGTATTTGCCTGACTATTTTATTGGGACATGTCAGGTACACGGCTCTGGCGTTAGTCTGTTTTCGCTCACGGTGAGCTGTGCGTGAGAAAGTGTGAGAAAGTGTGTGGAAGGGGGTGGGGGATGAGTTCCTAGGTATCCTACCTGGTAGGATGGGGAAAAGGTGTTGCAGAGAAGGAGATACTGCGTCCCACCAGCCGATGTTCCACTCACCGAAGAGACCCCTCATCCAGGTGCTCCTCCTGCATTGGTCCACCCCCAGGAACAGGATCCAAAAGCGATGGCCGTGTCCTGGCCACCTGGATGTCAGATCCCCAGGGACTAGCAGGTGAGACACCTTCAGGTTTCTCACATAGCGCTACACGAGGCCCCTTCCCAGAGATGGACATGGCGTTCGCACACCCAGTGTTCCTTAACCCTAGCTCAGTCAGCGTATCCACCGCTGGCTGCTCCCAGGTGGGCCAATTGGTGCCTGGGGTCTGCATCAATGCACGCCCTCGGGCATCGTCTCCAGCAGATTCCCTTTGCTCTTCAGCGGCCCCCGGCAAACGGGCACTGGCGGCTAGTCCAGTTTGCTCTGTTGCCCAGATCCAGCCTTCAAACCCACGCTGGATTCCGGCACCGGCTAGTGCTTTAACTCGGGGATGCGCTTTCCTCCCTTCTCATGAACTGCCTCTCGGGTGCTGCGAGATGGCCTCCTCTGTCCCTCACACCAGCGGCAAGTCTTTCTCCTTCTGCCAGACTCAGCAGGCCAGACTTGGATTTCCACTGTGCAGTCAGAGCCAGTGCTTCGTTCTCCACCATAGTCACGCAGGTCCCCCGGATTTTCTGTGGGTGCCCCCTGCACGCTTATGCTACACACCAGATATCAATTCTAAATATGGCAGGTCGGATTCCATCAGGATTTTATCCGGGTAGCTGGGGCTACTCGGGAGCTCACAGGCCTGCGGCCATATTGAATGGGCTCTTTAGCGCCCACCCATGAGCAAACTTTTTAATGCTAGCCTCAAACACCCAGTAGGGCGTTGCGTCTGCCCACTGAAAAAAAGTGGGTGGACACTGACCACCCACATGTATCCTCGACTTGTGCCCAGAAAATCAGCATAGGGCCGGATCCAGGGAAAAACCCCTCCAGTGTCCAGGTTTGCAACCTCTTGTATTTGTATTTTTTTGCATTTGTTTTATTTGTAACGCGCACCGTCAGGCCCGGAGGCATCAGGGTGCAACTTTAGACATGGTTACATAACAAGCATACATATATACAACTTTAGATACAGGACGAGTATTTGTGCAAAGTATTCAGAGCAAAACATCAATATACAACATTTACAGAGTAGAGATTAGCGCAGGCATTTTACTGGGACCAGGGCTCCCAGGTACATATGAGATCCGAATTTCAGGGCTGATTGAATAGCCAGGATTTCGTTTTGGACTTGAAGGCACTAAAGCATACTTCAGATCTGATGGTGAAGGGGAGGGCATTCCAGAAATTGGAGGCTAGGACGGGGACGCTTGAGCCACCCGCTTTTTGTAGTTTGAACCTAGGGATAGTTAAACAGTGGTTCTAGGCGGTTCTTTGAGGGCGGGAGGGCGTGTGGCGGATAGCTGGCTGCAGAGATACGGGGGGCGGGGGGGGGCTTGGTTGGCTAGCCATTTGTGGGTAAGGCCTAAGGCTTTCAGTGAAATTCTCTGTTTGACAGATAGCCAGTGTACGTTGGATCTTGATTCCGAGATGTGGTGGTTTCGTGGTATGTTAAGGGCCGCTCTAATAGCGTTGTTCTGGGCGATTTCTAGTTTGTTCAGATTCTCTTGGCTGGTTCCTAGGTAGAGGGCGCTGCCATAGTCTATTTTGCCCATGATGAGGGTTCTGGCCAGTGTGACCGTGTTTGGGGTGGTCAGAAATGGCCTGCAGGCTGCAATGAGTTTGCAGGTGTAAACTGAAGCAGATCTGACTGCATTTGTTTGTCGGGATAGGGATAAGGTGGCGTCAAGGTAGAAGCCTAAGGTTTTGGTGTCTTTTGAAACTTGGATGGTGTTGCCATCGATGATAAACGATTGGTAGGACGGCTCAAGTTTACTAAGGCGTTGCGTAGTGCCCAAGATGAGGAGCTCAGTCTTGTCATCGTTGAGGCATAACGGTGTTGTGCCATCCAAGTTTGGATGACCAAGTAGATGTCATTCAGGTCCTTAGTGTCAGCCAAATAGTCTCCAGTGATGGGGATGAGTATCTGGGTGTCGTCAGCGTAATTCGTATAAGAGACACCCAGATAGTCAAGCACATCAAAGAGTGGTTTTTTAAAAACATTATAGAGTGTTGGTGACATGCAGGAGCCCTGGGGGACACCGCAGTGAATAGGGGGAAGGATCTGCAGCTGCGGATTGAGAAAAGACCCGCATAGATCTATTGCTCAAGAATGATTTGATCCAGGCTGTAGCTGACGGAGAGAAATGGGCATATAGTCATGACTCACTTGCCCTCTCATCCTTACCCTACTAACCCCCACATTTGGCTTTCAGTGATACTCTTTTATAAAGAACTTTAAGTACATAAGCCATAGTAAAGTACTCGCATAATTATATAAATCCTTGTAGAAATATACTAGGCAAAAGGTTTACATGTGTGTCATTATACCCCCTGCGCCCCTCCTTGAATCGAAGACTACAAATTCTAGAATGCAATTCGGCAGGAGGTAAAAGGTGGCCGGTGGAGTTTGAAAATGTACTGACAAACACAACAAAATGTGAGGAAAATGTTACATTCTTCCTAAAATAAACGTGTTTTGGCTTTCACTATCCCGAACAGACAGTGTGCACTGTGATTATGGTGTGTTTGACACAGCTTCAAATTGGGATAGTGTCTTAAAATGTAGACAGTTGGCTACTCTAGACCGATATGCACTGAAAGCACGCTGCCAATGAAAGTGATATAAACGTAAAGTTGTCTTTTACATAGCACAATTCTTCCAATAATGTTTGCCTCGCTTCCATGAAATGTGGCAATAATCTGAAATGAACATGATGAAATGCTTCCGTTCCAGTTCGATCTGCTGTGAACAGGTGATCAGTGGAGCGGCATGCCTCCTTGGTGTAAAACAATTACAGGACAAGTCATGCATTCTGGCACACCCTTCACCAGATAGATTCCGACCCTAGATCAGTGTTGGGAAATAACGAACATAGAAAATTGTAGGTTTGCGAAAGGTGTAAAGAAGTACAAGTTGAGGCATAAACTGGTCATTATTTAAGATATAATTCCCTCACCAGGTCATAGACCAGAGCAAAGCGAGGGCCTTGCCTATGGGGCCCAGAGCAGTTAATGGCCATCCAGCCCGCTTTTTTTTTTGTTTGAATGAACGGGCCGCTGAGCATGCAAACCATTCATTCAAACAAAATACTTATCTAAGATGGCCACCATGGAGAATGGAAGGCAGGGCTCCACTTCCATGCCAGCCCGGCGGACGTGTCACTGCAGTGTTCAACCCCTTCAGGAAAGTGGGAGGTGAGGGATAGATAGAAGCGGGGGCGGGGAAGGAAGATGGCAGGGATGGTCGATGGTCGCTGGTAGCTGGCTTGCTTGGAACGCATGCTTATACTGTGTGGTTCAGGCCGTGTTCCGATCAACCTGATTGACTGCAACGCCAGCCTTAGGTACTAATAAAAGGAAGTGAATGGCAGCAAGCGTTTAAAGCTCCACTGTCTACCTTTCCAAAAAGTCATTGCGTTATTTAAAACTTTTTTTTAGTTTTTTTAAAAAATTTTTTATAACAAGTCTAACTTTCACAGCTCCCTCGTTTACAAGGTTTGTTACTTAAGGTTACTTGACGCTGTATTCAAACAATGCCACATTCCATATTTGAATCAACTGTTCCCTGTTACCAGGGCAAACCCAAGGCATGGGCAGCCTGTGCAGCCGACCAGGGCCTTGCAGCCAGAGGGACCCTGGGCAGGCCAAGGCAACAGCTGCCTGCTTCCAGCATAGAAAGGAATGTTTGTTTCAAAAGTGGCTGTCCTGCCTCCATTTATCAGGCTCGGCTTCCTTTTGGTTTGTCCTGGTGAGGCAACGCGTCACCTTTCAACGTCCTGCTGCGACGCTCGAGACAAATGCCCCTGGTTTCAGCAGCCCACTAGACGCTGCGGGCATCGTAAGCATTGCTTATCACTTTTTTAAAGCAAAGCATTTAAAGTAGGAGTGATTTACAAGTGATGGCCTATTTAAGGGAACGTTGTTTTGGACAAGATATTTAACGTTTCCTTGTTAAGAACTGCAAAGGGACACTTTTCTCGAGGACAATTAAACCTCACACTAAACACTTTTTTAAAGGATCTGCCTTATTTTCACATGTTCATATTATGTGGATATTAGTCTAGAGTAGGCAACTGTCTGTATTTTGCACACTATCCCATTATCAGCTGTCCAAAGCCTTTCTGGTTCGGAGTTACTACATATTAGTGTGATGGTTCAAAGTGCTGGAAAGCCATCCTCTGTCCTGTGGCTTGGTTTTTTGTAGGCAGACTAGTAAAAGAAGAGCAA
This sequence comes from Ambystoma mexicanum, assembly GCF_040938575.1. Taxonomy (NCBI): domain Eukaryota; kingdom Metazoa; phylum Chordata; class Amphibia; order Caudata; family Ambystomatidae; genus Ambystoma; species Ambystoma mexicanum. Next base: position 384,754,631 of record NC_090928.1, on the reverse strand, counting down.
TTAAAGGCTGGTGGCAAAGGGAAGGATTATTGTCCCCTAAGCAGTGAGACTAGTAGTTGGTGAGTAAATGCGAGGGGTGAATACAACAGCTTGCTGTGACATAATAACACTAGTAGATAACCTCATGGGTTGTATTGTCTTTCAACGTGAATACAGATTTAAAAGGCATTGGTACCCAGTGCAGATGTTTCTCAGTGTAAAACGAACAAGCACTGATTGGTGCGTTTGACGGTAAGTCTGCACACGCTATTCTGTCCCTCCCGCTGGTGTTCAGGCCACTATGGAAAGGGACAAAGACCTACGTGTAGTCACTTCTCCCCTTCCATGGTGACCATTTTCTTTGTTTACTATGGCCGCCACAGAAAGAGAAAACGGACTACGTTTTCCTGTCTGGTGCCATTTTGTATTTTTTTTTAACTGAGTGCCCCAGGGGCATAACCTTATGCGGTAATGGCCCGCAGGCTCAGGGCTTATTGCCTACATATGGGCCCCTATTTTGTCTACATTATTTAATGCGATCTAATCCACATTTAATGTTGCAGTGGAGTAAAGTCATTATCATACCCATTTTCTAAAAGGGGAATGGTAACTACAAAAGTTTTATAGTAAGAAATACAGTCGTCGGATGTCGGGAGTGACACTTGCAAGTTGAAGAATTCGCATATTCTGTGCTTCCCTGGGATTTGATTGATTTGCAATCTCCTCGTCGTCAATAGTTACATTCATTAGTGAGACAGTCATTAGAGCAAACCGGTCAATGATTTCACATCACTTTACCAGGTGGTACCACATTTTATTCATAACCCACCTGGAATATCTTATTAATGAAGCAACATTTGTGCTGACCGCCAGAACTTTAATACACTGTCATTGGTCCGCACCTTTGAATATGGGACACAGGACACCCTTACAGCTGGTGGGAAAGGGGACATTCACACGATACCTGTTAATGTCCTTCACAAACTCTGTGGTAGATGCTTTGAAGGATGGCCGCCTCGTCAGAGCTCAACACCTTACTGTCCGATTGGTCCTCGCAGGAATGCCACGCCATCCAGTGTTCCCTTCCCACAGCCACCTGCCGATGGGCTTTGGCGGTCATGTGACCGGCACAATGGAACAGAGCCTCCTTCCCAGCGCTGTGCAGGACTATTGTTTGGCTGACCACTCTGAAGTTACATCCCCCAGTTACAATTGCTTTAATTCCCTTTCACCTTTGCACATTCCTGTTGTCATGGTCGCTTCTTATTAATTGAAAGTTCCCAGATCCAGCCGCCCTCAGGCGTTCCTCACTACACGTTTTTGTGATTGTTATTTTTTTAATCCCTCCCCTCTTTTAGCTAATCGTAGAGCATTACTTGGGATCAAGTTTTCATCCAGTGTATCGTGACCCACTATAATTCCCGGTGAAGTACTTTGTACAGGTATGTATGTGGCTCAGAGTATCTGTTACTGGCCACCCCCACTGTGCATCTTAACTCCCGCAGTTGGTAGCCCCCTCCCCCCTTTAATCTGGCCCTGAATTAGCACCTTGAACATAATTCCACAACCTACCATGGATGCATCCCAAGCAGGGGTGGACTATGAATACGATCTGAAGATGGTAGTTAAGATAAACGGCAACCAATGAGTGTACAAATTGGAGAAAGATGGGATTTCTTCAAAGAGGCTTTGTCCAATCACATATGGGGGATGGATTGTAATAAAGTATCTGGGAGTGTCTAAACTGTTGCAAATGTGTATCAACTGATGTGGTTGGTTGAGACTTGGGTTAGTCTGGTTCTACAGCACCATCTAACTGCTCTCCGGATGATTGTACAATAGACTTGCTTTACATGCAAAACGTGCACTTGTTTCTTAGGTGGTGGGCTCGCTTGGGTTAAGGTGATTATGGGCCCTCCCCCACACTTCTGACTTTTCCTCACCACTGCAAATTATCATTGATCTCAATCCTTCTGAACTTCTACCACCTTTTGATATGGTAAACCTCTCTAGCCTTTGGACCCTTAACGACTTTCGCATCCAGGAAACCATTTTAGACTGCATGGCCTCCAACCTTTCCTTCACTATCTTATAGATAACTCTGAACCAACCCCCACACCGCCTTCTAGTTGGTGTTGCCTCTCCCAAGTGTCTATACTTCACAAACTCTACACTTCCCCAGAAATCCTCTGGCTTTTCCTTCTACTGATTTGCTGATGATACCCAAATCTTTTCTTCGCTAGTTTGAGATCTGACAATGGATCACTTTGTCATCTTATTTTTAACTGGTCCAAGACAAGTGTGATTGTAGAAATGGAAGAGGATAGATGGTTTAGACTCCAGACAGAAACGAAATGTGAGGCTCTTAGTAGAAGTCTAGGAAGCTTTAATAAAACAGAAAGGTGATGGCTGGAAGGTTTTGAATTAATCATAACCGCGGGCAAAGCTCTGGGCAACCCTCCAGACCATCGTTTTTCAGCCTGCCAAGCCATCACAGAAGAGGAAAAACCATATGCAAATCAGGCTTGGTCCTACCCCAAAAGGGGCAGTCCAGCCCGAACTGCTAGGTCACATCCCTTCTCCACGAGACCACAAGCATCCCCAGACATGTTTCAGCCTTGTTGGGCGTCATCAGTGAGGAGTAGCTTGGGTCTCTAGGCCCCGCAGACTCGGGACCCACGTCTGGGCATACCCGTCCCACTCGGGGTGACTTTAGCAAAACAGAAAGGTGATGGCTGGAAGGTTTTGAATTAATCATAATAATAATAAATTGGGATATTTCTTCTCTGTGAAAGATAGTGAGCTAAAGACTCTGGGTAAGTCTCTCGCAACCAGGACTAATGTCTGGCAGAGGGACTCCCAGGACCCCCCTTGTTAATTAGGAAGCTTTAATATACATATATACAGTTAGTGTAAGGTTCCTCCTTACTATTATAATATAAATGAGAAACCACCCACCGCCTATCCTCATGCACTCACGGTCAGATTCTCAACTGACACTTTAGAACACAGACACCTCTCTTAAATTTCAGATCACTCAAAACAGATGGTTCTGAAGAAGGCACTGTCCTTTTATGTATGGACATCATGTTGAATGCTAGTGTGTGTATATATAGTTGGGGCTCTCACAATTGAGAGGACTTCAATTTGAAAAAAAACCCTTTTTCTAATAAGAGAAAATAAAATATTCCAAAAATTTAATTTTGAATCCAGTATATTAATGTGAAAAAGGTCCAACATTATTTCAAAAAGTCATTGGTTGGCCATTACGAATCCTGTTGGTTGGTACAAAAAATAATCTTTTTGACACAACTTTTCTTTTCCCAAATTTTAGTGGCTTTACATGAGAGCCATCCAGTCCTGTCTTCCTTTTGGGTTCAGGGATTTTTAGTTTTCCTATATTTCAAATGGGGGGAAAAGTCCCAGAATTCTAGAGAAATGGGGCTGAATGGCCTTCTCACGCATAACCATCAGGAACTTGAGCTCTTCATACACAAGCACTCCTTGAAATTCTCCTGAGTGGTCAGTCATTGATATTCTATCAGTATTCATAGATGGCCACATGAAAGGACAACATTCAGACAGGCACTTAATTTCCCTTGCTTTGGCACATTAACAACATAACCACAAATAGAAATTCACCATAGCTACATACGCAACAGCAAGCAGGTAGGCATAGGTCACAACTTACTAGAAATCAAGCCCTGTAGAAATATGCTATAAGATGTGGGGGCAGAGAACCATAGGTCACCCATTAACTGTCTAGGAAACAGTTGCGGAGGTGCAGGACCTAGGCAGCCTTACTCCCAACTAGACCAACAAGCTTCCGAGGAGTGTCGCTCAGCCTGCTGCAAGGTGTCGGCAAAGGCAGCTTTCCACTATCCACTGAGGAAACCAAACTAGTGCAACCACCCACACCAATTAATAATGCCCATACAACCATCAGAATATAACCACTCCATACACACTCCAACCCAGTGCCACGCCCATGTGCATCACCAGACACTCCTGTCCCCTGCATGCACATAGATAGGATGCACCCTTTCACCAGACACACCTAGAGTGGTACTTAAATTTGAATGTGCACAAAATAACTTTAAACAGGGATGCTGTATTGATGTAACAGCTGTGTTAAGCGTCCAGACTGAACAAAGTATATCCGATAACTGAAAGCTCACATTTACCTTGAGGCCTATCCTTTAGACTTGTACTTGTGATGCATTTTCCTGGGGGCCTATACCTATGACAGTTATATTGTCCCCACATCAAGATGAAGGAAATAGTAATATAACATAATGTTGTGCAAGACATTAACACCAAGACAACAACCTTGTGACAACTCGTGGACCCTCATTTGGTAAAAATAACCTCAACCCGCATAGATCTAAGGCATGGTGAGACCTGAAACTCGCCTCAAAATCGTACAATATTAAGTATGAATCCGGTGAGGTATCTGAGGGGGTCCTCACTACTTTTCCCAATTTATCCTCCCGGGTGGCCAGGGAAAGGCCATCGCTCTTGGATCCTGACCCTGGGGGTGAATATGTGAGGGAGGATCACCTGGGTGGAGGAGACTTGGGGAGGAGACGTCCTTATGAAAGGGAAATGGGGGGATACCATGTTTCACTTAATGAGTCCTGTGTCCCTCAAGATTTTATAGGCTATTGTCAGTCCTTTCCCTGTTCTTCCCTTAAAACATTTCCTAAGAAACACCAGTTCGGTACTGGGACAAGGAAGACGCCAACAAGAGCAACACATCCTCATTTTCTTAACACACAGACCTCATTTGTGTACTGGGGCGAGGTGTAGGCCAGCAAGAGTAATGCAGGACTATTGTTTCAACAGCGAGCAGTCTTGTCCTTTTTGGACCAATCATGATGGCTGGAACTTTAAAAGCAGGAAGAACTATGGAAATGGAGTCAGCTGTAGAAGCAGGGCTACGGACTGCTGGACGAAAGCTAACCTCTCTGCAAAAGCGACGTGACAAGCGTAGCGCTCAAGACCCTTTGAAAGAGTGTTTGCAAAGGGAAGCGAAGCTGAAGGATGCTGGTGGCGGACCGCAAGAGGGAGACTGGCGTGACCAAGTGAAGCAGGCGTGCGAATCCTGAGCTGCGTTGCTGGGTGAGTGAAGCCACAGAGAGCCGCTGGGAGACTACGGAATGTACTGCACGAGAAAGTTTGTGGCAGCAGAAGAACTCGTGTAACAGCTGTAATATCCAACCGGTGAGTGTCCCGAGCAGGGGCAACACCAGGATGGCAGGCAAACATGCAAAGCGAGCAATGAACATTAATGTGAATGGAAGCAAGTATTTCGTTGAGTATCGATTTGAGTGAAAGCAAGTTTAAGCACTTTTGAATACTGACCTGGGTGAAAAAAAGTTGGTGAAACTTCCTGATACAAGGAACTGTTACAAGGAACTGTATGATGTGAGAAAACAAGCATTGGCGAAAACCACAAGAAATATTGGTGAACAAGTATTGGCAAGAGCCAAAAGAGTTTAAGGAACTGTATTATATGAGAAAGAGCCAGGAGAATATAAGCAATTGCAAAAAACACTTGGTGGCAAACCAAGCCACGATACAATGTCAAGATGGTGTGGCATATGTGAATGAATCGAGCACCAGTGTCAAGCTAAAGCAGTGGTCATGTGTTGATGGAAAAGCAGCATGTAAGGTGCATCGGTTGTGTGACCTGTAATGGGTGGACAACTGCACCTACACTGAGTGCACTCCTATGTAGAAAAGCCATTGAAAGTACCCACAAAGAAACTTGTGTTTGAGTTGCAAAGAACTTTTATATGGTTTGAAGTCCACAAACTGGACTGCATGTCTGATTTGGTGAAAGATAACCATAACAGGAATTGTTTTGGAAAAGCTGAAAGAACTGAGCTCTTGGGGAAGGGAACCCATGTGCCTTGTGAACTATCTTGGAACTTGGGGAAGGCTGGTTACAAGCCAGGAGCTAGAAGAAGCGAAGAAGTCTTATTTGAAAACTTCTTATTTTAATGTGGACATCCCTACACATTGTATACAGTTAGACTTGAGGATACGGATAGGTTTTGGAGACAGACGTTTAGCTTGGACTTCCTGACAGACAATCCTTAGTTTTCTTTAGGTAAAGAAATCCCACCTTAACATAGGGCAAGTTAGGCCTTATTCCACCCTGCATTTTTAGTTAATTCAAAGTTTGTAGACCAAACTTTGAACTTGTTGTCTGTGTCTGCTTTGTAATGCCTTCACAATACAATATGCTTAAACCTTAACATAACCTTTGTGTAGTGGGGGGGGGATCAGTTTCACCCACTCATGCTAGCCCTGCTTACCTACTGTAGCACTCTTGTGATATAGTGGTGCAAATGAACAATTCAGTGAACACAAAGCCTGAGAGAAGTGATGGTGCACCATTGTCCCTGCCAGTATGCATCCTGCTCTGATATAGTGCTATAGTGCTGCATATTGTCACAGCAGTTTTTTTTTCCATAGTGGCAATGGAAGGGGCCTGGGGTTAGGGGGGTAGGGGCAGATTATCAGATTTCAGAAAACCGACAACCTCTGTAGTGTGACATTTAAGTTCCAACCAGTACTGCAACCCAACACAGTACCCTTGGCTTGCATGCTGCCCGAAGTCCAACTTGGAGCTCTTGCAGCATTTGCATAGGATCAAATAGTCAAAGTGCCTTGGCGAGCCGAAGTTCATTCTGTAGCAATGGACATTACAATGGCAGGTTTGTTTCTGAATGCATAGTCCTTATCCGCATGAATGGCTCTGCTTGAGATAACTTGCAGGCTTGGAGGCAGTAGTTGCAGGACGGTTGTAGTGTCTCTTGGCGTGCCGCGTTAAGAACAAACGCTCGTGCGCAGGGTAGTGGGGGAACATTTGCCACAGATGCTCATCATTTGGTGGGGAGTACCGATCTGAGAGGTGGTTCTAGCTGCTTCACAGCAGGCACGGCCGCCAGTGAACACTGTCTCCAAGAAGTGCCCCAAGGCGCTCTACAAGGCAGCATGCTCTGCCCGCCCTGTGGGGGATAGCTGGCAACCACATGTTCTGGGATTTGTGTGCTGTGACTGTATTGCTTCATGGTAAGAGTTCATATTTTTTTCCTAAGAGTTCTTTCCCATGCTGACACAGGGCACTGCCCACAACTATGCTGCACTCCCAGACTGGGGGAATTAAAGATTAAGAAAATTCTGATGCATTGGATCACAAACCAATATGATGTGCCAATCTATCACTCATGCCAGCCCCAGTATATTAATGCTACAAACCCTGGAGGCCTGTGCAACTCTAAATTGGCCCTGCAGCTGTTTTCATTTGAGGTTGGGCATTTCAGTGCTGGCGCTTGAAACTGCTGCCTATGCTCTTCCCGCACCCTCATAGCAGTAGAGCTTCAGTGGGCATCTGTGTACCCATGTTCATTCAGCAGCAGCACCATTTACTACACCAGCCTAGTGCAGCAGATCCGGGGGGTTTGCGACTTGTGAATGGTTTATCATTCGCTTACCCCCCCTCACCCTCACAACACTCTAAAAGCACACCTTACTTCTTGAGCTCCTTGATGGTTCTTGTCCACTGGTTGCCTAATGTAAAGAGGATAGAAGGTTGTCCATACACAGACCAGCTGTGAGCTTTTCAGTAGAAACGTCTAGGGAACTTGATAATACTTGGATACAGTCGTATTCAGGTTCTGGTTATGTTTAAGCTATGTACAGGAGTGGCCACCAACAGGCCACCCTGATGTACTCCAACTCATGCCCCGAAGACACAATTTCACCTGGGGAAGGACGGCAGTCAATCAGGTGGCTGGAAAAGCTGGCCGACCTGCAAGTGTTTGCCTCCCTATCACCAGCCACCTCTGCCCCCTTCCCTGTGTACGTCCATCTTTTTTTCAACACTAAGCTGGAATGTCCAGCTCTGGTTGCCATGCTCCTTCCTGCCTGCTCTCGGCTACCACAATATAAACGTGACCTAGCCTCTCTCCTACTTATTATAGTGGTAGACATTTTGTTCGGGGTTTATCAGCAATTGAGTATGTGCAAAATGCATTCAGACATTTTTCCATAAAAATAAAATAAATTGCACCACCGCGGAAGCCCCAAGGTGTGATTAGCAATCGCCTCCTTGTCAGGGGTGTCATAGAGGGTCAGTAATAGTCCTAAGCCCCGTCTCCGCTCGGGCCTTACTATGCTTGGGCTGCTGGGAAATGAACGTTCCTGTACGCCCCCTTGCTATTTTCAAAACCCTCAAACACAAGCACTTGTCAACATTCTCCTGAGCTGTCGCCTGCAAACTTGCATCAACTTTCTATCAGCATTTATAGATCAGCCGGACAGCACCACATTCAGCTGTACAATAGTGATCAACCTCTCTGCTTCCAGTGTCCCCCTCTCCTTCATTAACCATTTATTTTCCACTGTATTTACTCCTGCCTTCCCCTGCCCCTTTGTAAAGCACATATCCCTTGGGTCCTTTTTGATAGCAACCTTAGCCAACACCACTTTATTACTTTAAAGTCTTAATATCCGGAGAATCTGCCATCACCTAGTGGTGGCTGGTTTACTTTTATTCTTTTTTAATATTTGTGTTTTTGTGAAATAGAGTTCGATATTGAGGGGTGCTGGGAGCGTTTTAGATCCTGCTTCTTGCATAATAGAGCCTGATTAACTTGAAACCAACAGCTACCAGGAGCCAGGGGAGTTGCTAGGTCTGGAAAAGACCCGGGGCTAAGCTGATGTCAGAACTGTTGGGACTGGGGGCTAGCTAGTCTTTTGGCTGTAGCTCCTGAGATTCTATCCGGGGCTACAACCAAAAGATCAGGGGCTATAGCCCCCTTAGCCCCCCCCCTAGCAACGCCCCTGCCAGGAGCTACTTTTGGCTCCTGGGTCAACTGTTACATCCAAACATGTACATGTCATTAACTTTCAGTATTTGAAAATGTTAATAAAAAAAGAATTGGAACACATCGAATACACATTTAATCACAATGGTTCATACAAAATGATTACAAAGTTAAAGGAGCATCTGTGGCAGCTCAAGGGTCCCCTGCCATTGCTCCTGCCTAGTGGGTGATGCTAGACACCAAGGAGCTGGTTTTAGCTCCTACTCATTGATTCTCAATTTCAAACCCTGGGAGAGACTCACATTTTTACCACAAATATGCAAGAGCACAGTAGCGAGGGAGCACAAACATTTCAAGAGATGTTTGTAGGGGTTCACCCCGAGAATTATTTTTTTTGAATAAGGAGTTAAAATGGTGCATTATACAGCACACCTACTTTGAAAAATCAGGTACAAATTCAGACTGTTTTTGATCGGTTTTGTATGGCAACTCATGAAGAAAGGCAATAGCAAGTCACCAGTATAAAATCACTTTCAAATGGATTGTGCCTCCCACGTATTCCTCATCTTTGATAGGTATGCTTGTAGTTTCAGAATTAATTTCTCCATAGTATTGTGCCGTGCGTCGTGGCCCTGGACTGCCTCCATACTGTACTCGGCTGTGACATTGACACTGATATAAGTAGCATGCGCGGCGCCCGTTGCCTCACCTCTGTTTTTCTGCATGCTCACCACGCTTTGGATTTCATTGCCGCAATTTCTCACTGTGTATTTCTAAAAAAAAAAAAACTAGTTCATCAAAGATGTCTACACCCAAGACTGGCTTCAATCGGTGTTCAGATTATAGTGCTAAATTGTCCATTATGAACTGTAAGGAACTCATGTTGGCAGCATTAAAGACACACAAGTGATCACAGTTCGAGGGTGTTTATTGAACTGTAAATGCAGGGTGGAAAAACGCCCAACCTAAATCTGAGATGGGAGCAAGCCTCGACCATCGAATAAAATATAAGGCAGTCCTAGTGGAGTTTTCAAAATAAAAGGGCCTATACTAAGAAAACCTATTGCCAATTCCTTACAACTAATTACAAAAAAAAGAATGTGGGATAGGGTATCAAAAATAAAGTAATGTTCAAATAATACGTCCGGATGTGATTGCCTTGAGGTCTCCCTAACCTACGTTTTTAAGACGGGACAAGGTGGGACTTTGGAGCACAGCACACGCTTGAGCCTTCCCAGCACAAGCTGACTGTTCCATCGCCGCGATCAGGTTCTTCAATTGTAAAGTCTCTTTCACTCGAGGGCCTGATGGATTCCACAACAAACACGAAGTTGTGCTTCATGTATACTTTGGGCGACGGCTTCACACCTTGGTCTCAGTCTTTCGGTGCAAACACCTCAGTAATTTTAGTTTCCTTCTCTGTGAACTTTGGGTGACCGCTTTCCACCCGTGGATCCCCCTAGACCGGTCCCGGATCCCAAATGACAGGGGGTGACACTTTCCTTCCCCTTGTCTTGCAATACTTCTTGCGCTCACAAAGCTTAATGTCTTTTAGGTTTTTGGGCTGTGCCCTTCTTTACGGATTTCCCTCTGCCGGGTTCACTCTCAGACCTTTGGTTGTTGGCTTTCCTCTGCTGGGTTCACTCTCGCTGATGGGTATAGACAATTCATCACAGAACTTTATATTTCGTCCCTTCTCATTAGCATCACTCTGCCGGGTTCACTCTTGCTGGCCTTTACGAAATACAGTTCATTGGTTAACCTCCACCATGCGGGATTCATGTCCCTTAAATTTCTCAAACATCTGCTAGTCAAAGACCTTCGATGGTAGAGGATTTTCCACGAACCATGTAGGACCACTTTGACATTTCTTCGCCTCTTGGCATGGCCTTTTGTTTACAGTAGTCTTTCTACCATCAGGTAATCGTCCAGCGTTTCCTGCCTAAGCACCCATGTGGTGCCAGCCTCCTCTGATGATATGGCATTTGTAATGCACCTATACACAAGTGATTCAAGGCGCGACGAGGCAAGGAAGGGTGAACAGAGGGAAGACGGAGACAACTATCTTATTAGGCCAAGCGACTGAGATTGCGCAAGTGCATGCAAGGGGGAGCAGTGCGAATCAGAGAGAATCAAAGTACATCATATCATGTGCAGCATGCATTAATGAGCTTTCCGTGGTTAGCTTCTTTTCCTTCAGGTGGGAATCTGCTTCAGGTCTTAAAGTTGTTGTGTAGGTCTGTGCGTAGGCCTTCTGTGTTGCCTCTCTAATCAGGCACGGTCTGTTGGTTTCCAGCCAGTTCTTAGTTTTGACCAATCGGGTACTGTATGTAAGGGCCCTATGTTGCAGTCTGATTAGAGGTGTTCCGTCTTAGAGTGCTGTGCTCACTTTCCTTATCATGGCAGTACATAATATCTGCCTTGCATTGCTCCACTCAGGGTCAGTATTTCCCTCCCCACATTGGTGCCACCCGCCGTTTGGCTGGTATTTGTATAAACCCCCTTGAGTCGGGCAAGTGTATAGTAAAATTGGTGTATTTGAAGTGTATCCGTTTGAGATTGGCACTGATTGCCCCTTTCCTTGTCCCCTCACAACAATACCTCCACTCCCTTGCTGGGATCTCCCGTCCCAGGGACTGTTCCGATTTCCTTAGAGGATAGGATTTTGTTTCCTCCCCCACTGTGAAGGCACGTGGCATATAGTGTCGAGGTCACTCTACTATCGCATTGGCCTTGGATTAGTTTGTCTAAAATTGGTGCTATTTATAGTTTGTTCTGGGAATGTGGTAAACAGTTGTCGCAAAGCTACCCGCAGCCTGTAATACTCGAATATATCCAGTGCTGTAATTTCCCCTTTAACTCTGTTCCTCCAATGTGACAAATGTGCTGTTCGGGAAGAGGTCACCAAAGCAGGTGATCCCCAGACATTTCATCATAGTGGTGAAGCTAGCTTCCGCCTTGACAGGAACCCCAGGAATGTGTATAACCGGCAGCCTGTGGGAGTTTAGGACTTCTCTGGACTTTACAAAAGGGTCCATGCTTTACACGTAACCTCAACCATATTCTGGGAGGATGGGTGCTGGGAGGATTACAGAACGCAGGAGTGATGGTGCTGCCACCGCTCTTTCCACCTCCACATGCCCTCTGTCCCCTGAACCAGTAAAGGAGAAACCCTGCTTGCACCACATTGTAATAGGTTTCAAAGTCTGGGAAAACCAGGCTCCTCTGATGTATGGGTGCCATCTGTTTATCCAAGGAAACTCTAGCCTGTTTTCCCACCCATATAAACAGAGTTACTGCAGTTTTCAGTTGTTGGAAGTATTCCCCGGGTATCACTATGGGAGCGTTCTGAAATACATACAGAAATCTAGGGAGCAACGTCATCTTGACTAGCAAGATTCTGCTATAGAGATTCAATGGTAAGCACATCCATCCATGGCCGCTCAAGCGTGCTTTTATAGTTGTCTATACACCACCTTGCTGTCCCGTGCAATATTGATCCCTAGGTAGCGAGTTCATTCTATGTGCCATTGGAATCCCCAATTATTGCAATATTGTTGCACTCCTTAGGTTAGGGGGAACAGGACAGATTTTCTGGCGTTAACCGTTAGTCCTGAGAGGTTACCACATTTTTGCACATCTTGCATTATTGTAGCAAGGTTATTCTTGGGATCCCTGACACACATCACCATGTCGTCTGCGTATAACAAGATCACCACCTTGTTGTTGTATATGCGAACACACCATATGCTTCTGAAGCTCCCTAATTCTTTCCGCCAAAGGTTCTATCGCCAGGGCGAACAGTAAGGGTGAGAGCGGGCACCCTTGTCGAGTTCCCCTCTCCAAGGAGATGTATGATGTGAGCTGACCATTCACCCGGATTCTAGCTACCGGGCTTGTATATAATAGTGACACCATGGTTATAAATTGCTCGCCCTTTCCCATTCGTCTCAACACAGTCAATAATAACGGCCACTCCAGAGTCAAACGCCTTAGTAGCATCCAGCGCTGCTGACATCAGAACAAACTTTTGCCTCAACCCATATGAGGTGGATCGCCCCGGCATGAACCCTGACTGGTCCGCCCTCACCAATGTGCGCATCAGTGGCACTTGTCTGGAAGCTATTATATTGGCCAATCTTTTATTATCGAGTGAGTGAGATCGATCGATCGGTAGGAGGAGCATTCATTAGGTGTTTGTCTGGTTTGGGCAGCACCAGCATCACCTCTCACAGACCCAGGGAACTGTCCCTTCTTGAGGCTCTATTGGTACATTTGCAGCAGGTAAGGGCTGATCTTAGTCACATAGCACTTATAAAATTTGTCCATGAGCCCGTCTGGACCAGGGGACTTAACTGTGTCCACCACTTCCTCCAGGGCCAACTGGCGCCCTAGCCATTCCCTCTCCTCTTTTGTACACCAGTGTAGAGCTCCCTGATCTAAGTAGGAGTCCATTTCCCCTTGGGAGGCCTGGGACTGAGACGAGTATAACCGTTGATAAAAGTGTTAGAACTCCTGGACTATTTCAGTATCCACGTATTTATCCGCCCCCTGGTCGTCTGTAGACGAAACCCGGCCCTGAAGATCATCCATTTTGGCCGCCTTTGCCAGTGTGCTACCCAGTTTCTGCCCTTCCCCATATTGCTGTGTAGCTACTTTACCCCATATACATTTGGTTTCCCTTTGTGCTAATGCATCAAATTCCTTCAGCTGCATCAAGATTTCTGCTTGTCTGGGGCGTGATAGTGTGGGGGATGCAGATTTTAGTGTTTGTATGTGACCTTCCTTAAAAGGTAGCGCCCTCCTCTGTCGCAGCACTCCGGATACCTGCAAGATGCACCCCCCAATCACACATTTAAAGCTTTCCCACAGGACCCCGGGCGAACTCACGAAGCCAGCATTGATTTCAAAGAACTGGTCTATTGCCTCAGCTAGACCTTCACGGAACAGCTTATCCTTGAGGCGTTGGCTCTTAAATTGCCAAGGGCGTCTCCCTTTCACTCGACCCACTATTTTGATGGACAACAGGACCGGGGAATGATCGGACAGTGTACGTGCAAGGATCGTTACCTCAGTGCCCCTCTCCCCCCCCCATCAATGTGTGTGAAATCAAGAAGTCTAATCGTGGGCAGAGGAGTGGTGCGTGAATTGACGTCTGTTCCTGACCCTCCATATGTCCCCAATATCCAACATCAGGCACATCCCCTGTAGTTTATTCGTTCCTCTGGGAACCATGAGATGGCTGCGCCTTGTACGACCCCAGGCTGGGTCTATGACCACATTAAAGTCCCCTACCCAGATCTCCCTTAGCGTGTGTCTCCCCAGCTGTTGATCAATCCAGTCAAGTTTCTCCACCTTGTCTTGATTAGGGCGGTAATAATTGACCAGAGTGTACAACTTGCCTTGTATGATTGCCTGTAGGATCAGGCTCCTCCCCTCCTCATCCCTAACCACCTTTGTTTAGCGGATCCTACCGAACTATGGACCAATACACTTACCCCTCTTGCTTATGAGGAATAGGATGAGAAGTATCTTTGACAGCCCCAGCTCCTTCCAAATTTAGAGTCTTCCCCTGGTGCCAAATGGGTCTCCTATAGGAATGTGATCCCCACCTGATGTTGCATGTATAACAGGACTATACGCAATTTAGACTGACAGTTCAGCCCATGCACTTTCTGGGTGATACATTTAAGTGTTGCAGCTATTACGTTCTGTCGGAAGCAGATCCCCTCCAAGTTCCCGTTCTGCATGGTGCTTTTTCCCTATATCCCTCTTCGATCTCTGAATTGTAGCTACTTCCCTTCCCTGGTCTCCCCTACCCCCATCAACAACCCCAATCTGTCAGTTATCCAAGTGCCCTGCCCCTTCTTCCCCTTGATCAACCCTCAACTCCCCCCTCCCTCTAGCTGATCTCTCCAACTTCTCAGCTGTAACCCATCTTTCTCCAGCATGGGGTCTGGCATGGATTCACATGCTCATGAATATTCCCCGTCGTCAGGCTGGGAATCCTCGGTAAAGAAAAAATCAGTATCAGTATCGTTTCTGATCTGTCTTTCTTAGTAGTAACCAATCACTGATCTCTGGGTCATACTGCCCCCAGCCAATGACTGCCCTCTCCCTAAGCCCCGCCTCTGGCAGCCATCCTCAGATTTTTACCGCACGCTCAAGTGTTGGGAGTCCTCGTGTTTAGCTCTCGAGTTTTTGCTGCGTTTTCATGCTTTTTCAGGAGATTTTCTCATTTTTTCGGTTTAATCGAGCCTCAAGCTCCACCGTTTCTACTTCCGATAACGGGGACCCGTTTCGGAATTCTTCTATGCCCCTCAAGGGTTAAGTTTTTGTCGAGTTCACGCTTCTTGGAGGATTCCGGAAGATCTGTGGCCTACCTCAATGGACATGGCCCAGGACAAGGGAAGCTCGACTCCCGGATCCAAGCTGTTCAGGTGCTGCCCTGGATGCGCATTACAAAATGTTTTCAAGGAGGACGAGCATTCGCGATGTCTCTACTGCCTTCATGAGGACAAGACGCACGTGGAGAAGGACTGTGCGTTCTGCAAGAACCTTTCGGAACGGACCAAACAAGATCGTCGTTCCCGCCTCGCCGCCTGGCTGGAGAAGGGCACAGCAGGTGAGAAGGCGAAGAAAAAGTCTGAGCGGGCTTCTAAGTCCTGTGAGGGCGCCCCGGCGACGGGGGCCCAACAGAAGGCCAAGCACCGGGAGCGCAGAAAGGTCAGGCTCTTCGACTGCCAGGCAGGGCGTGACTTCCCCGACACGTTCAACCACGAGCCAGCGCTCTGGTTCGGGGAAGAGGAAGTCCGAAAACACGGGTAAGCTGCTGGAGCGGCCCTGGTCGATCTCGAAGGGACCTGAAGGGGAGCAAGATGCTGACCCCCCCCCCCTAAGGCGAAGGCCCAGGACGTACCTAAGGTGGCGAGGGCTTTGATCCAGTCGGCAAAGGCCTCTATCAAAGTGGTTGCTGCGACCCTGGCGAAGCCGCTTGGACTACCCAGTGGAAATGGCCTCTGGGCCCAGAGTATCCCTGCCACCGCGGAGGGAATCCTCTTTCCAGCCCATAGTTAAGACCCCCGTGAAGTCCCCGGAGGAAAAAGAGGGGGGAGGGGGCGGTGGTCATTACAGATTCAGAATCCGCCTCTGAGGAGGATCTGGTGGAAACCGGGAAGGGCCTCAACAAGAGATTCATAGGCCTCAACGAGAAGTTCGAGAAGGTTCAATCCCAGGGGACGGTCCCCGCTGATGTGATCGAAGATGGCGACGATGGCGACGAAGAGGGCCCAGTGGAGCGGCCATCCCGTCCGTCGCAGCCATTACCCGAGCCCCAGGATAGCTTGGCGGCCATTTTGTTGGCGATCCAATCCTTATGTACTGAGATAAGGACGAGATTACCACGGACCCCGACGGAGGATCCAGAACCAGGCCTGTCGGGAAGCCCTCCAAACAAGCGGAGGAGAGTCCACCCCGCTCCTCTCTTCGTGCCCGCGAGGCCTGTGGACCCCTCATCCCCCTCGCCGGACCCTAGAGAGGATACGGCGATGGATACGGGGACGGACGACGACGACGACACAACGGACATCCCGTCATCACCCCCCCCCCGTCGGGCTTCTCCACCCGACGAAATTGGCTCCTTTCACGCCATAACCAGGGCATCCGAGCTCTTCCAGCTCTGCCCTGAAGAACAGAAAAAGGAAGGGTTTCTTTACCAACAACGATAGGCCAAGAGGAAGACGGTCCCCGCAGTGCCGTTGCTCGACATCTGGGACGAGGGGCTGGCTATCCTCAAGAACCCTTCCACGACACCCACCAAGAGGGACAGGTACGAGAAGAAGTACAGAGTCCCTGATGCCGCCCCCTTGTGCATCAGGGCCCAGCCCACGCGGACTCTGTCGTCTCGGCAGCGGCCAAGAAGAAAGCAGCGGGTTTCGGCGGCCTAAACTTCCACTTCCCCGCCAGACAGCGAGGGCAAGAAGTTGGACTCCATGGGACGACGAGTCATCTCGTCTGCGGAGACGACGATTAAGGCGGCCAATGCCTTAGCGATTGTGGCCCGCTACGACAGGGAGCTTTGGTTCAAGATGGCCCCCCTGCTAGACTTCCTACCGGACGACAAGAGGGCGGAGGCCCTACAACTTCTGCAGGAAGGCGAGGTGGCATCGGATCACGCCATAACGGTGGCAACGGACATTGCCGATACCGGATTTCGCCAACTGGGCAACAGGGTTTGCCTCCGACGACGAGGATGGCTCAAGGCGACGGACTTTCGCCAGGACGTCCAGACCAGAGTGTTGGATATGCCGTTCGATGGCAACAACCTTTTTGGGAAGACGGTGGACGAGTCGCTCCAGGCCATCAAGACCGACTCAGAGACGGCCCGGGCCCTATGGGTACTTCGACGATGGCCCTTTCGGAGCTCCGGAGGCAGACAGGGTGCCTCCAAGGGATCCAGCGGTGGCTCTTCTACATACCGCCAGGCGGCCCACTCCTCGTCCCAGGAGGCCTACAGAGGTCGCGGCAAACAAGGGGGATCCCGCCGTCATCGTCAAGGAGGCAAGGCCTCCTCCAAGCAAGACTGACCCGGCCATGGCATCGGGCCCCCACCGAAGCACCCCGGTGGGAGGCCGGCTGACGAAGTTCATCAGCGTGTGGGAGTCCATCTCCACCGACGTTGGGTGCTGGACACCCTGGTCAACGGGCACTCGCTGGAATTCCAAAAGAAGTGTCCTCGCATTCCTCCCGTGGCCAGGAAGGAGAATCGCGTCCCTCAACTGCTGTTGGAGGTAAGGGTGATGCTCAAGAAAGGTGCCATCGAGCTCGTCCCCAGGAGGCTCCGGGGCTCTGGAGTGTACTCAAGGTACTTCCTCGTCAGAAAGAAGACTGGCAGTTGGCGCCCCATCCTGGACCTGCGTCTGTTAAACAAATACATCAAGGCGCAGAAATTCAGGATGGTCACCCTCCAGCACGTGCTGGGACAGCTGGAGGAGGGCGACTTCCTATCGTCGTTGGACCTGTAGGATGTTTACTTCCACATCCCCATTCTAAAAGGACACAGTTTCTCAGGTTCGTGGTTCAGGGACGCCACTACCAATTCAGAGCCCTGCCGGTCGGATTAAAGTCGGCACCCAGGGTATTCACCAAGTGCCTGGCACCAGTTGCTGCGCCTGCACGGGATCCACGTCTACCCCTACCTGGACGACTGGCTAATCCGGGCAAGGACAAGAAAACTAGCCGTCGAACACACAGCGAGGACCGTCCGGCTGCTCACGGAACTGGGATTCGCCATCAACTACCCCAAATCCCACCTGGTTCCGTCGCAAGTAGCACTGTTTCTGGGAGCGAAGCTCGATACAGTGGGGCAATTGGCCTCCCCGTCGGAGGAGAGGACGAAGGCCATTCTGGGCAAGGTGCAGCGCCTGATAGCCACGGATGTGGCCAGGGTGAGGTCCATCAAGTCCCTCCTCGGGATGATGTCCTCATGCATCTATCTTGTACCCTGTTGCAGACTTCGGATACATCCGCTACAGGAGTTCCTCGACGCCCGCTGGTTTCAGGCGACGTGCTGCTTCGAAGACAGGATCCCTATCGACGAGGAGTTCCGTGAGGCGATCCTATGGTGGGGTACCCGTGCGCACCTCACTACAGGCACAGACTTTCAGACCCTGGTGTTTCAGGAGACGGTGACGACGGACGCCTCTCTGGAGGGTTGGGGGGCCCACACCGGAGATCTCCACGCAAGAGGCCTTTGGCTCCCGGAGGAAGATAGGGGTCTCCACATCAACATTCTGGAGCTCAAGTCGTTCCTTCCGTCCCTCAAGGACAAAGTGGTGAGGATCTTCACCGACAACACCACCACGATGTTCTACATACGGAAGCAGGGAGGCACCAGATCCCCAGCCCTATCCAAGGAGGCCCAGGATCTGTGGCACTGGGCCATCGCCCAGGGGATGTTTCTGGTTCCATTCCACTTGGCAGGAATAAAGAACACCATCGCCGACTCACTCAGCAGGGAGCTGCGCTCATGCCACGAGTGGGAACTACGTCAGGACCAGGTGGATCGGCTCTTTCGACGATGGGGCAAACCCTGGATCGACCTTTTTGCGACGGCGACGAACTCCAAGTGCCAGAGGTTCGCCAGCAGGTTCCCGCAGCTGAGGAGCATGGGCGATGCTTTCTCGTTCCCTTGGGATGGCCTGTTTCTATAAGTGTTCCCTCCGTTGCCGTTACTGCTCCGCCTCATCAACCAACTCAAGAAGTCCAGGTGGAGAATGATCCTCGTCGCACCGGCGTGGCCGAGGCAGATCTGGTTCCCGGACCTTCTGGACTTGTCAACGTCCCCACCAGTGAAGCTGCCGGCGGACGCAGATCTTCTCTCCAGAGAAGGAGGCGCCATTCTTCATCACGACCCAGAGTCGCTGAACTTGCAGGCCTGGCTCCTGCCGCACTAGAGTTTGGAGGGTACGATATCTCGGCAGACTCCATAGAGGTTCTTGCAAAAGCCAGGGCGTCCTCAACTCTCAAGTGTTACGGTCATAAGTGGAAGAGGTTCTCTGTCTGGTGCCGTGCACAGAAGATTAACCCTCTGCGGATTACGGCCCCTCAACTACTGGTACTGTCGCTGGCCAAAGCTGGACTGGCTCACGCCGCCATCAAAATATATCTGGCTGCCATCTCCCGAGATACCAGGACTATGGGACGGGCGTCCTTGTGGTCTCCTCGCCTGGTGAAGGAATTTATGAAGGGACTATTCCGATCGTTCCCGCCGGTGAAGCCTCCTGCCCCAGCGTGGGAGCTTAATGTGGTGCTGACCAGGCTCATGGGGGGGCCCCATTCGAGCCTATGCATTTGGCGCCTTTGAAGTTCCTGTCATGGAAGACCGCATTCCTCGTGGCCATCACCTCTGCACGACGAGTGGGAGAGATCCAGGCCCTATCTTGCAAGCCTCCATACTTGACTTTTCATGACACGAGGGTGGTGCTGAGGACGCACCCCTCCTTCATGCCCAAGGTGCCGTCGGACTTCCACCTCAACGAGCCCTTGGTGTTACCAGTTTTCTTCCCGTCGCCTTCGATGCCGGCTGAGAGGACTTTGCACTCGCTGGATGTAGCAAGAGCACTGAAGTTCTACGTGGACCGCACAAAGAGTTTTCGGAAGACGTCACAGCTGTTTGTGAACTTTGGGTCTGTGAATCGAGGGAAGGCTCGCTCGAAGACCTCCATTTCCAGATGGCTCTCCGGCTGCATCATGCACTGTCACCGGTTGGCAAACCGACCGCTGCCCGGCCGTCCGAGAGCCCATTCGACCAGAGCAATCGCTGCTACCACGGCGTTCCTGTCTGGTGTGCCCCTGCTGGACATCTGCAGGGCTGCTACGTGGAGGTCGACGCACACCTTCACAAGGTTCTACTGCGCCGATCGGGACTCCAGGGAGGAGTCGAGGGTCGGCCAAGCAGTGCTGCGCAACCTTTTCGCCTAAGGTGAGCCTGGTGAGAAGGTAAGAATTGCTTAATGTTGAGTTTTGGATGTAATGCTTAATGTTGAGCCTTTGCCACCTCCCGTGGTTGTGCATGTGTATACTGCTATGTATTTATTCATGAGCATATGAATCCATGCCAGAGCCCATGCTGGAGAAGGAACAAGTTACTTACCTGTAACTGTTGTTCTCCAGCATGGGTCTGGCATGTATTCACATGCAAACCCTCCCGCCTACCCCTCTGCAGCTCTTCACTTGGTCATACTGCCACTTTGCGTGCTACCAAATCTGAGGATGGCTGCCAGAGGCGGGGCTTAGGGAGAGGGCAGTCATTGGCTGGGGGCAGTATGACCCAGAGATCAGTGATTGGTTACTACTAAGAAAGACAGATCAGAAACGAAACTGATACTGATTTTTTTCTTTACCGAGGATTCCCAGCCTGACGACTGGGAATGTTCATGAGCATGTGAATCCATGCCAGACCCATGCTGGAGAACAACAGTTACAGGTAAGTAACTTGTTCCGTACATTCCAAGCCAAGGATACACATGTATGAGTACAGTGTCAATAATTCATTTGAGTACAATGAGCAAACAGAAAGATATCAAGGTAACGTATTATTGTGAGCAATAATTAGTAAATAAGTACACGCAAACGGATATGGTGTACAGAGATAAACCACGGGAAGGCAAGAAAGGGGAGAAAAGATAAACTTCACGTTAGAAAATGCATTGGGTGGATCAACATGTGCCATCGTAATAGATGCACGGAAGCCATTTAAATTATACAAGAAAACAGAACGAGCCTGTACCTTTCAAATCCTTGTCAGCCCCCTCTGGCGCTGCAAGATGAAGACCATTATAGAAAGTGTATGTAATCAATTTAGTCTGCCGTTCTGAGGGGTGTAGTAACAATCTAAGTGGCCACTGAGATACATAGAAGCCACTTACCAGTAAGGATTTTTAATAACGTTAATTGTGCAATCTCAAGGCTCCACTGTAATTAAAAAGATTGTCTATAAAAGATGGATGGTAATGGTTTGGGCGTTAGCTATGGGTAGCTTGGCTGTGAGGGATTCACAGGAGTTGACATGCAGAGGGGCCGCTAGTCTCATTGCTAGACTGGATTTGGCTATGATAGCTATGCCACCTCTGTGGGTTTCCACTCTGTCTTCTCTGAGAATAATATAATTATCTGGCACTGCAAGCACTGCAAGCACTAGGGCTGGGCCTGCTGCCTGATGAAGCCAAGAAGTCGTAGTTTTCAGTTTGTATCAGGTCAGCAATCTCTGTGGCATGGGCTACTAAGGACCTTGCATTTATGAGAGTTCCTTTGAGGAAGGGGGGCGGGAGCCCTGTTAGTCGTGTAGGATGGGTGATACTAAAGAGATTAAAGAGATTATTAGGAGGTAGCAAGGTAGCAATTATCTTTTTTTTTTGGGCAGACTAGAGTTCAGTTTAGGAGTGGAGCTTAAGTTAGTGTGAGTCAATCTTTTAGGTGAGGTATTTTGTTTGTTGAAGTGCTTGCTTTGAGGGCTAATGGTAGAAGGCTGGTGGTAGTCAAAAGGCTGGCCGGCGGTTCAAATAATTTCAATAGTCTCAAGGTAAGTCTAAGGTTTCAATGCATGAGGTCATATGGTATATTAGTTCTCATTAAGCTTGTGGTGTGATTACGGTCAATTAGCTCTGCACGGATACTTTCCACACCTAAAGTGGTGATCCTGGTATTAATAGCCTTCGTGTTTGACGTAATAGTACCGACAATCGGGTCAAGAAGTGTGCTCCAGACAGCAATTAACTGGAGCACATTGGCATACATCGTGTTACAAAGATCAGAGTGTCTCAGGTGGTAGTAGGTAAGCATAGGGCTGGATAGGCCTAGTTGCGTACCGTGTAGCACAGGCTTACGGTCAAAGCGTGATGTCCTGGGCAGTTTCAGGAGAGAATGCGAGCACGACTAGTCTTATTTAGTGAAGTAAGCACAGTGGCAGCTAGTATGGCTAGAGAGCAGGCTCATACACTCTAGGTCAGGATGAGGGGGTGATGATTAATTCAGCTAGTACATTTACTGCAATTGTTCCATGGTGGGGGGGCTGAGACTGTTAAATAACTAAGCATAAATACAGTATGGGCATAGTAGGCTAATTCAAATGCTGAGACACTATGGCAGAGTAGGCTAGTTTGAAGGCTACAGATAATTTAGAACAGGGTAGCTTGAAATGCTAGGACACAGCGTAGACAATTTGAAGCAGAGTAACTCAAAATACTAGGACACGTAGATAGGGTAGGCAACATCGAGAAGCTAAGACACTAGTTGGCTAGTTCATAATGCAGGGAACAGTTTAAAGCAGAGGGGACTCGAAATACTAGGACGCAGTATGGACACAGTAAGCTCAAGCGAAATGCTGCAGCATTATGAAAGTTTGTGCTGGTTTGAGTGGCCCATGACAGTTTAAACAGGGTAGGCTGATTCGTGGTGCTAAAATACTATGGACAAGTGGGCTGAGTCTGCATGCGTGGCCATGGTTTAGTTATAGTAGTCCAGTTTTTGTCTTTGAGTAGGCAAAGTACAATTGGTGAGAAGTGTCTTTCACTTACAGTAGTGAACTTTATAAAGCTGCTAATGGATGGATAAGGGTACTGATGGATGATCAAACAGTGCCGCTGTGTGTGGGTCGTTGGTCACAGGACATGTTGGTTATGCGGTAAGAAGAGCGGCATAGTAGCTATCTTGCGTGATGGTTAGGTCATGGGTAGGTATCCAAACGTAACAATTAGCATGAGGTTAGAGCCATGCGATCAGGGATAAACGGCGAGGTAATCAGCATCATGGGTGCATGCTCGCAGGCCACTTAGATAGGCGTTATGAGCATTGCCGGGTATAGGTAGGGGTGTTTAGAGGTCGAGCCCATGATGTAGTATGGTGGGTGCAGTGTATTTGGGCATCCGCCTGAGCAATTATAATTACAAGTTAGTCGGCAGTGGTCACGTTCAGGGTGTCAGATCGTATCACTTCTAAAATGTTCTCACAATTACACGTCCTACCGACATCCCGCTGCGGACAGCCACAGACAGCCGATGGGCCTTAGAAGCTGGGCCTTCGATGGGTGGGCCTGCCGGCTCTCATCTTCCGGAGGCAATAATAAGGCTCAGATGGCCAATTGGGGCCAGAGCGCAAGAGTTGCAAGGCGTGCTGCTCTTGTTGCTAGGCAGTAGATCAAACAGCAAACGTGGCGGCCATCTTAATAGATCTTCGTGGGTATCATTGTGTATTTTCTTTCGGTGGGATAATGGTGATTGCCCGACTAGTGGCTTTGGTTTGGAGTAGAGTACTGGTGGTTTGAAGAGGAGGAGGAGACGACAAGGTGGCAAGAGTGAGGTGGAGACAAGGTGGCAGGAGTGAGGAGACAAGGTGGCAGGAGTGAGGTGGAGGAGGAGAAGGATGAAACAAGGTAGCAGGAGTGAGGCAGAGTGGACCAGAGGAAAGTGTAGTGAGCAGAGTTTTGCATGGAGCCTTGTTAAGGTATCAACCCATTTACCATTCGATCACAAACTACTTGATAGTTGGGACAGTTGAGACGTGCCTGAGGGAGTTTAGATACCCAGCATTTAGGTAATCCTCTTTAGCACAAGCCCATGTTTAAACACCCTGGGTCAACATTTGGAAGCACCAATGGGGAGTTACAGATGGCCGGGTTAGGTAAGATGGTCATAAGAAGAGAGAGGACGATGGCTTTAGACCCCACAAAAAGAAAAACCCTTAAGTGTCTCTAAGGATCTGATAACTTGGCTGTTGGTGACTACTACAAAATGAGGCATACCTTTCTAACTGGGTTCACCTTTGCCTACTCAGCCACAGAACTAAACCTTCAGGGAAACCAATCAGTTTAGCCACTACCCATCCATCTAGTACTGCACAGCAGGACTCATTTAATCTCAGGGATATATTCACTTTTTACTTGATAGTTTGTGGTTTAGCAAAATCTTTAAAAAGGACACTGCAGCTTTTTCTTGGTTTCATTTGCCTGACAGCATAACTTTCATGATCCCTTAAAGTGACAGGATCTTCTTGCAGCCTCACATGGTGAACCCCTGCCTCCTGTTGGCTGGCATGGTGTGGGCAGTCAAGGGATCCTCACCATGCCACTTATGGGCCCACCATCATTTAGTTTGTGGCATCACTGAGCCCCTTGGCGATACCACCAACCACCCGTAAGGTACAGTAGGGGGACTTCATCACAGGGATTTCCCTCTTGCCATACTTTGTGCCCCACTTCTCCTCGTGCACCCGTCCCCCTGACACTCTTTTCAGATGCACTTTGCTCAAGAAGGATAAGGAAAGCCTGGTGAAGGAAAACTGCCCTGGAACGCCCCACGTTACACGATGTACTAAGTGTTCAGTTAGTAGGGACATTTTGGTTTTAGATGTAGCTCTTCTAGGCGTGGTCGGTGGCAACCAAGATGGCTGCTTTTTGAGGGACCTTGGCCAACCTTTGGCGGAGCACACCCCAGTGCATCCTTGTCGACAGGGTGCTGTACTGCCTGCGCGCTATCCTGATAGTCCAGAGACCCCAGTGAATGTGGGATCCCAGCCAGAAAAGAAAGAAGCTCTTCTGCACCATGCTGAGGGGCCTGCGATTCACGTGGCAGGCAGCGTGGCTGTCCAATGGAGCATGTCTGGTGGCACCTGGTGGGGCTCTGCGCCCGGTGACCTTCGCTGACTGACGGAATTCCCACCACGCCCATAGCAGAGCACTTAGAGACCGGGGGAGGAGTGGCCCCTGGTCCCAGCTGAACATCTCTTCTGGCCCCTGGCAGGGGATGGCTCTGTGGTAGGCAACCTGCGCAGACACCTGTTGGGGGGGCCCATGGCTCTGGCCCGCTTGCGCAGCAAGGTCAGTGTTGCCTGACACCTTAGGGGCCTGCTACCAGGAGTACTATTGTGGTTCAGCCCAGGGGTGTCAACATCTGAAGGTGATCTTGGCCGTACTCGGGTGGCGGTAGGCATTGAGGCATTACCTGCATCTCTCCCCATAAGGTGCTGAAGTTAAGGTTGGTGACTCCCTGTGGCTGAGCCTGAAGTAGCAGTGGCTCTGGTAACCCGGCTGGAGAGACAGTGGTGGCAGCAAAAGAAGTGGGCGCTGGGGTGTTGCCTTTTTACGAAAAACTCTGCCTGTGTTCATGGCCACCCTTGAGGGAGAAGCATTCGATCTCCGTCAGGAAAGAGATTGTGTCTGCGATGGAGGGGATTTAGAAGTCTTTTGATGTACTCTCAAAGGACTTGTAGCAAATTGAAGTCACTACACTCTACAGGATGATGTCATTCATCTACAGGGCGACTTGCTGGAGCTAAGCAGGGAATGGAAGAGCTGATCACCATTTCAAGATGTGGAGAATAGGCATAGGCGAGACAATTTCAGGATCTGGGGACTTGAAGAATCAGCTGAAGGAATGGACTTGAAGATGTGGGTTCTCTGCTTTTTGAAAAGAAACTTTCCCCAACATTTCTGCAGATGCCATTGACTGAGTACATAGGGTTGAAACCCTCCGGAATGGCCCGCAAAGGCAGCCCAGAGACATTCTCATTACTTTTCACACTTTCACAGTCGAGAAGAAGATCCCGAGGGCCTCAAAGTCAAAAGGGGAGATTTCCTATGGCATGCACAAACACCATCTTCCAGGATTTGTCCGCCCTTATGCTCCAAAAGCGTCCAGTGTTCAGGCCTGTGATGGGAAAACTCAGACAGGAGCAGATACAGTATCGATGGACATTCCCCTTTGGCCTGCTCTTCATGTGGGAGGTGAAACAGTGGCATTGCATTGCCCTGGATGAGTCAGCAAGGGTCCTGGGGATCTCCTTGGAGCAGCATAAAGAAGATAATATTGAGAAGATGGATGCGCGTGCGGGGCAGGAGCCTGAAGGCGAAGAGGGGTCCAGAGCAGGGCCCCTCAGGATGATCTATGGTCTCAGCAGAAAATAGTGCTTGGTGAATGGGTTTTCTATCCTCTCGGTTGTTTGGGAACTTAAGCTCTGGATAGATTTGCGGGGGTGTTTCGCCAGGGGGGGGGGGGCTTGCCCAATCGGTAAATATGGTTCCTGATGGGGCATATCTGCCTCTACATGTCAGGGAATGACTTTAGTTTGTGTTTATTCTTGTTGCTGGTATGTTAAATTGGAGGATGCTTTCACATAATAAGAGGCTTCATGGTACTAATTTGGGAGGAGCCTCAACGTGGGTTCTAATGTGGCAGCCTGCGGCCACTATTTTACTCTTTCAGGTGGGATGGAATTAAGATGTCTGACCCACAATATTAGGGTAGGAGCCTGGACTCCCCCAGGAAACGTAGCATATTGATACGCTAATTGAAGCCCTCTCACATTGATATCACGTTTTTTCAAGAAACGCATCTTCACAGGTCAGACGTGGGTAGGTTGCGCACCAGGGAGTTCCTGCAACAGTTTTTTTTCCACATACCCACTCACTTTTTAAGATGGTATCCTTATTGAGAAGAGGGTCCCGCTCCAAGTTCAGGTGGTGAAATATGATGGGGAAGGGAG
Organism: Ambystoma mexicanum; assembly: GCF_040938575.1. Taxonomy (NCBI): domain Eukaryota; kingdom Metazoa; phylum Chordata; class Amphibia; order Caudata; family Ambystomatidae; genus Ambystoma; species Ambystoma mexicanum. Next base: position 384,727,776 of record NC_090928.1, on the reverse strand, counting down.
ATTTCTCTTTGTAGCGGGACTCCTGGGGGATCTCGCGTCACTCTAGTGGTCGTTATGGGCCAAATATGCGGGAGAATGACTTCCTATGCACAATGCAGGGCGAGCTGGTGGCGTTCTCCACGAGCTAGATTATTCTGGGGGGCGATTTTAATTTGCCTTTGGACCCTAACTGGGACGAGTCTAAAAGGGATTACTAGGCATCTGCACATCCCTTTACTGTTCTCCTTGAGCAGCTTTCAGATTTGCATCTGGTTGATGCTTGGTCATTTGCATCCCCATGTGAGGGACTGCACCCTCTTTTCGCCCACTCACTGCACATATTCGAGAATAGATCACTTCTGGGTGGGGGGGAGGCCTAATCTCTAAGGTGGGGGCAACATCGGCATAGGTACTATTGATTTCTCAGACCATGCTCCAATCCATAAGAGTGTCACTATTCCACCCCCCTTGTCCTCCCCAGTGAAGCTAGTTACCAGTGCTGGAAACTCAGCCTTGCGCTAATTGTGCGGGAGGAGATGAATGTGTTGATTGCTGAGATCTTCCAGACTAACCCAGTGGGCCTTGACCCAGAGGTCACCTGATGGGATGCATTCAAGGCATAAATATTGTTTTTTTTTTTATTTTTTATTACCAAGGTGCCTTTGTACATTAGACTTGTTCAGGAGCTAAAGAATAGGGAGTCTGACTACAGGAAAACTGTCTCACAGGCCTTGAGGGGAGAATTTAATATCATGCGGGCCAAGCAGAAATATTTTGAAGGTAACGGAGCGTGGAAGAGCCTGGCATTGAAGCTAGCTTGGGGCAGATTGCTGGTGTTGGAGATGAGGCGGGCAAAATGAGTGTTTGATACCTTTTATGAAAAAGCAATATACTTCTGACCTGCCAGACCACACCTCTGCTCTGGAGTTTCTGGACCTATGCCTAAACTCTCAGCAGAGCTATGCGGTCTACTTGAGAGCATGATCTCGAAGGAAGTCCAACATGCGATCTTGTCCCTTTGGGTGGTGAGGGCCCACGGGCTGGATGGCCTAATGACATCCTTTTTGAAGGAGTTCTCTGTGAGTCTATTAGAACCCTTTCATAGGCTCTTTAATGGGATATTCTCGCAGGGTATCAACTCAGACCATGGGCCTGGCTAGGCTATCCCTCATTGCAAAACATAGCATGGACCCTGCTTCGTGCGCTTGATACAGGTCCATCGCTAACATTTTGGCTTTGAGGCTTGATAAGGTGCTGCTGCTGCTTGTGGGGGAGGATCAGGCAGGATTTGTAAAGGGTCACCAGGGTGCAGACAGTGTCTGAAAAAACACAAACCTCATAGCTGTGGCTCACTGCATGGGTACCCCAGCCTTATCGCTGGGGCTCGACGATGAAATGGCATTTGACTATGTTGAGTGGCCTTTGTTCCAAGTCATCTTGAGGAGGTGTAACCTGGGTGATGTCTTTATTAAAGCGGTGTTCTTTCTGTACTCCTGCCAGATGGCACAGATCTCTGCTAATGGTGGGATTTTTCAGGGATTCACGCTTTCTAGAGGCACCAGGCAGAGGTTCCCCCTCTCGCCACTGTTCACGCTGGAGTCACTTGCAGTGCGTATTACAGCAGAGGACTGCATACATGGGATTCGGTATAGGGGTTAGGGGAACATAAAATCGCTCTTTGTGGATGTGATCATGGTTGAATCTTTGGTCCCTGTACTGTTGGAGCTCCTGAACGCTTTCTGCCCAGTATTGGGGTTTAAGCTGAATCTACGCAAGAGTGAGGCGTGAATATATAATGTAGGGCAAAGACACTTGGCGTGTTGAAACGGGTAGCTTGATTTAATTGGGTTGATGGGAAACTAAAGCATTTGGGGATTTATCTCACTCCCCGATGTGGGGACCTGTTTCGAGCAAACTACCCTGGACTGTTTGACGCCATCTCTGCGATCCTGGAGGATGAAAATTATGTCTTGGCTTGGGTGGGTCTCGGCGATCAAAATGACTATTTTGCAGAGTTTGTTAAACCACTTTCAGGCTCTTTCACTGTTCCGGCCTGTGTGCTGGCGGCGCTGCAGAGGGAGATCATGGGGTAGGTCTTGAGGGGCAGGAAGGCCCGACTATCCAAAGCTACCTTCTCTGGGCCTAGCGATAGAGGTGGTATGGGACTCCTGGATCTATGTAGATATTACAGAGCAGCTCTGCTAATGGTCACGACTAAGGGTTGGCACCGTCTGGGCTGGAGGACAATGTGGTGGGTAAAACACTGTTATATTCCTTGGCTACCGAAGGGGGATAGGTCGCTGAGTGTCTATGTATCGCCTGCTCCTGGGGTGACTATGAAAGTGGGAGTTCACTTGCAGCCCCAACTCGCGAAATGTTTAATTTGTCTTGCAATTTAAAAAATGGCAATAAAGATTTCAAACAAAGTAGATCTTCCCAGGATATAAAATTCAGCATCCATCTTTTATTGGATTACGGGTGTCGGACTGGGAGTAGTGATGCCCGCCTAAAATGGGTTCAGTGCCCAGTAAGACCTCGAAGGTGTTAGTCCATAATGGCTTTGACTAAGGCCAAGGAACTCATCGGACATTGGGCTTCAGGACTGTGGACAAAATTGTTACCTTAGAAATCTGATCCAGTGCTACCTGAACTTGGACTGAGACTCATGGGGCCCCATGTGCGGGGCAGATGCTAAGACACCTAGTTTGCTTCAGTTAAAGGTTAGTCGGTGTGTGCGTTGATGTCCAGCAGAGGGACCAGGATTGTGCAAGACTCAGGCTTGCTGTGACTGTAGGTGAGTTTTTCGTGACCCATATCTCTGCAGCACATAGCCACGGACCAGAGATGCCATCCCTCCATTTCACAGTACTGTACTTGATACGATTTCAGAAGAGGACTCTGAATGGATAGATTTGTTTCAATCCTATGCCAGCATTCTTGGATATGAAGATATTCCAAACATATTGTATTGTGTGATGAAATTACCTTTGTCCTAATCACATGGACCTGGAAATGATGTCCCAAGATTCTCAAGACAGTTTGTCTCCCCATGCCAGTTCAATCTGCCCATTTTATAAAGGCCAGCCGTTGAGTACACAGACTCCTAGAACTCCTCCACACCACCCCCTTGGTTAGAGTGAAAAACTGGATTGGATCTGAGAGTCAAATATTAATTTGGGGGCAGGAAGACTATGGGGAGAACATGAATTCCCCACAAAAGTGTTTTCCACCCCCTTTTCCTCCACAATCATCCCTTCCCGGAGAGGGCAGCTATTTGGAGCCCTCACCACATGCCCAAACGACAACCATAGAAGCAGAAGGAAGGAAGGAAGGAAGGAAGGAAGGAAGGAAGGATAGCCGTTCCCCCAATATTAGCAGAGGAAAAACATGACACTAAACATGTAAGGGGTGGATGTATTGCTGGACTTCCCACACCACAGAATGTGTATACGGCACTTGAACCAACCTTCTAGACACATGGGAGAGCCAAAATGAACTACGAGAGAGAACCCTCCAACTTCCAGCAGGGTCAAAGATGCTGCAACTCTTCCTGTAGGGAGAATATAGAATTGGATCAAAGTTGGTGGCAACCTTATTTGAAGGCATCCTCATAAAGCTCATAACTACAGAGCATCTCTGGCACTAAAGAGGCACCAGTGGATCATGGCATGAAAGTGGTCGGAGATCAGTAGAGGAAGTTGGAAGTGGGGAAGAATGTGCTGCTAAGGAAGGGATATTGGGAGGAGTGTGCAGGAGGTGAATGATAATGAGGTGGTGACTGAGAATACCACAAAAGGAGGGTTGGGGAACTGGTGAGGGAGTAGGAAACTGGTGAAAAGAAAATTAGAAGTGAAGAGGAGGTTGAATGTAAGTGTGAGGGGGACTGTATTCAGGAGGTGATTGAAGAGGAGGGTATCGGGTAATATTATCCCCACCAATAATATTGCCATATATATGGTCGTGGGGTACGGCCATAGACGATATTAGTGGGGCTAATGTGTGGGGTTAATGGGAGCTGGGGTTGCAGGGGTGTCCCCGCTCCATTAGAAAAATTATGGGGTTGCAGGGGGGGGCTCCACAGGTTCCATGGCTTAATATTGCCGCAAAATATGTTGATATTCTTGTATGGCGATATTTCTGCCGTGACATTAATGCATGGAACCAAGAGGAGGTGATTTGAGAAGACATTGGAGGAGAGGCTGTATCACAGAGGATGTGCGACAGTGGTCGTGGAGGATGAGATTGGTTGCCTGGGCCTTTGTTCGTTCTGCTCTTCAAACCTGACTGCCTCTCCTAGTATGAGGGGTGTGAGTGGAGGTACGAGCACCTGGCAAAGCTTCAACAAAAAGAATGAGGAGAGTTTACGAAGTATAGAAGAAGTTCACAAGCACAATACTGTTGTAACTGACTGAGGAGGTAGGCTAGGATGGGGTGTTATGAAATATTGAGCACCTAAAGTCATAGAGATGGTAGGAATATGCTAACCCTACCTGTTCAGGGTCAATTGGGAACCCTGCTAGTGGAAGAAGCTTACAACTTCTGCCTTTACGCTTTGGTAATGGCAAAGTTTAAGCATACGTTATGCCCCCCCAAGGCGGTCTCCCTAAAGCAAGGACAATAAACAGAGGGGCATAGTCTACAGTCTTGTTTGTGTGGGGTTACATTATTAACCTCTCACCCCATGATGGTGTGACTTTCTTGCGAAGGATCCATGAGTTGATTCAGGATTATGTAATCATTGTTTGGGGTTTTTTTGTTTTGTTTTTTTTGTGGTTTAAGACGCTTTTGTTTAAACCCAGAGACTTCCATTGAATCTCTGCGGAGATTATCCTGTACAGTTTGGGAGGACATCCCAAGCTCCTCCAGCCCTCCTCACAAATAAAGTAAGACTTTAAACACATTCTTAGTAGTGTCACATGTTGAAATTATAATGGGTCAAATTTGTCGACATCTGCATGCTCATCTAGAATATAAGGGATCCGAATAATATCAAACAGTGTAAAGTACTAGCATAACTAGAAAGACACAAGATTACCTTGCACTTCCACACCTCGGAGCATGCGAGAGATCGACCCCCGACTCGTTGCTTCGAGAAGCGGCTGACCCTGAGGGAGTTGGAGATGGATGAGTGAAGGGCTCGGGAAGGAAGATATTTAGGAAGAGCGAGTTGAAGGTATTTAGGCCCCAGAAGGCCTTGTGGACAATGCAGAGGGTTTTGAACTTAATCCTCGCAGCCACTGGGAGCCAGTGTAGAGATTTCAGTCCTGGCGAGATACGGTCCCTGGGCTTGAGGCCAAGGACAAGTCTTGCAGTTCTGTTCTGGATGAGTTGCAGGGGGCGGAGAGTGGAGGCAGGCAGATTAAGATAGAGGCTGTTACAGTAGTCCAGCCTCGAGAGAACCAGGGCTCGGGAGACAGTGAGCTTCTGGGGGAAGGAGAGGAAGGGAAGAATACCTCTGAGGAGGTGCAGCTGGTAGTGTGACTTCTTAGAGACGTCAGATATATGAGGAGAGAAGGAGAGTGTGGAGTCGAAGATGACCCCAAGGTTTTTTGCCTTGCAGGTAGGGTCAGGAGGAGGGCCAAGCGAGGATGGCCAGAGAGCTACAGGGAAGGAGGGAGTGGGTGTGCCGATGAGTAGAATCTTTTAGTTCAGGAGCATGAGGGATGATTGTCAGTAGTGAAGGCAAGCTATGTACCATAAGCAAGTGACCATTAAGATTTGGTATGCTGAAAGTTTTGAATCGGGTGCATGCACTGTGCCACCAGCAGCTCTGTTACTCAGATTGCATGCAATTATTTTAGTTGACACATATGGAGGGAACTCGATTGATCACACTGATCCTTTGCCTACTCATCTATGCAAGACTCTTCCTCAAAAATTGATTTGGCCTTGGCGAGTCAGAATATTTTTGTACTGGTTCATGCCTGTCATTTGTTTAGGGCCATTTTTGATCACTTTGCAGTAGTTGTAACTTGATACAATGCAGTCTGAGGGGAGGCTGGGTAAAACTACTTGGACTTCATTCCAGATTTAGCGTTCAGGGAGCTCCTTGCTTCAGAAATAAAACAAGAAACAGTATAGCTGAGGTGTGCCAGGTACTTGGAAGCACTTGAGCTTATATATCTCAACAAGACCTCTCTTCAAACAAACAGAACTGGCGGCTGCACCCGGAAGGAACAAGTAGGCACCTCTAACCCACTTAACATTGAAAAGAGACAGTGAATGTTCCACCATTGGATGCGCTGCCAGCTCGCACAAATTAAACATAGACAATATTGAATGTTGTCATGGTAAGTCCATATACAAAATGTATTTCAATGGAGACGCGGTTGAATTTATCCATTATTTAATTGTATTCATTTCCCGTGTTCAAATGCCAGAGATGTATGCCCAAATGACAGAGTTGTATGCCAACACGTGTTTTCGACCTCCACAGGTCTTTTTCAAGGCCAAACTCTGCTCCACAAAAGTAATGTACAACCATTTAAATACACATATATATCACCATATATTGACAAGGTCATACAATACAGGAAAAACATCAAACCATAAAGTAAGGTATACATTACCAAATCATGATGTCAAAAAAGTAAACGCACCATGTCATCAACAGCGCATAGGAAAAAATATCAAAACAGGGAAGAACTTAAAACATTGTACACAAATAAGTCGTAACCGTATAATATCTGTGTACCATCTAAGTGTTGTGTTTGCTTAGCTAGAACTCATGCAATAGATTCACGCGTGCCACCGACTGGAGCCCAGTGCCACCAATTCCAGCACCTCTCACCGCACCTGCTGGGCCAAAAATATATGAGAGTATACAGAGTATATAGTGAATGAGTGTGCAGTCATCTCAAGACCGCTAAATAAAGAGAGATTCCATATCCCAATGGTTGTCCTGCAATGCCACCAAGTATCAACTCGGCAATTACCCAATATAAAGTCTCTCTGATGGATATCAGCTATTGAATACGAACTAAGGTAGTAGTAAACATGGAGTTGATGTCCTATATTCTAAACAGAAAAAACCCAAAAAGACAAAGAAACACTAATGAGTGCATCTAATTAGTTGATCAGAATTATTAATGTCTCAAAAGCTCCTAGTAAGACAAATTGCCAAATGACAAAAAACTAGCGTTACCTGCACAGTTTGAGTAATTGATCAATCCTGGTGAATGATTCGCGTTCTGTATAAGTGTAATGCAGCCAGCCCTTAATGGCAACACCTGATGAGCAAAATGGTGCATGTTAAAAGAAGCAGAATGAAAACACTGTAATTCCGCATGTTAAACGATGAATACATGATTGAAATTGACTTACACAAATAAACTGCCATCTGCGCCCGTACGTCCAAAGCCAAACAAGTCCAAACGCAATCGTACACGCACTCCGTATAAAAAGAAAAGAAAGGCACCTTGTCAACACGTGACCCTTAATCCCGTGACCCGTTTCAGTCACGTGTGAATTGAGATCGTCAATGGAACCGCTCGTTCCGGTGACGTACAGTATCAATCTAATGCGCGAATAGCGAGAAACGTGTGAATGTTATAAAAGTGTGTGATATGACGCGTCCCTGATCGCGTGCTCCACTGTCCATAAAGATAAACGTATTCGGCCAAAACGTATTACTCCTACGTCCCGTCCCCTTTCCTCCATACTTATGGGACATCTCTGTCCTGTGGGACGGGACCGGAGCACTTTGTAAAAAGCATCCACATTTTTTTCAAAAATGTGTCCCTCCTCTCTTTCCTGCGCGGGGCGCAGCGCAGGGCCCAGCATGCGGCCGTAACCCCGCCCACCTTGGCTCCGCATCGCCCATCAGTCCTTTTCTCCGCACGATCAGGGCCGGACGCACTTGCATCCTCGGAAGACTTTCTTCCCTTTTTCCCCTCTCTGGCTCTCGCTAGCGTTCGTTTACTAGTCTGTCTGTCTTTTAAACTAGATTTTCCAGACTGTTCATCGTGTCACTGTCACTTTGCGAGAGCGGATCCCCATCCTCTTTGTTTAAAGTGTTTGGGTCCAGAACACCGTTGGGACTCCTGTTTTTACTGTGACTCCCTTTCAGTCCGGGCCCTTCAACGTCGGTTGAAGCGGTGGGAGGAGGTGTTCGGACGGACTCCTCCTTCGCATTTTCAGGCGTTCATCGACGAGAATAAAAAATGCCCGGTAAGTTCTTTACTTTTCAGAGCACCTGGCCGGGGGATACCTTTCTGGGTTCCTCTCGAGCCGGGAGGGGCGTTGATCGCTCTGTTACCGGGGTTCGCCCTGAGGTGCCTGTCGGGCCTAATAATTCTACCAGAGTTTTCTCCGAGGGTCTCCGTAAGGGGCCTTTGTCCACCAGAGTACGCTCCAAAGCCCCTTCTGTGGGGGCTGTTTGTAGAACCAGTTCTACTGAGTCGTGGGGTACCGGAGCTTGCTCTGAGGCCACTCTTTCGGCTTCCCTCAAAAACAAAACCGGGGTGCGCCCCGAGGTCTTGGCTGGGCTTGAGGTTACCAAACGCATGTTCGTGGCCCGTGCCGATAAGGCTTCTACCGGGCCTAGGTCCGAGGTCCCTCGTACAGAGGCTAAGGATACCAACAGTTCTGAGGGGCCGGGCAAGGCCCTGTCGGTGAAAGCGCACTGTTCCCGCTCTTGTGGTGACACCAGATCTGGTGAGGGGGCAAAGAAGAAAGTTTCTTCTTTTACCGGCAGTGCCGAGGCCCTTCCTTCGAAGGCTCAGTTGGCGGTTGGTATGTCGCAGAAACATTCCAGGCCTCATAGTACCGGCTCTGCCGCGGTTCCTTACGTTAAGGCTAAAATTAAGACCCCTGACCCATCGACAGGGACCCCTGCCTCACTTCCTCATGTGCCACAGTTCCCCTCAGATGAGGACAAAATGTCGGCCGTTCCTGCCACTACCACGGCGGCCATTTTAGGTACTACCCCTACAACTACGCCATTGGCCCCTGGTGTAGGGTTCAGTCCTTCGGGTGAACCTAAGATCCCTTGTGCGCATCCTTATCAGCCGGTTTATGATTGGAACGCCCGGATGCCTCTTCCGCACAATGTTTCGTTGCCCGCGGGAGCGGCCCCCTTGATTTATGTGGATTCGTCGGTGGAGGGGCCGGTGTGGCACCCTTCTCCGTTACGTCCCTGGATTTGTCCACCTCATGAGGCCTCCTCGGGTTCCGAAACAATCTCCTGAGGTCGCTTTTTTCAGTAAATTTCAAGCGCTTATGCGCACCGACCCCATGAGGGAATATTTCAAAGGGCTTTTCAAGGAAATATGTCGAACCCGCGCCTCCGGCTCCGCCCGTTCCGACGGTGGTCCCGCCGGCACCTCCCTTGCCTGTGGTGCCTCCCCCTGCGCTTCCGCCTGTGCCACCATTGTCCCCAGTGGACAAGGCAGTGCCTGACACGGCTCAGCAGGATCCTGACCTGTTAGATGACCCTGAAGGCGATCAGGACAATGAGGACCTCCCCCGCTCTATCAGAGCTTTCCATGACCGGGTGCTGGACATTATGAGTTTCTTAGATGTTCTGGTGCCCGAGGCACCTGCTCCGCAGGAGGGTGTGCTTTCTGGGGCGTTCACCTCGTCTCCTTTGGAGCGTACCGGCCTGTTCTTGCAGAAGGACGTTCTGGCCGAGGTCCGAAGAGTTTGGGAAAGCCACACTCGGGACTTTTTGTCAATAAAAAGATTGACGCGAGGTACAAGCTGCATTCTTCGGAAGAAGTGGCCTTGTCGTCTTGTCCGCCTCCCTCCTCCACAGTGGTGGCTGCAGCTACGTTGCAATCCAGGCCTGCAGCATCCTCCTCCGCGACGGCTACTTAGGTCTTGGGAAAGGAGGACAAGCTCCTGGACTCCCTAGGGAGGAAAATCTTTGCCAATTCGGCCTTACAGCTCCGGCAGGCCAATGCAGAATTGATTTTGGCGGGAGCTAACATGCAGATGTGGAGAAGGCTGTCGGAGTTTGAGGAGCACATTCCGGTTGAGAAGTTGGAGGTTTTCAGAGGAGGTCTTTCCGATGCCAAGTTCTTGGCCCAGGATCTCCTGGAGGCTGCGGCTCATCACGGCTAAATCATTGTCTGTTCTGGTTAAAGCTCCCTTCAAGTCTCAAAGGCCGTTGTCGCAAGGTCGACCTTCCTCTGGTTTTAGGGGCTTCCTCGACCGCAAATCTCGCAGAGTGGATACTCCTGCGGGGAATAACCGCCGTATACAACAGCGTACGCGGTTTCTCTCCCTCTCCTCAGCCTCCTCATCAGGTTCAGGTGGCACCGCCACCGATAAGCCTGCCAAAGGAGGGTTTTCCGCGCTCGCACGAGACCCCGGTGGGAGGACGCATTGCGTCTCATTGGGAGGCGTGGCAGGCCATCACAGAAGACAGATGGGTCTAGTCAGTTCCTCGAGCGGGCTTCCGCTTATCTTTACCCCCTACCCCACCCCTCAACCCTCCTTTTCAGCTGTCGGGCTCACCCTCCCTCAAGGCCGAGGTTCAGAAACTTCTGCACCTCAGAGCTGTGGAACCCGTTCCCCTTGGGGAGCGAGGGGAGGGCTTCTACTCCCGGCTGTTTACCGTGCCCAAACCCAACCAGGCTGGCCTGCGCACCACCCTAGACCTTTCCAGTTCAATCTTTTCCTACCCCAAGAGAAATTCAAGATGATCACGCCCGGCCAGATACGCTCCTCCTTGCAGATAGGCGATTGGCTCAGTGTTGTGGATCTTCAGGACGCGTATATGCATATCCTGATTTGGAACCCACAAGGGAGATATCTCCGCTTCTCTTTGGGAGAGGAGCACTTCCAGTTTCGAGTGCTTCCTTTTGGCCTCAGCTCGGCACCGCGTGTCTTCACGAAGATATCGGTGATTGCGGCCTAACTTCGTCTCCAGGGTATCCATGAGTATCCGTATTTGGACGACTGGCTCCTATGCCTGGGTGCGCCCCGAGGCCTTGGTGGGGCTTGGTGCTACCGAACGGATGTTCGAGGACCGCGCGAGTATGGCTGTTACCGGAGCTGGGTCCGAGGTCCCTCATACAGAGGCTAAAGCTACCAACATTTCTGAGGGTCTGGCAAGGCCTTATCGGTGAAGGTTGTTTCTCATCGTTCCTGCTCTTGCGGCGACACCAGATCTGTTGAGGGGGCAAAGAAGGGAAATTCTTCTTTTACTAGCAGCGCCGAGGTCCTTCCTGAGAAGGCTAATTTGGCGGTTGGTATGTCACAGAAACATTCCAGGCCTCATAGTACCGGATCTGCCGTGGTTCCTTATGTTAAGGCTAAAGTTAAGACCCCTGGTCCATCGACAGGGGCCCCTGCCTCACTTCCTCACGTGCCGCAGTCGCATCCTTATCGGTCAGTTTATGACTGGAATGCTCGATACCCCTTCCACACAATTTTTTGTTGCCTGCGGGGTGGGCACCTTTGGTTGATCTGTCCATCCAGATATAGGAGTGGGCCATGCTTCATGGCGTCTGGCTGCTTGCGGTGCACATCCCGGGCCAGCTGAATGTCACAGCGGATGCCCTCAGCCGGCGGACAGTGGTCAGCTACGAGTGGGAATTGAAGGCAGAGATCCTCTCATGGATTTTCTTGCATTGGGGCACACCGGAGGTGGACCCCTTCGCTACGGTGGTAAACAAGAAGCTTCTTCGGTATGCCTCCAGAGGGGGGCTGAGAGCCTCCTCTCTGGGGGATGCTCTCGAGATTCCATGGCACAACATGAGAGCTTACGCCTTCCCGCCTCTGCCTCTAGTTCATCGAGCAATTGGGAAGCTGAAGAACTCTGTGAACTGTTCCCTTCTGCTCATGGCCCCGTGGTGGCTGGCCAGTTTTTGGTTCTCAGAACTTCAAAACCTGTCTGTGTTTCTGCTGATCAGGTTACCAGTAACCCCAGATCTTCTTCATCAAAGGGAACAGCAGATGTGGCACCCCTCCCCACAATCGCTCAGCTTGGCGGCATGGTGCCTGAGTTCAAGTCTTGGAGCATTTTAACTTGTCTACGGATAACATGCGTATTATCCAGGCAGCCAGGGAACCCTCGACCAGATCCCAATACAGGAGTAAATGGCTCAGGTTCTGTCGTTGGTGTTTGGAAAAGCAGTTGGATCCAAGTGTGGCTATGATTGACAAGGTGCTGTCCTTTGTGTCCTCCCTAGCAGAGTCGGGTGTTTACGTTCTGTCATGCAGAACTGACCTTTCAGCGGTTTCTGCTTATCTTGCTATAGACCAATGCTCTTATTCTCTGAGTAACCCAGTGGTTAAGAGGCATTTTGCAGGCTTGACACTCCTTACCCTCCGGTTCGTAGTCCGCACCCGCCTTGGGACTTAAATGTAGTCCTGACGGCGCTGTGCCATAAACTCTCTGTCATGATGCCTACCCCCGGAGCACCAGGCCAGGCCCAGCTCCCCCGGGAGCAGGCATCATGCCCCCGGGTAAAAGCCCAGCGGCCCCTTATAGGGGCTCTTTGGACTCTGTCCTGGCGCCTTTGGCGCCAGGCTCATGTTGGACATCAGTCCAGGCGCCAGGCTCATAAAGGAAGGTGTTTTGTGCACTTACCTGATGCAGACCATGCTGCAAGATTCAGGCCTCCCTGAGACCTGAAAGGGACTATTTTTTCATTGGGACTATTTTGCCACTCAGGCGTGGCCAGGGAAGGATACTTACCTGGAACTACTTTGGGGGCTATTTAAGCCACGCCCAGACATTAGCTCACGTTTCGCGTTGTTCTGCATCCAAGCAGCTGAACGCTCACCGTGTCTGCTCCTGCATCTGGTCTCCAGCCACGCCCGCCTCGATCCTGGAAAAACCTGTAAGGAAAGAAGAGAAGAGAAAGGTGAAAACCAAGAATTTTATCAAACTTCTTACCTGCATCCGGAACCTTCACGCCAGCGTTCCTGAGGAAAGACTTTAATTTAAAAGCACCGCGTTGCTCGCTGCAGCGTCGCTCTTCTCACCTGTCCTCGGGAGTTCTTCTGGCTCCACCGCGACTGTCTGCACCGGTCGCCACATCTCTGCGCCTAGGGGAGAGAAGAAGAAACAAAAGGTGAGCAGAAGGAACATATGAGGAAAGCCTAATTTTCCGCCATAACACTTACCGGTCTTCTGTTGGTGGATCATTCCTCATTTCGGGTCGGCGCCGCTTCGTTGGCAGGTACCGCACCCCGGCCCCTATGGTGAAAGGACAAAAGACATTACTGGAGGAATATAAAGACATTAAGAGGGATCGCCCCCATCGCTAACTCACCCGAGTTTACCATCAGCAAGTCAATCCCTCAACGCATCGCCTTCATTCTGCACCTGAAATAAAGGACAGATCGCAGGTTAGGAAGGCAACAGAAAAGGAGGCTCAACACTTGAACTTTTGTAATCTTCATACTTACGGCGTTCCGCTCGGAAAAGTCAAGTGGATTTTGCCAGCGCCATTCTGAAAACCAGTGAAGTAACTGGACAAACACGCGCCCCTGCACCAGAAGCAGGATGGGGAGTTCATCCTTTCAAACCATAAGGTGAGCTTCAACCGGGGATTTCGGAGGAAGTTGGAGAAGAACGAAGGGGGGAGGGGGGAGCAAGCACACTATTCTGCAGACTGTTGATCTCCTTTCTCATCTGCAGAAGGATATTCCTACGGGCCAGACAAGCAAGATTTGAGGGTCCTGTTCAGTCGGTGTTTCGAGTTCTGCGCATCACGCTCGAAGAGGCCACAGCAACCCAGACTAGACCAGCGCCTCCGTGGGAGTCAGGTGAGCGTTACACCCTCTGAGCCAATGGCTACGGTTGACCTCAAGTACGTGTCCTGGAAAGTGTCCTTTCTGGTAGCCGTTACGTCAACGAGGAGAGTGAGTGAGCTCCAGGCATTGTCGGTGGAGCACCCTTTCTTGGTCTTTCACAAGGACAAGGTAGTCGTTCGGACGAGCCCAGCTTTCCTAACAAAGGTAGTGAGCGAATTCCATCTGAATCAGTTGATTTCCCTTCCGGTCTTTTTTCCGAACCCTGCCTTGGAGGCGGAAAGGGTTCTACAATGCCTGGATGTCCGAAGAGCTCTTAGTTCTACCTGGACAGGACTTCCGAGCTTCGGAGCTCTTCCCAACTGTTTGTGACCTTCGGTAATCCTCAGGGCAGGCCGGTGTCTAAGGCATCTATTTCCAGATGGATTACCGCCTGTATCACGAAATCCTTCACCGTCCAAAAGCTGAAACCGCCTAAAGGTATCCATGCACACCAGGTGCGAGGCAAGTCAGCCGCGGTTGCTTTTCTGAAGTATGTTCCCTGGGAGTCCATCGCTAAAGCTGCTACTGGGGCCTCCCCATCTGCTTTCTGTAAGCATTACTGCCTCGATATGAGCTCTAGAGCTGACGCTCAGTTCGTCCAGGCTTTGCTGAAGAACCTGTTTCAGTAAGGGGTATTTCCATCCACACATAGTTCCTGTAAGGAGTGCTTGGGAATCTCCCATAAGTATGGAGGAAAGGGGACGGGACGAAGGAGTATTACCAGGTTACTCACCTTAGTGACCACCTTACTCCTAGCCCATAGTCCCCTTTCCTCCATACGCCCGCCCGCCGTCCCCTCTAATAAGGTTCCTCTGTTATTGCTAATGGGTCTTTGACCCTGCGATAGAAAAGGACTCATGGGCGATGCGGAGCCAAGGTGGGCGAGGTTACGGCCGCGTGCCGGGCCCCGCGCAGGAAAGAGAGGAGGGACACATTTTTGAAAAAAATGTGGATGCTTTTTACAAAGTGCTCCGGTCCCGTCCCACAGGACGGAGAGATGTCCCATAAGTATGGAGGAAAGGGGACTATGGACTAGGAGTAAGGTGGTCACTACGGTGAGTAACCTGGTAAATTGCTGACGCCAATTGAGTGCACACAAGAACGTATTCATTTTTACAAGACCCACGTACTTATTACGATTATATGAATACTTCTAAAAACTCACACTACTGCTTGGTATTTGAAAATACAAGATAATGAATTCCCATATGGTGCCACGTGTGCAAAATATGAATGAATAAATGAATAAAAGTAAGGAGAGACATTTTTTTATTTTTTATTATGTGAAGTCTGGTGTATTTGGCCCACGGTTGTAGCGCCGGCACCTTGTCTGTCCCCTAGGCCGCACCCGTGACGCAGATAAATCAAGTGCATCAGATTGAGGGATGTGTCGCACATCCACCTGCCAACCTACAGAAAAACATTTAGTTCCGTATCACTGTTCAGCCCCAGGGTGGTGCATCGTAATCGACATATAGTACGAGCTTCCAATTGCCGAAGCAGTGCAAGACGGTCACCCCCTCTAGGGTGAGACCTCGCTTGCATTAGACCAGTAAACCTAATATCACTGACATTGTCCATTTGGTGGTGTTCTTGCCAGTGTGTTGAAAGTGGCAATTTGGAGTCAAATTTTGGCAAAATGTTCTCTAATGCGTAATTCGCAATTCCTTTATGGTAGACCCTACGTGCACTTTACCACAAATGCAAAGAATCGCATACACCACATATTTGGTCTTACCATTCATAAAATCACCTATTTAAATCGATAAACCAATGTGACATGAGAAGGAATCAGAGTTAACAAACTTACAAAAATTACATGTGCCACATTTAAAGAAACCCTTTGGCTTGGAAGGTAACCATGATATAGATTCTGCAGCATTAGTTTGAGGAGCTAAAGAGGAAGGGCACAGATGTCCCTTAGGCGTAAGATTACGAGTAAAGATGAACTTAGGTTGTCCGCTATATAAGGCAGTATATCCGGATCAAGTTGGAGTAGATACCAATGCTTGGCTAGCAATCTATATAACATATCCACATTTTGCACATACTTTGTAATGATGCATACATCTGAAAAACCAGTAGGTTTTTGCCTCTCATGATCAGACAGCATATCCTCTCGTGATATATTACTCTTATGCCATTTTTGATGCTTCGAATAACCTCTTCTTTTAAACCTATCATGAGTCTGTCCAGATTCATCAATAAAGTCTGACATGGCACTGCATTTTCTACGGGCTCGATAGAATTCACCAAATGGTATGGTTTCTATAACTAATCGTTTATGACAACTTTTGGCGTGCAAAAATGAGTTTACAGCAGTAGGTTTTCTGAATGTTTGTGTATGTATCTGGCAATCTGCAATACTGATAAGGTCCAACATTTCAATTCTATTTGAACTCACATGCCCCACAAATTCAATACCAAAAGTATTATTGTTCAGATATTCTGTAAACTCTTGAATGAGGTCTACAGACCCATTCCATAGAAGTAAAAGATTGTCAATATCTCGTTTCCATACTACAATGTGATCTTTGAATTTATGCGAATTGTAAATGTAATGATGTTCAGAAATTCCCCATAAAAAGGTTTGCTAACGAAGGGGCATACTTGGCCCCCATAGCCACCCCTCTGGTTTGAACATAATAGTGACCGTTGAATAGAAACTGGTTGTGTTTTAACGTGAAAGCCAGAAAATCCTTGATCATGGATATATGATCTGCATAAGAGGCTGAATAATTCCTAAAAGAGAAATCGATGTTGGTTTTCATTCCACTTGTTTTAACATGCTCGGTTTTGCTAATCAGGTGTTGCCATTAAGGGCTGGCTGCATTACACTTATACAGAATGCGAATCATTCACCAGGATTGATCAATTACTCAAACTGTGCAGGTAATGCTAGTTTTCTGTCATTTGGCAATTTGTCCTACTAGGAGCTTTTGAGACATTAATAATTCTGATCAACTAATTAGATGCACTCATTAGTGTTTCTTTGTCTCTTTGGTTTTTTTCTGTTTAGAATATAGGACATCAACTCCATGTTTACTACTACCTTAGTTCGTATTCAATAGCTGATATCCATCAGAGAGACTTTATATTGGGTAATTGCTGAGTTGATACTTGGTGGCATTGCATGACAACCATTGGGATATGGAATCTCTCTTTATTTAGCGGTCTTGAGATGACTACACACTCATTCACTATATACTCAGTATATTCTCATATATTTTTGGCCCAGCGGGTGCGGTGAGAGGTGCTGGAATTGGTGGCACAGGGATCCAGGCGGTGGCACGCGTGAATCTATTGCATGAGTTCTAGCTAAGCAAACACAACACTTAGATGGTACACAGATATTATACGGATATGACTTATTTGTGTACAATGTTTTAAGTTCTTCCCTGTTTTTATATTTTTTTCTATGCGCTGTTGATGACATGACATCTTGGTGTGTTTACTTTTTTGACATCATGATTTGGTAATGTATACCTTACTTTATGGTTTGATGTTTTTCCTGTATTGTATGACCTTGTCAATATATGGTGATATATATGTGTATTTAAATGGTTGTACATTACTTTTGTGGAGCAGAGTTTGGCCTTGAAAAAGACCTGTGGAGGTCGAAACACGTGTTTGCATACAACTCTGTCATTTGGGCATAAAACTCTGGCATTTGAACACGGGAAATGAATCCAATTAAATAATGGATAAACTCATCCACGTCTCCATTGAAATACATTTTGTATATGGATTTACCATGACAGCATTCAATATTGTATATGTTTAATTTGTGTGAACTGGCAGCGCATCCAATGGTGGAACATTCACTGTCTCTTTGCTTCAGAAATAGACTTGTATATGGACATTGTGGATGGGAGCAGTGGTGCAAAACCTGACGTGATGTGTTTTTAAATCCTATGTCCAGGGAATGGGTATCTTCTCAGACAAATATTCTTACAGTAAATTGTAGAGAATTGACCCAGATGGGGCCGAATCAAGGGCCAATTACTATTTTTTAATGGACTGCAGGATAGTCGTTTAAGAGGTCAGGCACTTGAAGCACAGGTTTGAGACTGCAAATAAGGAAATCAAGTTTATGGGTCAGAACATGCTAGCCAGGAGATGTGCATCTGGGAGGGCCCTTGCCTGATTTCTCAAACTGGAAAAGGGAAAACCCAGTGTGGCTAAGTTGCAGTCAAATGATGGGGTTATCCGCATGAACCTGAGGAGATTAAATATACAGTTATTCATAAAATGCCCTAAACGTCTCAACAAACAGTAATTGCGCCCAGCCAGCAGTGGCCAGGATCAATTGAAGGATGTGAAAGGAGTTTAGACTGAGCTCTGGTAGCAGGTGGGGCAGTCATTTATAACCCACAGTTTGCCATTTCCATGGAGACCTTAGTAAACGTGCTTAGGAAGGTGGATTGTATAGGACATCCAAACGAAAGTTAAGGAATCATTCTTAATGTATGCAGATGACCTATCGCATGGATAGACCAATGCAGGTGTTTGGGGCTGCATTATAATTGGGTCAATTCAGGGAGGTTTCTGCTGTGAAAATAAACTGGCAGAAAACTAAGCTTTTATACTAAAACGGAACACAGAAAGGGAGATCCCGGAATGGCTGTTGCATGTAACGCCCATGACAGCTTTCAAAATAAGTAAAAACACTGACGGGCTTGAAGTGGATGGTGGTTTGAATTAAACTACTGTAGCTGTGGCAGGCAGGATTTCGCTTTCAGGGGTGGTATCGGTAGGATTTTTTGCTCTCCCCCACAAAAATGGAATGGGCAGCAGGGGATTGCCAAATGAATCCTGCTCCCAATACTGTCCATTTGAGATGCTGCTTAAGAGACTCATTACGTGCGAGTAGCGCAGCAGTATTACAAGTGTATTTCCATTAAGCTATAGTTTGTTACCAAACAAGAAACCGATCTGCTCCTGCATATGTAATACACCAACCCACAGAGCATCAATAGATGTTCCGGGCTCCCCTCGCATGACCTAGTATGCATGCATGAATGAGCGGTTTCTTCTAATCTTAGCTGGCTGACCAGCATTTTGAATACTCAGCCCACGTTGCTCAGAAAAACCGCACAAATTAAAGGGATGGTCTAGTAAAAATTTTTATTTAAAAAATAGATAGGCAACATAAAAAAAAATACTAGCATTCTCCGTTTTAAAACTTCCTATGTAAAATTTTGAGCTATTCAAGCTCAAAATTCGCAAAAGCAAGCACATGGGCGCATCCATTTTGTGAAATGGAGGCCCTCCTGTGCTGGCTTTTGCGGCACTAATGAAGGAAAAGCCAGCCAGCTGTAGTAAACAAAAGCTACCGCTGGGTGGCTTTCCCTTCATTAGTGCTGTAGGCGGAGGACGGGGACCGGAGACCAGAGCAGGAAAGCTGCAGCTGAATCTCGGTAAGTGCTATTTATTTTTTTTTTTAAAATAAGCACTAGCTGCGGTTTTTTTTCTACGTTTTCCAGGCTGGAGGAGCCCGGAAAACTTAGAAATGAAACCGCAGCTTTAAAAACGTATTTATGTTTTCGGTCGCTTTTGAAGCGACTGCAAACATAAATACAACGTTATTGTGTTGGAAAACGCTGCGGTTTTTATTTCCAAGTTTCTCAGGCTCCTCCGGCTCGGAGGAGCCTGAGAAACTCGGAAAGAAAAACCGCAGCGTTTTCCAACACAACCGCGTTTTCTGCCCGAATCTGCTTTCCCATTTGGGGTTCTCGGGCTCCCCGTGGGGAGTCCGAGAACCCCAAATGGGAAAGCAGATTCAGGCAGAAACAACCCAGCATTGCGGAAAACAACTGCGTTGTTTCTGCCTGAATCTGCTTTCCCATTTGGGTCTCTCGGGCTCCCCACGGGGAGACCAAGAGCCCCAAATGGGAAATCAGCTGTAGGTAGAAACAGTACGCGGCATGTAAACACAACCGCGTTGTTTCTGCCTGCTGTGGCTTTCGGAGGAGCCTGAGAAACTTGGAAAGAAAAACCGCAGCGTTTTCCAACATAAATACGTTTTTAAAGCTGCGGTTTCATTTCTGGCTCCTCCAGCCCGGAAAACTTAGAAAAAAAAACGCAGCTAGTGCTTATTTTAAAAAAATAAATAAATAGCACTTACCGAGATTCAGCTGCAGCTTTCCTGCTCTGGTCTCCGGTCCCCGTCCTCCGCCTACAGCACTAATGAAGGGAAAGCCACCCAGCGGTAGCTTTTGTTTACTACAGCTGGCTGGCTTTTCCTTCATTAGTGCCGCAAAAGCCAGCACAGGAGGGCCTCCATTTCACAAAATGGATGCGCCCATGTGCTTGCTTTTGCGAATTTTGAGCTTGAATAGCTCAAAATTTTACATAGGAAGTTTTAAAACGGAGAATGCTAGTATTTTTTTTTTATGTTGCCTATCTATTTTTTGAATAAAAAAATTTACTAGACCATCCCTTTAACTAGGTATGCCGGAGCCCATAAATCCATTGCGCACCAGCTCATCCTTGAAAATCTGTTGCAGTGGGGTAGGAAGGACACAGCCCCTGCAGATGGATTGAACAAATATAGAAGGTAGCTCAGTGGAAGTAGCATAGTATGAGTTTGGAGTAGAGAAATGACCTGGAGCACAGCAGTGGAGCAATCGAAGATGCCGCTGGAGAGGTTGAAGAAAGTGACGGTGTAAGTGGTGGAGGGGTAAAGCAGAAAAGGTTCAAGGTGGAGCTACAGTAGGAGGAGGAGGAGAGGAATCCGGTAGATGCTGGGGACTAATGTCAGAGGAGGAGGATCTAAGAAGTTTCTGTGGAAGAAGGGGAAAGGTAAAATTAGGCGTTGGAGAGAACAAAGCGGCAGGAGAGACTAGAATCTTTGAGTAGGAAAAATGCCAGACAGGGCGAGAATCAGCATAAGAACTTCATGTTGTCGAGAGCAGGGGTTGAGGAACAGATGCATGGTGTTTTTTGAGGAAAGCATCAAGACAGTTGCAGGGCCACAAGTCAGGTGCCAGGCTTATTGACAAACCCCCACGCTCCAGTGAGCATCTCGTTGCTGAGAACAGGAAGGTTGGGTGAGCTGGCGTGGGTTCAGAACCCTGGATAGGGTAGTGAATCTTGTCTAAGACTGGCACTTATAAAACATACAGGCCTGCTTCACCTCTGGCAGAAGCTGTGAAGCCTACTTGGGGGAGCCCTGTGCTGGAACAAGAGTAGCTTTAATAGCGCTGACCATTCGTTTAACAGAGACCACTCCAACACTGACTTCAGTCATTGCGTAACCTTTCTGTCTAATAGTGATGTTGCGGGGAGTGGGGCAGCAAAAACATGATTTGATCAAGAGACAATGTCCTGAAAGTTACATGCAGCTGATGAACTTGGCTAATTGTCCTAACTTATTTACTTTGAGATGAATAGTCATTCCAACTGGAGGAGTAACTTGTTATGAATACAGTTATATTTGTGCCAAGTAATCTGCACCAGAATAGTTGTAGACCCAATACCTGGACCAAGACAACAGAAACTTATAGAACACTTTGATCCAGCAACATTTGTCACATTCATGTGTCTGGTCATGCGCAAAGGTGTATACTGGGGAAAATTTAGTAAAGCAACCTAGCTATTGGACCCTCTTAATTTTATTTGGTTTTTACCTCAGAAAACTAGCATTCATTCCCCCTCAGTTTTCAAAATCCTTAACCGTTTCCTTCCTAAACCTTACCTGCTTGTCTGGTGAGTTCTCCAGTGACTTTGTGACACTGTACAGAACACAGAATGACCTTTTTATAGACTCTACAAGTTTGAAGAGAAGGGAGGTGCACCTAAGAGGCTGGAGATTGCAGTGAAAATGCTGATAATGACATCTGAATTGAGGCATACAAGTCCTGGATCTGAATACCCACTTCTTGGCTGCTCTGCTTCAGCACGTAGGGTGGATAACCCTGCACTAGGGGTATAACGGTATACCGTTATAGATACCATGAACAGCCTAATTGAACTATATTAACCGTCAAGTTGTTTATACCGGTATACCGTTTTAGGGCATGCAGCTATTAAGTGAGCTTTTCAATCTGATTTGGAAAGGCTGCAGTAAGCAAGTGCTGCGCATTCTGGATCTTGCACTGTGGGATGTGGTGTTTGGCAGACAAGAGCATAGGGAAAATGAGTCCACATTAGTAAATGCAGCTTTGATGCTGTCTACTCTTTCTCTGTGATCACTAGAGTCAGGTTAAAGATCAGCCGATTTGTAGTTTTCCCACCAATTTGAAAGATGGGGAATTACACATCCCAGAATTCAAAGGGGGGAATGAACTGGATGGCCTTCTGATGCATGTCCACAAAAAACGTTAGCTCTGTAGACTGTATGAACACTGGGCCTATCGGTGCTTTGTGCCAGTATATAAACTGCCCCACCCCCACGGTCCTCTGTGTAGATTTACACATTGGCAGTAGAGTTGTTGCTTCGCTTGATCCTCCACCTGCCTTCTGCATATGGCACTGGACTCAAGCAGGCAGGACAGATTCTACATTCAATTTGAAGTATCCAGAGCAGTGGGGGTGAGATATTTCTCAGGTCTATCCTTGATTTGTGACGCAACCCATGAAAGCATTCCTCAGTCTCAACTCACATGACAAGGGTCCTTATGCGCTCAGACCTGGGGAAAATGGTAATGAAGGGGCTGTGGTGGTGTGGTGGTCTAGGCTATATTTGTGCCGATATGTATTTTAACTTTGTCATTTTCAAAATGTTTTTGTGCCACTATCTTTAAGAAGGTAAATGAACATGTATTGCAAGAATCTAAAAAGAAATAAACAGTGCCCACTGAACACTGTCATGTTAGGATTACATGGTCAGTTGTGACTCCAACGTCAGACCTTTATAATAAACCAGGCAGATGGTAAACAAGCTATATTGATTTGATCAATATGCAACCTTTCGGTGAGTGTGTATTGGCTTTGACATTTTGACAAAAGAAACACAATGACATGGGCTTTCAGACCTCGCATGAGTGACTTTTTTCTCCCTTTTAATCGGATAAAGCGTTATCAAAACAAACTTTTATGACTGATCGCAGCGAGGGGTCATGATGCCCATGCCATGTGGTTCCAAAATAAGGCAGGTCGAAGGCTATTTTCAAAGCAATGACCTGTGACTGAGCAGCAAGCTCATTGCTCAAAATGTGCATTTTAACACTTCCACTAGTCGCTCTTTCATTCAAAGCGATCAACATGTGAGCGCCATGAATGACCAAATCTGCAGCTGCCTTAGATTCCTGGAGGATTAGCTATAAATGTGCAGAGACCAGTTTTAAAATGTTGATAATTTATGACCTCTAAGAAAATATTTGTTGAGATTAGCTAACTCCACCTGCTATACCGCGAAAACCATGATATACCGTCATTTGTCACGAAGGTTATCATACCGCCATAAAACCAATACTGTGACACCCCTACCCTGCACCACTTGCAGCTACAGAAAGGGAAGATAGCGCACCAGAAGGAGCAAAGCAGGCCTTGCTGGTATGCAGGGAGAGGCAGTGTGCTACAAGGAAGAGTCCAAGAGAGGTAGACTTATGTATACAGCAAAAGGTTTTGCATGGTAGGAATGCTCTGTTTGCCTAGTGGATTGGTTAAGTTAGGGGAGAGAATACCTCTCAGCTGAGAGATCCCTGCAGAATTTACCATGATTGGGAATGTGCATGAAAGAAGGAAAATAACTGACTATTAAAGGGGTTCCAAGCAAAGCAGACTGTGCCAGCCTCTTATATACTGCAAGCTGATTGTGTAAGGAAACCAACTAATATTTATGCTACATTAGTACATTCAAACACCTAGGAGTCTAAAAAGAATAGTTGTGTATAGGGATATTGTTTTACTCAGTTGTTAATACAGTCCATTAAGCACAAAATCACGACGACAACCTCCAATAATTTAAAGAAACGCACATTCTATCAATTCTCCAACAGAAAGTGGAAAATGATAACAGTAAAAAACAGTCTCCAATAATCTCAGAATAAACATCACATTTCTCAGGCAGAAATTGCGAACTACACATTGTTAATATTCATAATGCTAGTAAACCAGAAATGAACAAAATTAAGAATAGCTGACACAGGGATACAATTGCCACCAGGTAGTTCGGTCCACAGGATCACTCATTTCAGGGGAGAATTTCTGTCAATCTCTTATCAAAAATGAGCACTATGCGCACAAGTCCCTCCTTTTCAATGAATGACTCCTCCCAAACATCTAGGTCCCCTCGCCACCACTCTCACCTAACCTGAAAGTGGGTAGCTGCTCCCCCGGTTTCCCTCCCTGGTTGCTTGTAGATCCATTGCTGCAAGGTAGCCTGCCCTCACCCTTATCTGCCCGGTCCCTGGTATCTATGCTTCCGGCACCATGTACTTCACTCTATAACTCGCAAAGCAATCTGTTTCTTCCCAAAGCTAGGTCCTCGCTCCATAAATAACCAAATAATAATGTGAGTGGATGGTATGACTTATAGGCTGAACATGAAACTGGGGATGTATGGTTGTGCGTGTTAGTCCGCTTAGGCATTCCCCTGTTTTTTTGTGAGGAAGACATGGTGATATGTTCCAGTCATTCATCTGCCATGGACCTGGCATCCTGCTTTGGGCCAGCCTTCTGTCTGTCCGCCGGCCACCACACTTGCTGCCAATTTCAGACCTTTGCAGAGGTGAAGTAGTAAAATGCTATTCTGCACAGGTGGTCCTAAATGACTGGTAAGCTTGCGAGGGGAACTAGGGACCCCCTGTCACAGCTAAGCCCACACATGTGGAGAATAGCCATTACCTCATGTAATGTTTCCTTCTTTCAGGGTTGCACTACTGTCATTGAAGCCTTGACTGCCATATTGGCTTCCTCAATTTCATACATATTTTTAATTTCTCTAGAGGAACTTTAAAATGATATGCCTGTTAATTGGATCTAATAAAACACAATGAGTCACCAACGGCCATGCAGCCATGCCTTTGTGTAGCCCAATATGGAGGTCGGTAGGAGTGTCCAAGTCCCTACTAGCCACCCCTCTCGAGCTGGCATGTGGATGGGTGCTGAGAGGTAGTCTGGAGAGTTTGCGAGAGCAGCAGACTCATTGTGTGCTGCCAGAAAACATTTTTATCATTCAGGAAAGTTGCATTTTTATGGCAGAGGTGCTGTGCAAAGTGTCTTCGAGTAGTGTATGATAGCAGGTGCGTGTGGGTGGGAGGATCTTGTAGGATATATTGCCGCATGTCACTAAGCTGCATTTGCGCAAGAAACATCAACCTGGCTGCGCTGGCTCCTGTGCGCACCAGGACCTCAAAACTGCGTTTTGGCAGCAACAAAAAAATGGCTGCACCATCCTGCCTAGCACACTTCAGGCAAGATGGAACAAGGGGACACACTGAAAGTATGCTAGTGTGTTCTGAAACATATAAATGGGATCAAGTGAAAAGGCAGCACTAGATTGCTGCAAAAGACAAAAATCCCCTTCAAAATGAAACATTTCACCCTTTAAAAATGCTGTTTTGACGCTAATTCCATTTGTTCATTCTGAAACCACTGTGATTAAAAAAGGCCCCATCGTGCCCAGGATATTTCACTATGCTTCACCAAAACCAGGCATAATTCCTGAGTGACAGGCCCAGTCAAACCAGCTCTGAGAGAAATCAATAAGCAACTTCACTTTCACTCGCACAGGAACACACGTTTATTTCTTTCCAAATGTATCCAGGCTCAGCAGTAAAAAAAAGGGACTTTAACTCTTTGAGCCAGGTCAAGTGCAAATGTATCTATGCTTTAGATAAAACTCCTGCATTCAAGGAAATGACGTTTATGAAATCAAGGGGTAGAGTGTCCCTCTTTTTTGATCATGGGGGCCTAAGTCATGAGGGGTTAACAGTTAGAGAAAAGGACAAACTTAGGCTACCCCACCTGTATTACACTTGCTGGTTATGGATCCAGCACACGTTTTTCACAGATCTCTGTTGGTTAGTCTGTACATATGAGAACACCCAAAATGTATGCGATACAATTTACATTTATTTGAACATTGTGGTTTAATATATAGCTCACACAGCTATTGAAAAAGACCTTTTGTTTGCCTGAAAAAACTGTGGTCAGTTCAGTCTAACAGGCTTGATAATCAACCACATACATTGTTTCTTTACATTCACTGTTTTGTAGTGTGGGTTAGTAAGAAAAAGTGACTTGGAATGTGGTCCGGTTGACTTCACATCGGTCTAGTCAGATGTGAAGTCAACCGGATCACATTCTAAGTCACTACAAAACTGAACTGACCAGTTCTTTCAGGCAAACAAAAGGTCTTTTTCAATAGCTGTGTGAGCTATATTTTAAACCACAATGTTCAAATAAATGTAAATTGTATCGCATAAATTTTGGGTGTTCTCATATGTACAGACTAACCAACAGAGATCTGTGAAAAACGTGTGCTGGGTCCATAACCGGCCAGTGTGATACAGGTGGGGTAGCCTAAGTTCGCCCTCTTCAAGGAAATGACTACAGCTGCAAAGACAGTGTGGGCATCTGAGGGAGCTGCCAAACCAAATTTAAAGAAAGAAATGCTATTAGTTTTAACACATGTGGAAAAATGGGCTTTGCTGACTGAAGAAACATTTGGCCTGTTTAAAAATGAATTGTGAATGAAAGCCTGTTTACTTAGCAATGCAAAGGGATTCTGTTAGTGGTGATAATACACACATAGGCTATCTTCTTTCACAGGTTTGTTTAATTCAGGACTTAAAATACGAAATTAAAGAGTTAAAACACATGGGCTGGATTTGCAAGCTCTCAGAAAAACCAGTCATTCCAGTTGCCAGCCATGAAACTTCCCCAAGGAAGGGAGATACACCATAAATCCAGGACACGTAAGTGTTAATTTCCAGCTTGAAAAACTTTGAACGGGCCAGGACAAAGCAAGTTCACACGCTTGTCAGACATTCGTCTTTGCTTCAGGCTGGGGCAAGAGAAGTCCTGGGACACTAACCTGTGAAGGGGCAATGCAACCTTCAATTAAGATGAGAAACCCCCACTTTGCCTTGAGGGAAATGAGTTGGTTGCTGTTGGAGGAAGGAAAAAAATGATCTATTGACAATGGACTGCCTTTTGGTGCCAAAGACTATTTTATAAAGAAAGGTTAAAGACGTTTTAGCTCTGTAGCAAGAATTGGTAAAAATGTAAAGTTTGCAGTAACTCATTGCTGCATGGGGAACAGAAGTTACAAAATATAACAGATTCCAAGGAAAGTATCAATGTTGCAAACATAACATTTTGTACATGCAGCCCTGAGGATAATTCACATCTGTGTACAAAATTGTGTAATTTTAGGCTGAATCTTTCATGTGTAAAATTACCAAAATGTATCAAAGGTGAAACAAGGTCTGAGGATTGGACTGATCTGTGCTACACATAATATGTAACCTGTGTGTATAATTTGCCCAGAGATTGCAATTGTAGGAATGTATGTGGGTGTTTCTGGACATTGTAAAACTCACCTCATAAACCTGACTTCATTCCCTTGGAAATCCAACCAGTTTAGATCAAGGCAGAGACTAGCACCCCTGCCCAATCCAAGTAGTTAAGGGGCGTGCGTAGTTAACCCTGCCCAGCCTACACTTTGATGTCATTTTGCACTATAAATAAGGGTCCCTGACAGGACTCTGACATACAGACTCTTCCTGATTTCCTGCGCTCTGTTCCTGTTCTATCTATCCAGACTCCAGATCCCAACTACAAGGCCAAGCATTTCTGATCCTGCTCCAGGGTCCACTGAAGCACCTGAACAGTGGTGACCCCATTTCCAGCAAGGCCTCAAAGTCTGAAAACCACTAAATTTCCCTTTAACGACGGAAAAACCGTGGTACTTTTGGCATCCTGATCCACATTGGCTTGCTTCCACTCACTGCATGCTCCTGCAATCCTGCTACCTGAGGACCTATATTATCCAGTGACCAGAATTGCCAGTCCAGAAATGCTACCCGGTAACCAGTCCCTGCCCAGCTGATCTTGTCCCGCTGATTTTGTCCAGCTGTCCTTTGTTAGACCAGATCTGTGTGGTGACCAGAACGCTGACTGTCCAAAATCCAAAAACTAAAAAGTGGACTGAGAGTATCAATAGGAACCATAGTATATATACCTCGCCTTGCCTTGTCCTTAGGTCCCCTCTCTAAGTCATCCTATCCTTAGCTTGATAACTTGAAATATTGTCAGAATTATTCTTGAAACCCTGCCTTTGATTTCTTGTGCTAGCGCCATCTCTGTAGTAATTCTGCCTTGGTTCCCCCAGGGCGGGCGCTGGGGAACTAGGGTTGAATTTGCGAATCAACCCTGGAGCTTTCTGTGTCCCTCTTTGGTAATCTAGCCTGAATGCTCTGGTGTAGAGTAAAACTGTTCTTGTCAAAACTGATTTCCTTTCCTTTTTCACCGCTCCATTTTACTCGAAACGCAGCTTTATAGATCTTGCATAACTCACTTAATTTTCCAGCTAGAGACCTAATTTCACTTCCATATTGTACCTATGATAGCTACACCCCAACACAAAAACCGCATTGCGATTTTCAATATTTCACCCGTTTTGGTAATTTCAGGTGGGAATTGCAACGTTTGCGAAATTCCCAATGTGTTATTTACTGAAACATGTTTTAAAACCTGCCACTCATTTTTGAACTCTATGCTCTTGCTAATCCATCGCTTGTGATGGTTAGTACCTTTACATTGTTGCTCTAGTGAGGAATTGTTTCAAGGATTTTTACACACGTTCATTCATTTTTTCATCCATTTCCGAGTGTCATTTTTAGCATTTCCAGGGTTTACAATACGTTTTTCTCTTGTTTGGGGAGGGAAGGTCGGATTTCAATTCTGTTTTCCATTTGTCATTCCTGGTTACCTGCTGCTTCTGTTTATCCACTCAAAATTGACTATTTGTAGGTTGAGGGAACATTGCAGGGGGAAATTCTAACTAGAGTGCTATCTTACCTAAAATCAAAAAGTGCTCCTATTCCCTGGTGTTTTGTAGTTGTGTCAATAGTAGGTTAACTAAGTGCATTGCTTACAATCCTATTGGTCTTATCACCCCATTGGTGATTGCTGCCCCATATTAAAAATTGTATGATTTCTTTTAATTTTCAAATATATAAATATTCTATTTTACCAACCAGCCTGGTTCATGGTCTGTTGTGATCTGGGGTATTTGAGAAGGGGGTGTGGTATGAGTCGTGTATCATCTCAATATTGTGTCTAATATAAAAACATAAGCATTTCAGTTGCGTGCTGTATACTAGGCCGAAACTAAGGTGTGCGTTGCCTGATTTGAAATCCTACCAGTGTGTCCTGTCTGGTAGATGCAGCTGAATTTAGAATCCGTGAATTCAAAGCACGGCTGCATTCTACGCATTGGCTATATCAAGTGCACGTAATCTAATACATTGGCTACTCTCTAAATTCAGCTTGATTCTGTAAATTGGCTGCCCTCTACAATGTGTCTGCTTTCAGTGCATTGGCTACACTCTGAAATCGCCTGGGTTCAATACAATAATGCACCTAAATTCAATATAGTGGCTATACGCCCAATGTAACTTTAAACACAGTGGTTATGCATAAAAAATACAGCTTGATCCAGTTCGAGTCATGAATGCAGCACTGGCTGAATAAGCAAATGAAAGCTGTCGGCACCAACTTCCAGGTAAGAGACAACTACTAAGCCTGGCTAAGGGTGCCCAAAGGAACAGGTGCAAACGGGCAATGGGGGTGGCTGCCCAGGAATTGCCTCTGAAATTGAGCTTACCAGTCATGAGGCATGTTCCTGGACCAATCCGGTTACATGTGGGCGGGCACGGGGAGAGACAGGCTGGGAGGGGGGTTCGATGTGAGGCAGGGAGGCGAGCAGAGGGTCTTTTAGCGGAAGTATAATGGAAAGCAGTGAAAAATAATCAAACACTTACCAGGTTTGCTCTCAGTAGGCGAAGCAAATCAAATGTCAGTTACCAGGCAAACGCAGTAAACCAAGGCACTCAAGATTCCACATAATCAACAGTGAAATGTATATATTCACCTCTCATTGGTGTTTTGGAAAATCAATGTTTTTCACACTAACACCACCTTCATACTGTTAACAGACTTGGTAATGGAGTCCACCCTGAGGGCACGGCCAGTGTGTATCAACCCAAGGGAGGACTGCCCAACAGAATAGACATGACCAACCCAAAGTCCCATATCTGAATTAGGAGATGGCCTGTGTGATGAAGGGGAGAATGAGCCAGTCCCTACCCCCCTGCTTTTAGAAACACAAGTTCTCTTGAGCTACATAGAGACTTGACGGTAGGGCCAAGGCTCTATAGAAATGGGGGGGCCTCGGAAGGAAAACTGTGGAAGTTTGGTATAAGCGTTCATTCAGAGATTGTTGTAGAGGGCAGCAGAAGGTCCTAGAGGAGCAGAGGAAAGCATTCAGACCGGACACCTGGAAGGCTTGGAAACAGAATGAGTAGATGACTGCAGGAGGGACCCAGGAGACTGAGGCTGAAAGTAGATTGAGGGCACTGGGAGGAAGAAAACTTTGGAAGAGAAGCCGAGTAGAATGACCCTAAAGGTGAAGCAAGAAACCCAGTGGGATAGGAAAATGGCCTAGAGGGCTGGGATGATGAAGGCCCAGATCATTGGAAAGTGAGAGTCCCAGAAAGCTGCTGGGGATGGGACGAGTGACACAGAAGACTGGGTAGAGAAAAGACCCAGAGGGTTGGGGGCGAGGAAGTGCCAAAGAATTGGACAGGGAGAGGAAGAGACTGCAGGCGGGGAGCCTTTCGGACGTCTTGTTAGAGTGTGACCCAGAGGGCTGGGAACCAAGAACAAGGGTTGGAAGAAGAACCCTAGAGATTTGGTACAACGTGGGCTAGTGGATTAAGGACTTCTCAACCAGGAGCTACCCCAGAGTAATGAAGTTGAGAAGGAAGAGGTAGGTTCAGAAAAGGAACATAGCTCACCAATATGAATTACTGGGAGAGGCAGCAACTTGGGCAAACGGGGAAGCCATCAGGTGGTAGACATTTCGAGGGGAGGTAATTGGAGGAGTAAAGGAGGTGCCTTAGGAGACCATTTTGGCACAGTCGGGACTAGTTGAAGCTTGACAGAAGGTGTTGGCAGGAGTTTGCAGCAGTGGTTGAAAAGATGCCTGGGGTGGGCATCAGGAGGTTGTGGAAGGTTAGGAGTGTTTGGAAACTAGCACATTGCAGATTGGCAAGGATGAGCAAAATTAGGTACTTGAGATCCAGAGACCCAAGTTCTTGGGGAGAAAGGTTGCGCCAGAATCGCAAAAATACTGACTTCCATTGGCCCCCAGACATGCTTTTAGCCACTGTAGACGTCGATCATCCACCAGGCCCCAATGCAGTCTTGAGACCTGAGAGGAGGCTGCCCCCCCCAAACTATCCCACAACACCACCTTGTTGATGTTACAAAGGGTAGAGACTGAGATTTATTTGCTCACGAGAACCCACAAGTGAAATCATGCCATTTTGGAACTTTTTGTTTGTTCCAATTGAGGTTATATCCCACACCTGTTTTGTCATCACTATATACTGAGGAAAGGGACCAGCCCAGCTTTGGAAGAACTAAGATTACTTGTATTTGTCAATGGAACTTGCCTCGAGGGAGGCTTCCTTTAAGTTCTCCAGTGCACTGGTCCCCCAACAGAAGCATCCTAACAACTTTAGGATACTTCAGTATTTCCTATTTATTTTGGACTCATTTATACAATAATTCCTTATGTATATTTTTTTTACATACATCCTTTTGTTTGCCTTGTGTGTCGATCAATGATGCCCACATGACCCATTTTAATTTACTACACAGAATGTCTGACATTTCTTCCAGTCGACGAAAGGCTGCCTATGGCTGGTTTCAGAAATGCATGATATCGATATGCTCAAACGGAGCCCAGCCTGTTGAGACCTGGGGAATACGTGTTTTAGTAAAGAAGCTTAACTATATCCAGATCGGTAACAAAGGGCTTTGGAGAAAGCGTGAACACAGAAATGACGGTTCTTAGTTTGACTAGAAAGTAGGTGGAAGGGTCCTTTCTTATTGGATGTTGCAGAATTCCACTACTCTTGGATACTCGTTCTGTTAGCAACGTCTTTTTTAGAAGGAAAAGGTGAGGGCACCCATCACTAGGGCAACTAGAAACTGTATACCGAATGGCTAAGTTTAAGGATGGGCTGATAAAAGAACAAAGGAAGCAGAGCTTGAGCGGAACCTAGTCTGATGGAAGAGAAGGTAAAATGTAAGGGAAGAGTTGGTGGGGAAGAGCAGAGCTGGTCATTAGGTAAAGTGCTTATTGCTTACTTATGCAGGGATGGCCTTTCCATTGAAGGTAAGAATATAACACATCTTAGGGAAGCCTTGACTGGCCACTGTCAGATTTATCTCCCAGAGGGTGGAATGAATGGGATCCTGTGCAAGGCTCCCCTGAGATGCGGTATATTCTTACCTAACATGGAAAGACCATACCTGCATGAGTAGGAAAAGGACTAAAAGTTCTAAGATCCATTGTGATACATGGAAACTAATGGTAGAAAATCCCAAAACTGGCACCCCATGTTAGAAGAAAAACTGAGTGGAATAAAAGCCCTGTGATTGAACCCTAAATGGATCGCTAAGCACCGGGGGGTGTTCAAGAGAGACTGAATGTGGAAGTGCAGGAAATCACAGATGGTTAGTCCACACAATTCAAGACAGCAAGGTTAATCCCACTTAGGAGCAGAACCGCAGACACACTTGAATACAGTGCAGCAGTGAGGCAGAGTATTAGTGATCCTAAAATGGTGTTGACAGTCTTGCGCTGAGATAAACCCTTGAAGCCAATCACAGGAACCAGTTGGGATCAATTACTTCCTGACCCAATTGGAACAACTGACACAATCTGCTTGGGAGGGAGCCAATCCTGAGCTAGGTTGTATAATTACCAAATCATCCTGTAGTCCTGAGCATCTTGTGAACCCCAGAAGAGCACAAACCCTGGAACGCAGCAGACGTGCCGAACTAGCTCTCTGGATACACAGGGACACCATCATCTGGGAAACAGGCCATGCCTCGAGGCTGAACCAGTCGAAACCATCAACAAGCTGAGGTTGCACAACAGCATGGTTGTTGAGTGGGACGTAGTACCAGGTTCCCAAACGGAGAACCTGAGAAGAAAAGGCCACCCCCGGGTCCAGCATTGCTCGGCAGGTGGCAGCACCCAACGTCATTGGCTACTCAGCCACCCACCGTAACATCAGGTTGGAGACTGTCACACAAGTTACAAATGCTCTTACTTAATTCAGTCACAAGTGGACACTAAACTTTGAACATTAAACAGAAAGGGGAAATTAGATTGGTTGAAGATGTATAGTAGCTAAAATCAATGGAAAACTTTTGTTCTCACAAGAGATTAAGATCCAACTGAAATCCAGAGGATATATATCCATAGCATTTGAATGTTTCCAAAAACGAATTTCAACAGCTGAATGGAGTAAGGACGATATGTAACTGCTGAACTGTTAGTTCCTCCAGGTTGCGTAGACACTGCTTAATAAAGGGAGTTAGACGAGATCATTGCAAAGACCTTTATTTCGAATGGTTTGTGTCCTACCATGTATCCCTTTTCTTCTGTTCCAGCGTCGGCTACTTTGCATTTTTTTCCTCCAGATGGCGCTGGCCGTCTAAAGGTTGATGTCATCAAAGGTATAAGTAACACACACCAGTTATCCAGTTCGGTTTCTCTGCAATATCTTTAGCTTCAGATATGGCACACTATTGGTTTCCTCGCGAAACTGCGACACTCGACAAATGGCCTCATCGGCTTAATCAACCCCGAAGACTGGGTTTAAGAAGTGCATTGATTGCGGCGCCAAGGAGGTCTGTTTGTGGTATCTTGGCGTCGACCACAGAACGGCGAACTGGGGGTCATGCTCGTCCATGACAGGTAAGGCGTTGAAGGAACGCAAGGGGGAATTTGAAGCGGGTGGGCTCCCTTTTGAAATCCTGTCAAACTCCATCAAAAATGTGCTTGTCGGATGAGTCGAGAGCTGACTCTCCAGAGAAAGAGGTCAAAAACGCTCTTGAAGCAGTGCACACCACTCCTCTTCTTCATCTAGAAAGATGAAGAAAGGCACCATAGCATAGATCCCCTTACTCATCCTCTGACTCCTCACGGAATCTTAAGATAGTCTGCCCAAGTAAGTCGACGACTCCAGCGGAATGGGAGGTTTTTAGGCAGGAGATGCTTAAAATCGTTGAGAAGGTGACCCGGCCCCCTCGTGGAAAACGGCAAAAAGCCATGTCCCTGTCATGCCTTCTGAAGACGAGAAGTCCAAGGCGATATCCTGTGCGCCCCTCCAACCTTTGACGTCTTCAGTTGATGGGCCCAGTCATAGTCTGTTGAAGACTGAGTCATGGGTCGAGTCCTTAGAGGACCCCATCGATGCTGATATTGTTGATGTCTGTGATGCCAAAAACATCAAAGCCCTCAACGCCGACTGCGTCAAAATACTCTATCGTTGAGGGGAAATCGAAAAAACAGTTAAACCACTCCCTAAAAAGGATGTCTATAAGTCCTTGTCTTTGATTGTTGAAGAGCATGAACAACCGTATCTGGATACACCACCCTTCTGGCTCGAATATGGAACTACTGATGTTTCGGAGGCCCTCCTTTCAGATGAATCTAGAATGAGGGACCTCTATGAAAACCTACAGACTGCAAGTGGCATTGATACCTCACTGGAATTGGAGATTGTGAAGCCAGATGCAGCAGAACATGCAGATGCTTCTAATAGACAATGTCTAAAGTAACATAATTTTTGGGGTGGGGCAGGCCAGCCCCTCTGTTTGAGCAAGATGATCTCACTGACATCTTAGATAAGGGACCACAAAAGGACCCTTTGTTTCCATTTATATTGCCCTGCAAAATAGGGTTAACGTAAATTGGGAGGCTCCGGAAACAAGCATCTTCCCAAAATTTACGGGCTTTCCAGTAGTGATCCTGAGTACCTATCCAGACACCAGGCACTGGAAAACTTGGTGGTCCAGGTGGCAACTTGCAGATCGAAGCAAACTGCATGCCCCACAATATCACTGGATAGGAACAATGAGCGTTTTGACGCAATGGCAAAAATGGTGTTCGCAGCCGGGAGTATGGCTTTAAAATCAGTCCCTGCCACTTGAAAAGTTTTCTTTTATCTTTTAGGACTGTATTTCCATGGTGGTTGAACTCATTCAGGAAGGAGAAGAGACTGCTTCCTGAACATTGTGAGAGATGGAAAGGAGGCAATGTAAGTGTCTCTCCAGTCAGGGTTGGACTCTGCAGACAGCATTAGCAGTGACACGGTGGGGAGTACAGTCATATGCAGGTTTGCGTGGTTGAGGAAGTCTGGATTTGCACCGGGCATGTAGTCCAGACTCCTCAACAAGCGGTTTGAGGGCATTCAGTTGTTTAGTCAGCAAGACTGCTGAGAGCCTGGAGAAGCTGCAGACCTCAAAGAGCCACCAAATCACTTGGTGCTGCAACCACAACCTTCCCACCCCAGTGCACCAGCTTGGAGGGGCAGGTCCTTTTGTTACTACTCCACTTTTGGAAGAGATGACTGGCCGGTCCAAGAAAATTCCCTCTTGGTGTACGAGGAAGAGGTGCCAAGTCCACCCAAGTAATGGCTTCTTTACCCTCAGCCGCTGCTTCAGCTGCCTCAAAACATCTGAGGCCTTAACCCACAAGACCCTGGTGGGTGGCGGACTCACTCTCACTCTGCCTCTGCAAGAATGGCGAGGCATTACTTTGTATGCGTGGGTGTTGGAAACAGTATCCCAGTGTTACTGATTCCCCTTTTGAAGAAGGCCTCTGGATCATCCACCTTGGAGCCACTTGTTCAAAACTCTGAAACTGTTCCTTTCGCAGGAAATTTTGAGCCTGCTAGAGGTAGGGGAAATAGAGCCAGTGCCTGTAAAGGAGAGGAACAAAGGGTGGTATTCTCCCCATTTCCTAATCCTCACAAAGGACTGAGGATTGAGACCCATGATGGACTTGAGATGCTTGAACAAGTTCCTCAGGGAGGACAAATTCAAGATGGTTACTGTTTCTTAGATCCTTCAGGCCCTTGAGCGTCAAGATTGCATGGTGTCATTGGACCTTCAGGATGCTTACTTTCATGTGCCTATCCATCACAAGCACAAAGTACCTTAGATTCTCGGTTGGTGGTTCTGATCAATTTTGAGTTCTGCTATTCATGCTGACCTCCACCACGAGGCGTCTTCCGGCCTTCGATTTTCTTTGAGGTTGATTGGCTTCATGGTAATGACAAACACAGTGGCCGTGCCCCAACAAGAGAGGTGGTGTAGCATCACTACCACTGTGCAGAGAGGCAATGTAGCTCTGGTTCTTGGCAATTCAAGAAGGAATCTCACTAGCTGCAGTTCACCTGGCCGGAGAGAACACGGCAGTGGTTGCTCCGAGCAGGCAAAGCATTCTCCTACGAGTGCGAGCTAGCTCAGGAAGTCCTTCAAGAAATCTTCGCCCTTTGGTGCACCCCTCAAGTAGATCTGTTTGCATCTGGTGTCAACCGGAAATGCAAACTGTTCTGCCCCAGGAGCTTTAGGGGACACGTTTGTATGCGTTTCCTCCAGTCCCCGTCATGCCTCAAGTGATCAGGAGGTTGCGAATGTTTGGGAAATCCATGATGCTAATTGCTCTGGATTGGGCCAGGAGGAAGTGGTACCTGAACCTCCTGGACAATCTGCCTTCCAATGGGTCTTCCACAAAGAGAGGACCTTCTCTCGTGAGAGGGGGGTCGGGTTCTCCATCCAAAGGTCAAAACACTCAACCTTCACAGATGATTTCTGATTGGTTGAGATGTAAGGATTGGTACCTCCTGGGAGACATAATGGAGATTTTGCTTTCAGCCAAAAAGCCAGCAGCCAAGTCCCTGTATCTCTGCTTTTGGAATAAATTCTGCAGCTGGTGCATTGAAAAAAATGTGGATCCATTTCAGTGCGATGCGCCTATGGTGTTTTCTTTCGTATTGCATGTAGCTAATCTGGAGCTCCAGATTAGAACCATCAAAGGGTACTTGGCAGTGCTTTCAATCTTTAAGCACCCCCCCGAAGAAGACTCTTACTTAAAGAATCTGCTAATTATTAAATTTCTGAAGGGACTCACAAATGTGTTCCTTCCAGTCCTGTTTCTAGTTCCCTGTTTGGGATCTAAATTTAGTACTTACTCTTCACTCATGCCCATTGAGGCTTTTGAACATGTAAGACAATTTTACTAACGGCTTTAACATCCGCCTGCAGGTTGGGCGAATTACAGGCATTATCATGCAAGCCACCATTTACAACCTTTTTTATAAAGACAAAGTTGTCGAGAGTGAAACCCCTTTTGTTTTCCGAAAGTTGTTTCCAGCTTTCGGATTTCACAAAAATCGTTCTACCAACATTCCATCCACCTCTACACCCTAGTAAGGAGGAGGAAAGGCTACAAAGACTAGACCCCAAAAGGGCACTTCGTTTTTATATATCATGATTGGCAAAAATAAGACTGGATGACCAACTTTTTGTGGGGTACACTGGGCATAAATTGCATATGGCAGTCCCGAAACAAACATTATCAGATTGATAATCCTATGCATCACAGAATGTTAGACTTGCAGGAAAAAACCCACAAAGGGCATGGCTATGTCTTCTGCCGTGCAGAGAGGGGTGCTGATTAATGACATTTGTGCAGCAGCCACCTGGTCTTCCATTCATACCTTCACAAAACACTACTGCCTGCAAACTGTTTCAGGCCAGGAGGTGGGATTTGGAAGGTGGTCCTACATTCTGTCCATGACGACTGAGAATTGTAGGATTCGAAAAGAAGTACTCCCTCCTCCAACCCTTATACTCTTATTTCTTGAAGTACATGTACTCAAATGATCTGCAGTGAAGGCAGAGAGATGAGCTAGCTGTGAAGCAACTCGGACAGAGGGCACTGCCATTGCAAGAG
Source organism: Ambystoma mexicanum (assembly GCF_040938575.1). Taxonomy (NCBI): domain Eukaryota; kingdom Metazoa; phylum Chordata; class Amphibia; order Caudata; family Ambystomatidae; genus Ambystoma; species Ambystoma mexicanum. The sequence continues at coordinate 384,690,047 of NC_090928.1, read as the reverse complement.
GCAGCATGAGCTGTTAAGTTTACTCAGAGGGTATTAGTGCCAGTCAGTCACTATACATGTCGGAGTTCTAGGAGAGAATGGCCTGTCAACATCATTCAGTGCGTGGATTGATAAATGAGACACTGAGATCCAAGTAGGTTGCTGGGACTCCATGCTGACATGAGTCTTTGTCTCCAGAATGGCTGATGGCTTAAGATCTGTCGAGCAAAGGATCTTGTTACAATGTTTACCAATTTCTGCTCAAATGTACAGTCTGGGACGACTACCTGATGAGTGTTGATTGGCTGCTGCCCCACCTCAAAGTGGTTGGGAAAAGGACAATCTTTTGTTTGTGGAAGAATAGGGACATCTGAAATTTGGGGATTGGTTACAGACATTGAGGACATTGGTCTCTTTTCCGAAATTCCACTACACGAGACATGTGTGAACACAAGTTTGACAAGCTCTGGGTGGCTTTGTGGAGTACTATGCCTTTTCCCTCATTTGATTCCAGTTGGGCGAGTTGTCACTTTCTTGTACTTTCTACTTGTCCTTTCTTTCCTTCCTCCTGTCGGTGCCTTTACCCACGGTTTCCCTACTCGTATCCCCATTGGTGTCCTTCACTGTCAGCGCTAATGATGGCATTGTGGTCAGTTTACCGTTTAGAACAGAAGGCGTGCATTTTTCTACTGTTATGTGACATTTCTAGAAGATGCTTTTCGTCTACGGCTGCAATTTGTTCTATGTAAAATCCATAAACTTGGAGTTAGCAGGTGATGAATTTAAAATGTCTGTTTATTTTTTAGAGTTTTACCACAAGGTTAAGCAATATGAAAGCTCAGTTTTTTCCCCGGCAAACGTCGCACTTCTCGCAGTTATGAACTGCATTTCAGCTTAAGAATGCCGAGGGGATCGAAGGACCAGTGCTGTAAAAACAAGCACTCTAAACTGAATGAGCTGCCTGCACGCACACCCGAATGGCTACTTATGCTTGCCATATGGTGCAATTACCATGTCTACGTTTTCAAGTTAGCGTTGCTCTTCTTCCTTATCGGGGTCTTAAATCACGTTGGGGCTCTTACTACAGTTTTTTGTTGCATCTACCCAGCAAGGAGACACCCACTCCCCTCCTACGGATACAGACCAGCAACCCAGTTAGGTATAGGTCTTCACCCCATGCATCCACCCACTAGTGCACAATAGAAGGCAGCGGCCCGAGTTTTTCCTCCCAATTACTGTCTGAGGCAGGGCCGGAGCCCCTTCAGTTCAAGGGCTTTCCGAGGGGGAGTTCTTCTCAATGTGTCTGCCCGTTTGCAGCTGTGCCAGGGCTTTGCTTAACATTATGCCGATTCAGACATGACAGAAGGGATTTTTTTGTATTATTATTAAGGCAGAGCAGCCTTGCAACGAACTGGTTTAAGCAGCTGCATTGTAGGAACGCACAAAGAAGTTATTATTGTGTCTGTTTAGGAGAGGTTGGGTGGGGGTGCAAGAGAAAGGGGGGCATCCGACTGCTGTTGATGCCGATTGTTGAGTTGCCATCTGCCAGATAAAATGAAAAAAATGACAGCTCCAGCAGGGTGTTGAGGAGGTTGTTTGGAGAGACGCATAAACATGTGCAGATGTCGAAGTGAATAGCAGATAGAACTTCAGAGTTTATGATGTTCTAGTCTGAGCAGGGACCAAAGATTGTCTGTATTTTAAGGATTGGGCGCAGCCGATAACTTAACAAGATCATATTACTATTTGATCACCTTTATTAAATTTAGTTGGAAGCTTTTGGGTCAACTTCCAGCATTACATTTGCATCAGTGTTTTCGGGCAAAGTCATTTTGAGTTCCTCTGATTTCACAACTCAATTCCTACATTTCATTACGAACCTTAGATATTTGCCTTGGCACGTGGGAAGAAAACTTGAAAGTGCAGAAAGGAAACTAAAAGTATAACATTACTTGGTAGCAGGTCTGAGTAGGGAAAGGCCTCCCACGACCCATCATAGCTGAATGTCACTGAAGTAAACAAAAATTACAGAAAAGCATGTTTCCGATCACAGATGCCGAACCCCTGTTAAATCTTTTTCTAAACTAAAGTAAGCACTTGTGTAGATCGGCAAGGGCCTGAGAGCTGCACAAATGGCTGTTGCCCTAACTTGATAGTGCTGTGTGCTGTCAGCGTGGTTCGCTTGAGATTGCATGGACTGTGTCTTCAACCCTCTAGCTCACATCTATTATCCGTTGGGTAGAGCTTGGCGTTCTGGATGGTAAGCCACCATGATTTTCCCTGAGAGCTTAACATTGACAGGCCACACTTGACCCTCCCTACCACAATACATTATAGTCCCAAACCTTCGCTCTCGCGGATGCTCCAATCCCCTCACCCAACTGCAATCATTTCACCTTCCCACCAAATGAACTTAAGGCCAGTTGATAAAGTGGCAAAGTAAAATTGCAGTTGCATGTTTTATTAAGCAGGAGTTATCTTACAGGTGTTCTATTTCGCCCCTAGCACTTTGGAATTTTGTGCTGGAAATGGTTTCCTAACCCCTTCCTCCTGCAAAGAAACACTGAAGTCTGGCGGGTCAACCCAGCTGTTTACCTGTCCATTACTCTCTACCCCTTGTCCATTTAAATGTAATGTTCCCCTTTCATTGGAGCCCTTCTCCCTGCAAGCATGGTCCCCTACGGATCTCCTGTGGATTACCCCTGATTTCCCTGTTCTTGCATTGCGTAGCATTGATCGAGTCCCTCTCGCCCTTGTAATGGCAGCCCACTATCCTTATTTAATGATACATTGATATCACTTTCTGACCTTGTGGCCAATCTACATCCATCTAGCTCCCCCCCCCCCCAATCGACAGACTCCTAACTCTACCCTATTCTAGACCTTCCAGCCATTGCCCTGCTAACTATTCTAAACATCGGAGCGCTCTGCCTCTTAACCTATAACATAGTCTGCCGTACTACTGCCTTTTCCAGCCAGATGCAGCCAATGCCCATACTCTTTTTAATATCAAACTGGGAACATTCTTAAGACTCCCCCATGTCTCCTTCACGTGGGTGAATAAGCCCTCTGCCTGCTTTGCCTAGGAATTATTTCCGAAAGTACAGTTTCTCAGTGCCCTGAAACGAATTGCCCATTTGCAAAAGTGAGCTCTGCATGTGCCGATGAAGCTTCTTCCTCTCCAATGCCGCCAAATAGTTTCCGCTCAAATGTACTACCAGCACATCTGGTCGCACATGGCTCAGCCTGTTTTTTCCCAGCCACCCCAACAAGTGCTCCCGCAGCATATCCCTGCTTCCCAACCATAGTGTGTGTGTTTTGCAGAAGCCCAAATTGCCTTCCTGTTTTTTACTTTCCTGGTGCCTTCTGCAGCTCTCGTGAGTAATGAATCGCCTTTAACACAAACCATTTCATATTCTGGAGTGGAGACTAACAAACATGTCGTCAAGCTGCAGGCTATGCATCTAATGATGCATCTGCATCTAATGATGCAGCCACTTGCGACCCCCAGTCCCAAGGTGTTTTCATTTTCTCTACCTTTCCGCTCTCTCCCTTTCTTACTCATGCTCTTCCTTAGTGTCAGCTTAATCCATCCTACTTCCCTGCTCCTTCTTTTACTCTTGTCCATTCCTTAATGGCTGGCCCCTGAGTCTTGTTGTTGTCCTCACAATCTTTTGTGTCTCCTATGTTTTTTCTCTCTTCCTCCACATTCCCCTCACTGTTTCGTGGTAGCCGTATAAATGCAAAAGGGTGGGGCGGAGGGGCATAGTGGAGTTATGCCCGGTCCATTCCATCGTTGCCGCCATTACTTTCTCAAACTGAAATTGAGTAGTGCTCCATCCTCCTGGGACAAGAGGTACAGCGAGGCCACCGGCCTATTCCCGAAATACTCCTCACCTGCCCCCTATACCTCCCTCGTCCCCCACCGTTGCCACCACCAGGCAGACGTCCGCCTCCCAAGGTGGCTTAGTTCCAGAGAATTTACTCCTCTGTCTGATCGTTTTTAGAAAACCTAATCCTTGGGTGAATTACCATCCTTGATAACATCCTCTTATAAAATGCCTTGAGCTGTCCCTTGGTTCTCCTGGCACCAACTTGCTGATATGCAATGGCCCAAAGCATGCCTTAAACAATAGTTATTCATATGTTTAATAAAACTCCATTCCTAGTAGGGGTAACATAATCTTTAGCATACTAAATTCATTAGGCCGTCTCATTGTGAACCGGCCGCACTCTTCCCCACCTGCTCATGACCACCCATATGTTTGAGCAGGTCCGTCGCGATTTTGCACTGTGAAGTTTCAACAGATTGCACCACTGCCAAGTTGTCCAACCATACAAAGTAATTTATTGGACAATCCCACGGACCAAACCTGCAGAGATACCAGTGTGGGGAATAGTTCAAGCACATTGATGTTCTTACACTGCCCTTTCCTGGTCCATTTCTTAGGCCAATTTCCCTTTCACTATTCCAGCCGCAGAATAGCTCCAAAGCAGTGTCTACCATATAAAGTGGTAAAGAGCTTGTTCATGTTGGCATGAAACCCACTGTGCTTATAAAGGGACACCATTGAATTCCTTCAGGAGGTTTAGCCACATACGGGGATCTTACTTCAAACCAGCATTCAATCGCACTAGTTGTGACTTCTGCTGTCGCCAGGGCAAGACATCCAGCAAACACAAGCACATCAGCGATGACCCTCCCTATTAAATTTAACCTGCCCTGTTAGGCCTGAATCTCCTTTAAGGGCACCCTGCTGTTGGCTAGAACAGTATTAATATTGTCAAGTCTTCCTTAATTTGTGGCACTCTCCAGACCCCTTCGGAGTCAATTTCGACACCCAGGTAGGTCAATCTAGTAGTGGGATCCTGCATTTTATCTGCCGCCAGTGGTACCCCCACGTCCTCAGCCAATTAACAGAAAATCATCCAAGTAACGTTTTTTCCTGCCCAATCTTCCAATTCATTTAAGGCACATGCCAAGAAGGCGAGCTCTGCCTAAATATTTTTGATTAAATTCAGTTTCCTTTCTAAAATCTCACCCCAAAGCAAATCCCAGATTCTCATAGGTCTGTCAGCAAGTAAGGAAAAACGTATGTTTAACCAACAAAACAGTATGTAAATGTGATGGTCCCTATGAGAACAAAAAACAAAACAGTCTTTTCCAATCTATTATCCAAGTAGGCAAAACGCCACAGTGGGAGACGGGGGTGTTGGGAAGAGGGCAGTGGCTGTTCCTCTAGGGCCAACAAATGAGGCGTGCCAAATGCCTCCCAGGTCGGTGTGGTCACCTAGCAAAAGGAATGCACTGGAAATCATTCAATAATAGACTACATTTAAGCAAAACGTAATAAATCCGCTTTTCCAGATTATTTAATTAAATGTCGAACATTGCACAGTAGCAGCATGCAACAATTTGATTATAAATATGTAATTTTACAAACTCATCAGTTTTCTTTTAGAAATTTGCCAGGGAAACTCAATTAAAACATTAGCCCTGATAATTAAGCCCATATGAGGGTAAAGGAGCAGGGCATGCTTTGAAGCTTTTGACTAATACAGGCGTCTATAAATGTATTTGCTGGTAACGAGTGTCTAACGTCCCGCTCAAACAGCCCAGTACCTTTCACAAAACTAGAGTTTGCCACTCCCCCAGAGTGGAGTTTTGTTTGATTTTTCAACATTCTGCTATTAATTGAAATAGTTGGATGCCTGGGACTCCTTGCCTTTTGTCAGTGTGGTGCTGCTGTGCTTGTTTACCAGTTGGACATTAAGCATTTAAAGAATCTCTTCCGATATATTGTTTTGCTATTCATTCCTACAAACACCTTATCGATGCTCTGTCCTGAATTCTTGAAAACACTCGGGGCTTGATTCAAACTTATACTAATATGCTTAGACGTGTGTATCTCTATTCTTTGCAAAATAAATATTCATGAATGTAGTCCTTGTTACAAACAGGGAGTGTTTAAACTTTTGCACGCCTGTAATTCCTCAAAGTACCCAGGACTTTTTTCTAAATTGTTCGAAATAAATTCATGCTTAGACTTGTGTATCTTTATTCCTGTTAAAGAAAAGTTTAAACACGCACACCTTGTAACAAGGATACACAAGTCTAAGCATGAATTTGTCGTTCAACATAGCATCATATCCTGGGTGCTTTGAACAATTCAGAACCTGGAGGCTTGTACAAGGGGTTTTCAGGAATTCATAGCAAAACGTTATGCTATTCGACGGATCGATGCCTTCCGGTGCTATGTTGGAGAACGGTACCCACAGAGTACTAAGGTTACGACATGGAGGTTTCCCATATGCACCCTCTGTTTTCTGCAACAGCAGGCTCGCTCTGAAATTCCAGATCGTTGTTTAAAACCACACACGGATTCACGCAGAAACACATGTGTGCGTGGGCTTTCGAGCAGCTTCCCTGATCAATGCGGGTGCTTCTCACAAGCTCATGTGTCCCTCCATCTGTATGTGCGCACAGCTGGCAACTTAAGAGGAATTCATTATTGAGACGATCAGCGCTAAGAAGAAAAAAAATACTTGGAAACATGCAGCTTACACATTTGTACGGTTTTGGCGAACTCTTCGGTTGAGCTACATTTGTCATTGCTGTTTTACATCTAGTTAAGAAAGAACAGACGGTCCAGAACGTGCTCAACTTTGCGATTTGATCAACTTTGCGATTTGATGTTTGCTTCTTGATTGGTATGATTTGTGGTATTTTATTTTTCTTATATATTTACAGTTTACATTAGGAAGTGCATTATCCCTCTCCTCTCCCCCCCACTTCTCCTCTCTCCCCGCCTCTGATGCCTCCTCCATCTTAACTTCCTCTCTCTTCTACTCTCGAGCTTCTCTACCCCCTCTCCTCATTTTGCCCCTCTCGCTGACCTGCTCAACCTTGGCTTTCTTCTCATCTCTCCTCCATGTGCCGCCTCCTTAGGCGCCTTGAACGTCAATGGTTCAAACACCCAACCCCCCCTAACTGCATACTTCTATCATTCTCTCTGACTCATGCCTCAACTCCGCTAAACGCACCTACTTCTCTGACCTTCTCCAGTGTCATTCCTCCCACCCTCGCCGCATTTTTCAAACTTTCGCCCGACTTCTCTCTCCATCTACCCCTGATCCTTCCATCGCCTCTGCTCTCTCTGCTACGGATCTTGCCTCCTCCTTTTTGAACAAAGTCCTCAATCTCCGTCAATCTAGCCTCTCCTCCCCCTTCTACTCTCCTCCTCCCTCTTCTATGTCCTCTTTCTCTCCCGTCACTAATTCTGATGTTACCCTCCTCTTAACCAACACTCATCCTACTGCTTCTCCTGCTGACCCCATTCCTACCCCCTATCCCTAAAATGTACCCCCTCCTTATACCCTACCTCACCTCCTTCAACATCTGCCTCTCAACTTCCACTTTTCCTAGTCCTTTTAAACATGCAACTACCATCCCTATTCTCAAAAAACCTTCTGCTAATCCCCATCTTGCTTCCAATTATCACCCCATCTCTCTCCTACCCTTCCTCCCAAACCCTTCCTCTCCAAACATCTCGAACCCATTGTCTATTCTCAACTCTCTTCCTTGATCTCTAACCACTCCCTCCTTCCCTCTACCCAATCCGGCTTCCGCCCTCTGCACTCCACTGAAACTGCCCTCACCTGTTCTTAACACTCTCTTCTCTACACGCTACTCAAAACACTCCTCCATTCTTATTCTCCTTGACCTTTCCGCCGCTTTTGATACTGTTGACCATCCTCTTCTCCTCAATTCTCTCTCCTCATTTGGCTTCAAGGACACTGTTCTCAACTGGCTCTCCTCTTATCTCTCTAACCGCACCTTTTGTCTCTTGGGGTGGCTCCTCCTCTCCCACATATCCTCTTAACCACGGAGTTCCCCAAGGTTCTGTCCTTGGCCCCTTTCTTTTCTCACTCTACACTTCCTTCTTAGCTTCTATCATCTCCTCTTTTGGTATCTCGCACCATTTCTATGCGGTTGATACCCAGATTTTCCTCTCCTTCTCTCCCGACATTCATGATCAACTCTCTTCTTGCCTTTCTGCTATTAAATCCTGGATGTCCTCTAACTTCCTTACTCTTAATGCTGAAAAAAACGGAACTCCTTTTCTTCCCTGCCAACACTCTTCCTCCTCCCTCCCTCCCCCTTCCATTCTCTTCCCCCCTCCCAGCTCTTTTTCTCTATGCCCGTAACCTTGGTTTTCATATTGACCGTCACCTCTCTCTATCTCAACACATTTTTCTTACTGCCAAGTCTTGTCGCTTTCACCTCTACAACATTTGTAAAATTCGACCCATCCTTACCTTTCACGCTACTAAACTTTGAATTACCTCCCTCATTTCTCCAGACTCTTCTACTGTTCCTCCCTTCTCTTTGGACTCCCCTCCTCCCATCTCTCCCCACTCAAATCTGTCTACCACTCTGCCATCCACTCCCTCTGCCTCCTCTCACCTCTTGATTCCATCTCCCCTTCTCTCACCTCTCTGGGTTGGCTCTTTTCACTCCCAGCTCAAATTCAAGTTCCTATGTCTTGTTTTCAAATCCCTCTATGGTCTTGCTCCCCCCACCTCTTCTCCTTTCTTACTTCCTATACCCCTTCTCGTTCTCTCTGCTCTGCTAATCTTTTCCTACTCTTTCCTCTTCAATCACCCTGTGCCCCCTCCCGCTCTTTCCAACTCCTCCTTCCAATGTGTAATGGCTCGGGCAAGGTGGCGGGTTTGGAACCGCTGGTGCTACGGTCCGCCATTGCATGTTCCATCACGTCTTCCCTTTGCGGCACGTACAGGTCTAGATCTTTTTGTTTCGTGCACGTAACCGAAGGTGCTTTTACAGTCACTTCCGGGTTACTGGCACGTTGCAACGTTGCCTAGTTCCTAGCCTGTGTTGCTGTCGCTCATGTTCTCCTTCTCCGTACGGTCCCCCGCGTCCTTCTAGTTTTCTCCTTCCTCTCTTCCTGTGATTTTTTTTGAGTGCTCTCTTTTGCTTTCCCCCGCTCGTCCCTCTCTCTTCTGTGCTCCCTCTCCTCCTCACTCCGCTTCTTTCCCTGTCTTTCCGGTTTCTTCGTCCTTCCCCACCTTTCTTTTCCGCCCATTTCTGCCTTTTAGCTTTTCTCCTTGTACTCACCAACCAGCCTGTGTACCAGAATTCTGCCTGCCTTTTGGACTGCTTTTTGCCTTCGCCTTGTACTCACCAACCAGCCTGTGTACCAGACCTCTGCCTGCCTTTTGCCATTCGCCTTGTACTCCCCAACCAGCCTGTGTACCAGACCTCAGTCTGCCTTGGAGCTGCCATCAGCCTCGACTTACATCATCTTGCCTTCCTGCTTACCTAAGACTGCTCCGCAACCGCCTTGTGAAAATCACATAGGGGTTTTTTGTGCCGCCGGCTTTTCCCCCTCTTGACAATCCCGGAGGCTCGGCCATCGTCCCACCTATACGGTGGCACGGTGGCGTCCTTCCGTGGACGTCCATACCTACACAAAAAAAAGGAGAGACTCGGAAGCCGGGAGAAAAGGAGGCCCAAGAGGAATGAAGAAGTTGGAGGTTGGGGAGGGTGGAGAGACGATATCTTCTTTCGAGGACGAGGATTTTACCGATTCCTGTGACACACTGGAACCGCCTCCCCCTTCACATCCGCTCTTCTCCCTCCTACCCTTCCTTTCGCTCTTCTCTAAAATCGTATCTTTTTCACTCACCTCCCTAACACCCTTCGCTTCCTCTCCTCCTTATCCCTCCACCTCATTCCTCACCTCTTACTCCTGCTCTTCCTTACCCTCTCCATCCTCTACCTCCTTCCCCCCACCACCTGCTCTCATCTAGTCTTACTCTTTCCTCTTTTTCCTCACACATTCTTGCATTCCCTCTTACGCCCACTCTTACCTCCACTAACACCTACCATTCCCTCGCACACCTCTGCCCCTCCCTACTCACCTCTGCAATATTGTAAATTGTTCCTCATACTGTTTTCGAGTTTTGATTCAATTGCCATTTTATTCTTGTTGTATTTTTGCTTGTTCTCATGTGAAGCACATTGGATTAAAGGGCTATATAAATTCAATAAAATACAATTATCAAGTTCATTGGAATATTGAGCGTGGCAGCCAATCCGGATCATCAAAATGCATTCAGAACTTCTGGTTTGGTAGGTGTCCGACTGGGGCATTAACTTGTGTTGGGCTCCAATGAGAAAAGTGGGCCACAGTTGCAAATGGCAATTCATTTTTGTGATGAGGCTGTTTTAGAAGTACACGAGGGGGAATGCTGTGGAAATTGTTTCAAATTCTGTATTTAAAAAAATATTTGTTTAGTAACCCCCGTCCAAACTACTAGCTGCACAATAAAGTAACTCATTAAACTGGTCCACTTTAACCCAAAACCTGGCCAACCTTTACCAAAATCACTGTGCCACACTACCATATTGGTGTCTGCACTATGGGCATTGCCCTTTTAGGTCCCTCCAAACCTGGGTTTGGAACAGTTCTGCAACCTTTCTCATAGTCGAGCTCATTTCTGCAAAGCCACGAGAGGAGGCCAAACTGCTGTAGGACTGGATCTTGTCACAATCCAGGGCAGTACATGCGCTTGTAGGCTTAGTGGTGGCAATTGTCACTGACATTATGAGCCTTACCCTGCATCTCGGACATGCGATTGTGTTGAGAAGGGGGGGGTGACCTTCCCACACCCCCAGGCGGTTCAGAATAAGGCAGAGGCTGTGAAATCTAATATTGGAGACCAGGGGGTAGGGGTTTGCTCTTAAAGTCCTTTACAAGATCACATTATTGCATGCTTTGTAGATATAGTGCCCATGCAGGAACAAACGCCATCTTAGATATCGGCAGCCATATGGAAAGTATGGCCTAACTGCTGTGCGGCAACAAGCCTTGCAGGCCGCGTAAATGAGGAAAGGAATAGGTTGTATCCTGGGCACTGAGAGTGGCCAGAGCCGCAGAGATACATGAACCTTTAATTTTCTTAAAAGTTGCCAGTATTCGTGCTCTGCAAGGCCACGTGAGGAGTGGCCGAGGGTCTTTGTACGACACAATCCCACTAGAAGGACGGCATGGGCCTCAAAGTTATAGCACCCTAATGCTCTAGCCCTAAAACCCCTGAATTTCAAGAAACCAGCCAGCCCCAGGCCACTGATCATAAAACGGTTCGACCACCGGTCGATCAAAGATCAGAAAGCAGGGTTTTTTTGCCTTCACTCCTGGGTCACGTGATTTGTGCTGCACAGTGCCAGTGAGGGATACTATTATAGCCCAAACGACGAGTGTGGGAGACCTCTGCGATGCTGGCACATCTGGGATCAAGTGAAGCTTGTGAGTTAGTATGACCTCACCTGTTCCTATGGGCCTCTGTCTGCTTCTACCAGGTACACTGCTACATAGAGATGTATTGTTTACTTTGTACATAATTGCCAATTAGCCGCCACCTCATGACTGATCACGACTTCAGCGTCGCCCACTTGAAAGATGGACAGAAGGGGCTGAGACCAATGGCTTGGCCTCCCCTATGGAGCAGGCAGCCTATGTATAGGGTTGCACCAACCAGCAGCACAGGTTTCTACTGTATATGATGTCACTGACGCGATGTACAAAGTGTTGCTCATGCAGATTTTGGCAGAACGTTCGGCAGCAGAGCTCTTTGCTGGTGCACTCCTATTTTGTAGGAATAAAATACTTGTTATGCTTGCAATAGGGCCTTTTCCCTATTGGGTTGTATTTTCTCAGCCATATAACAAGCAATTTTGGCGTTTTGTTCAGTTTTAACTTTTATTTGCAGTTTTAATTTAACAAATTTTTAGCAAAACAAAGGTATCGCTTTAATTTCACTTCCCCCAATTCATTCCTTTTCCCGGGTCTCAGTCTAAATGACTAAAATGCTTCCTCTTGGTGTCTTGCATCCAAGCAGTTCCCAAAGTATTTAACAGCAGCTATTATCAAGGACGTTCTTTCCCGTCTAAGTAAGTCACCACCAATCTTCTGGTGATGGAGTTCTCGATCTTTCCAAGCAATGCCCAAAATGGTCCTCTCCTGAGTTAGGGCTGTGCAGGTAGTGTAAAGATGAAAAAGGGTTTCCACTGAATCTTCCACCCTACAGAATCTACACGTTTTGCTTCCAACTTCTGGTCTGACTCAGGGAGCTGTCACTTCCTTTGGTCTGCACAGATAAAATCTGATCCACATAAATTGGAATCTGAGGACTGGATCTGGGCACTTTCTGAGGTATTGTTGGATCTCTCCTTGATTTCTTAGCACATAAGTTTTGATGCCGTTTGTACTTATTTGCTTAATCTATAGTGATTTCCAGGACAACCTCCTCCATCTATTATGCAACAACCTGAAAAACTCTACCAAGCCCCTACTACTGGGAGACCTCCACCTTGCCCTCAATGACTCAATGGACAAACATGCTAAAGCACTTCAGGACCTGGGATTCAAACAACAATTCTCCAGCCCAACTCACTCCAAGGGTCGCACCCTAGACTGGGTAGAAGGCCATAACTGTAACATTGACATCAGCTCAATCACCCCCTGCCCTTGGACGGAGCTCCACCTGATCCACTTCTCCATTCCCGCTGCGCCAAAGACCACAACACTTATCACACCAGCGCCACCTGTTCTGGTGAGAAGCGTGCGTAAACGAACTAAAAACAATATTATTCCACTCTTAGAAGCATCTACCCTTAAGCCCCCGTTCTCCAAAGACCCCATCGCCTTAGCTGAACTTTACAACTTGACAATCAAAGAAGCAATAGAAACGATTGCTCCTCTTTAAAAAAAAAAAAAAAAGCTAAAAGAAAAATCCACGCCAACTCCTGGTTCACGAATGAACTCAAAGAATTACACTCTCTCAGACAGCACTCAAAAACTGGCATTCTAACCCCCAGGACTCCACCCTACTAGCATACAAGGAACTTGCCACTCAGTTTAAAAAAGACATTACAGCAGCAGGATCTCTAATGCAAAATCTGGATCCATTTTTAAGGAACTAGCCACCCCCTAACACCCATACCCATGACACTGTAAAAGACTAATCGTGGTGTATGAATATCCAGGCAGCTATGCTCAAAAAGATTGAACTCTTACAGACAAAAATCAAATCCCACTTCGTGGCCTTGACCAAATCTGAACCACCCAATACACCATCTAAGAGCCACGCACAAAAACCATTATTCACCGTCAGAGAAGTGTCTGAAATAGAAGTACTAGCCTTCATGGAAAGCATAAAACCTTCAAACTGCAAAGGCGATGTTTGCCCGGCCAATCATCAAAGATTGCGCAGAAACACTAACATCTTTCTTGACGGCATTCATTAACTCCTCCTTCGCCTCAAGCACTGTCCCCTCCTGCCTCAATGAGGCCTGGGTTCACCCCCTGCTGATGAAACCAATCCTAGACCCAGAGTCCCCAAACTACAGACTCATCACCACCGTGCCCTTCCTATTAAAAATCCTGGACAAAGCGGCATCCAACCAAATCCAACTCTTCCTAGAAACCAACACCCTAGGTAAGAGGCAAACTGGTTTCCGCCCTGGTCACGGAACTGAAACTGCACTACTAGACTTAAAAAATCAACTTGGGGGAAATAATGGATGAAGGAAAGCCTGTGCTTCTCCTTCTCGACTTGTCTGCAGCATTTGATCTGGTAGACCACCCGACACTCTGTAAACAACTCACCAATTCCACCCAATTCTCCCAAAAAGCCACGGCCTGGATTACCTCATTCCTTGAAGGAAGAGCCATGAAGGTATTCTCGGAGCAAGCCTGCGCAGCGCCTACCACCTTCAACTGCAGAGTCCCACAAGGGTCCTGCACCTCCCTAACACTGTAAAACCTCTTTACCGTACCCCTCTTCAATGACCTGGACAATCTCTGCATAGCATACACAAACTATGCCGACGATACCCAAGTTATCCTTCCCTTAACAGGCTCGTACAAAACAGACGCAGAATCATTGAGTAAAATCTATGCCACCATCCAAGCCTGGATGGCAACCAACGGTCTAAGCCTCAATGGGGATAAAACTGAGCTCCTCTTAGTAGGCCTTAAGGAAATTTTAAATAAGCTTGACCAACAATAGAATTCCTTCTCCATTGATGACTCTCAAATTCCTTTCTCAACTTCAGTCAAAACCCTTGGGGTATAGATTGATTCCACACTGTCAATGACACGCCAAGTCAGTGCCATTGCGTCGTCCTCCTCTCTCACAACTATGCGTTCAAATCATTCCTATCAAAGACAAACTGCCTCTTCATAGCCAGGACCACTGTAGGAGCTAAATTAGACTATTGGAACGTCCTGTTTGCTGGCACCGCCTCAATAAACTTGAACCGCCTTAGTTATCTAAAATAAAACATTAAGAGCTGCCCTACGCATTCCCTAAAGAGAGCACATCACCAATGCCAGACACAAAGCCCATTGGCTTCCATTCAGAGAGAATACTATTCAGAACCATGTCCATTACCCACAAATGCCTATCTCCCACAGCCCCCCCGTATCTATCAGAAAGAATTGCCAAATTAACATCCTCCAGACCATCAGGACACACCACTCCAACCAGCTTAAAATCCCCACCATCAAAAGCGCCAAAGCAGGAAGTACTAGTTTCACATTCCTTGCCCCCAAGCAATGGAACGCCCCCTCCCTACCACCTTGCGCAACGAAACATCCTATCTTGCATACCGCAAACCGATGAAAACCGAACTTTTCAGCTAAATTCGCCCGTACCCCTCCCCCCCCCCCTCTCTCCCACCCAGCACAGGGTAGGCCTCTGCCGCTTCCATTGCCCTGCTCTATCACCCCGACTGTTTTTTCTGTAACTGCTCACCTGTCTGGCAAAATGTTCAATGTAACCAAGAACCACAGACCGGTGCCTATGTTCTCTTGCTCTGTGTAATGCAAGTAAGATTTGTGGTAACAGTGCCACGATGCCACAGGGCAGCCTTGTGCGCTTTATAAATTTAAATAAATAAAATAATTCCAGTCAGTAGTCCAGAGTTTTTTTCTTCACCTTTCCAGGATTAGTCTGGTCATCCACTGAGCTCTGTCTCGTTGGTAGTCTTCTACAATCTTCCCCCCACTTAACCAAGGCATAGTTCTCTCCCTTGCTCAGTTCGAATTTAATCCAGTTAAAGGGATGGTCTAGTAAAAATTTTTATTTAAAAAATAGGCAACATAAAAAACAAAATACTAGCATTCTCCATTTTAAAACTTCCTATGTAAAATTTTGAGCTATTCAAGCTCAAAATTCGCAAAAGCAAGCACATGGGCGCATCCATTTTGTGAAATGGATGCCCCGCCTGTGCTGGCTTTTGCGGCACTAATGAAGGAAAAGCCAGCCAGCTGTAGTAAACAAAAGCTACCGCTGGGTGGCTTTCCCTTCAATAGTGCTGTAGGCGGAGGACGGGGACCCGAGACCAGAGCAGGAAAGCTGCAGCTGAATCTCGGTAAGTGCTATTTATTTTTTTTTTAAAAAATAAGCACTAGCTGCGGTTTTTTTTCTAAGTTTTCCGGGCTGGAATAAAACCGCAGCTTTAAAAACGTTGTATTTATGTTTGCGGTCGCTTTTGAAGCGACCGCAAACATAAATACAACGTTATTGTGTTGGAAAACGCTGCGGTTTTTCTTTCCAAGTTTCTCAGGCTCCTCCAGCTCGGAGGAGCCTGAGAAACTCGGAAAGAAAAACCGCAGCGTTTTCAAACACAACCGCGTGTGTTTCTGCCTGCTGTGGCTATCACTTTGGGTCTCCGGTGCTCCCAGGGGAGCACCGTAGACCCAAAGTGAAAGCCACAGCAGGCAGAAACACAACGCGGTTATGTTTACATGCCGCGTAGTGTTTCTACCTGCAGCTGATTTCCCATTTGGGGCTCTCGGGCTCCCCGTAGGGAGCCCGAGAGACTCAAATGGGAAATGCTAAATGCTGCGTTGTCTGCCTAAATCTGCTTTCCCATTTGGGGTTCTCGGGCTCCCCGTGGGGAGCCCGAGAGCCCCAAATGGGAAAGCAGATTCAGGCAGAAACAACGCAGTTGTGTTGGAAAACGCTGCGGTTTTTCTTTCCGAGTTTCTCAGGCTCCTCCGAGCCGGAGGAGCCTGAGAAACTTGGAAAGAAAAACCGCTGCGTTTTCCAACACAATAACGTTGTATTTATGTTTGCGGTCGCTTCAAAAGCGACCGCAAACATAAATACAACGTTTTTAAAGCTGCGGTTTTATTTCTAAGTTTTCCGGGCTCTTCCAGCCCGGAAAACTTAGAAAAAAAAATGCAGCTAGTGCTTATTTTTAAAAAAAAAGAAATAGCACTTACCGAGATTCAGCTGCAGCTTTCCTGCTCTGGTCTCCGGTCCCCGTCCTCCGCCTACAGCACTATTGAAGGGAAAGCCACCCAGCGGTAGCTTTTGTTTACTACAGCTGGCTGGCTTTTCCTTCATTAGTGCCGCAAAAGCCAGCACAGGCGGGGCATCCATTTCACAAAATGGATGCGCCCATGTGCTTGCTTTTGCGAATTTTGAGCTTGAATAGCTCAAAATTTTACATAGGACGTTTTAAAACGGAGAATGCTAGTATTTTTTTTTTATGTTGCCTATCTATTTTTTAAATAAAATGTTTTACTAGACCATCCCTTTAATCATAGGGGTTATCACTCCTACATTTTCTAAAGAGGCTCCGTGTTTTCCATTGGGCTGATACTTTCAGTGACACCAGTCCCAGTTCCTTTATAACAATCTGTATCTGTTCTCTGTAGATTTGTTCGCCTTGTTTGCGAATTTTGAGTCTCTTTGTGCTTCGTCCTTAGTAAAGGCATCCAGACATGGGTTCCTTGCTTTCGTCTTAGGCAGCCACACCTCGGTTCTACCTCCTTGGCCATCATCCGTGAGGTGTTACTAAGTGTCTGACGTTGGCATTGCTGTGGGTTATTTTTGCTGAGGGGACCTTTGCCTGCGAGTTCAATCGGCGTTGTCTGGCTGATTGCTACACCAGAGGACACGTGCAATGATGTAGCTCAGAGCTAACACAGGATTGAGCCACTCTGGAGCGAATTGCATGCAAGAGAACACGCGATCTGGCTTTTCGTCACACTCCGAGGATTTCTCACATTGTTAGATAACTATATACTGTGGAAAGTGACCCCTTGCTACAAAAAAGTAGTATGTGGTTATCGCTTTACAGGAGTTTGCTTTGCTGGGGAGCAAATGTAGACTCTGATAAGGTTGAGTGTTGAACATTTTCTGGAAATGTTGGCCATGCTTGAAAGACCTGCTAACTTTGAGACTCCAACACAATTATATATTATTGCGCATGTGTGGGTTGTGTTGTAACCCTCCTCCATCCCCCCCAACCCCCACCCGAAGAGCCAATAATGCTATAAGCACTCCACTACGGGGCCTGGTGCTAGGTGTGTACGGGCGAAGTGTTTTAAACGAGAAAAACACATTTAGTCATGGTCGCAGAGCAACAGATGTTCGATGGCCTTGAGGGCCAAATCTGTTTAAGCTGGCATGTCCGATGGCCAGAGGCGTGGAGAGGGGAACCTGGAGGTTGGTAATGAAAGTGAACGGGGGGCGGGATTGATTTTGATATGGTACACGGTGCGATGTATAGAATCCCGAGAGCCCACTGGATCCATGGGCACACAGAGAATACTGCCCAGAAAGCCTGGAGCATATTCGGCTCTGAAGATTGCATCTTTGGAAGCGCACGTTTGCCTCCAAAGAATCATGACGTGGTGCATTGGATTCAATAGAATGGAGGTTACTATCAAACTTTTGGAACAATGTTCTCAAAGTCGGCCTCGACAAAATGTTCGGGGTAAATCAAGTTTTTGCTTGGCTATTTTTTACAGTTTGACTTTAACGCCATAAATTGTGCTGATGCTCACTAGAACAGAAAAACACCGGCGTGTACAAATATAGTGCTTGTCTGATTTGGAACTTCATTTATTACAATAAAAACACTATATGCAAAGTACTTCGCTACTTGGGTCAATACTAAAATGAATACTTGCAAGAACAAAAAAATAATTTGCAGTGTTTAAAGAAATATTGTAGTGTTTATATTAGCACTCGAAAGGCCGGGGTGACCTTTGTGTTTCTGCATTAAAGTGCTAAACTGAAGTAGCCTACACTTCAGCTGCTGGATTCACAAAGACGACCTTCGCCTCCACCCCCCCCCCCCCAACCCCCGTCCCCCCACGCTCCTCTAATCCTTACCTACATCTATGCACTGAGTGCCACTGAGTGCGTCTGCCATAGAAAGCAGAGAGACAAAATAGTCAATTTATGCAGACATTGTGCATGCAGACATTCAAAAAAGAGCACTGATTAACCAGGTCTAACTGCCTCTTTCAAAGGGTTAATCGCGGCTGCTCTCTGCTGGATGCAGCTGTCGGCACATCTGTTGCACGTTGTTCTTTTCCCGCAACCAGCTCAGTGTGCCTTTTGTAAGACGGAGTTGGGGCTGTGTGCATTTTTTAAAGCTGCTGCAATCGCAATATTTCGAATTCATCTGCTCATCCTTCTCAATGGTAAACCAACGTGAATGCTGATGTCGAAGGCAGTTAATAACACTGTCCAGTGAGGAAAGAACGGTCCAATTAGGTGCCATTGCTACTTTTAATCCGTAGCACCCACGGCAGGAATTTGAAAATGTCCAGCATGCAAAGTAATTTTCTTTTTAACTCTCGTTAAAACAAAAAAAAAAAAACCTGGTCGATATATACAGAAAATGTACGTGTACACCAATATTAATGACGACAAAGGGATCGGCAGGCCAAACCTTTTTTTTTTCCTTTTTCTCTTAACCACACAAACTCGGGCTTTTCCATTGGTCAAGGCTAGAGGTCAATTTCGAGCAGGTCCTTACCACTAGCCCTTTTAGGGCTTTATGTCCCCTCATCTGTCAAGTGTGCCAGTTTATGCTTTAATGTTTGATGGAAGGGGAATTGTATTTGTATTCGAGCCAAATGGCGAGAGTTTCATTGGGGAACGTTGTACATGAGGATTAGAACAGTACATCAGCATCTATTCACAGGGTGCTATACAAAAGGGCAGAGTAAACGGCAAGTCAGTTGATAACGAGGTGTAGTTTGGGGATCCCAGTGGAACAGGACACCATAAACTCGCAACTTATATTATGTTGTAAACAGAAATTGTTATATGGAATCTAGTTAAATGTATTTGTGTACGTTTAGGATGTAACTGAATGCAAGGGTGGAGAGATGTCCCCTGTATGTATCCAGTGCTCCTTCATTGGATAAAAGTATTGTTCTGTGCAGTTTTGAAGGCAGGAAATACTGTTCGCCTCCAGAGTAGCAGGTTCTAGTAGTGGGGTGCAAGGAGGGTGAAGGAGGAGGCAGCCAAGGCAGGTCGAGCAACTGTCGGACTGAGTAGGTCAAGGGGCCAAAAGGTGCTAGGAATGGAGTTGGCCAGGTAATTGGGGCATTCCACAACTATGTAAGGACGAGGAATTTGAAGAGGAAACAATCTAGCATAGAGAGCTAGCCTGTGTGAAGAATATCCAGATGTAGGAGAGGTGCACAGGCCGTTCTAGTCTGCGAGTTGCAAAGTTTAAGAATTTCATCTAGTATGAAAGAAGAGTAGAGGAAGGCTAGGTAGGGTGGTAGAGCAGTAGTGAAGATGCTTGAAATCACGATTTTAGTGATGTTGTAGGCGAAAAAAAAAATCTTACAAATATTCATGTTTAACCTGGCCACTGCAGCAGTAGAGGTAATAAATTGGTGTTTAGTTCACTGTTCGAGGATCCCAAGATTGCAAACCTTGGGACATGGGAAGAAAGGGAATAGGCGTGGGTCAGAGGGAGCTGGGAAGAAAACTTTCGTTTTGGAAGAATTGTATGACCCATGATGCTTGTGCATGTGGATGGCAGGGAAAGAGTTGTATGTGCGGGGTTAAAGAAGGCAAGGAGATGATTTGGCAGTCGTCTGCATGCTGGCGAAGCCAAAGGAATACATTTGTTTGCAAAGGGTGGGAGTGTGTGCATTCATCTACAGAGATATACACCAGGGTTTAATGTGCTGTCCTAGCCGCAGAGGCATCACCTGGGTGGGGGAGGGGTAGGGGTATAGCCCCGGGTCTTGTGGTTGTAGCCCTGGATAGAAGCTCAGGGGGCTACAACCAAAAGGCTAGCCCTTAGTCCCGACCCAGGGCATGAAGCTGTGAGAGACATTCTCTGTCAGTTATCCCCAGCCTCAAGGCCCGTCTGATGCGGTCATGGTTGTGAGGCATGGTGGGCCACACAGAGCCCTGACATGTAGGCCCCCATCCTCCTTTCCAAATGTAGTTTCTTTCTGTAGTGTGGTATTTTTACCACACACATGAACATGCTCTACACACGAGTGGTAACTCTGTATGAGGCAATTCATGATGCTTCTGAGTGGATCGGAGCTTTCAAACGTGTTTAAATTGTGACTGGATCGTCCCCTCCACCACCAACCAGGTGCAATTGCACCATTCACATGGAGCGCAGTGTAAATGGCATCTGCCTCGTGGACAGGGCATAGCACATATAGAGAAAGTACGGGTGATAATTGCATATGCACAGCACAACATGGGCACAGCAACACAATGGGACCGATTTACAAAAGCATTTCAAAATGGCGCATTCACATTGAAAAATTCTTGGTGGTAAATCCGGCCCAATATGTGCTAAGTGCCAAGATCATTTACTATGCTTTGAAGATAGGGCCTGGAAAGCCTCCGGAAACAGCCCAACCACTGCTTGCAGTAACTGATGGCCTATTTCTGGGAACACTCATTATTCACCAGAAGGATGGTGGCTGTGGTGCAAGACCTAACGGGCAGCACAAACTCCTAACTTACGCGTTCAATTCAATGGGAGGCCTGGCGTTCACTACAAATCCTTAACGTCGTTTCGAATTTTTGTGCACTTTAGGGCTGACCAGCAACAAAGAATCTGAAAGCATGTGCTGCTATCCCGTCCCATCCCCCCCTTTTAATATATCAAATTGGGCTGGGCTATCTTCCCAGATTATATTCCGCAATAATGCTAGGGAAATTCCAAACTACCTTTGCGTATATTGACACGAGACCAGCTCGTAACTAATAACTGCTGCACGTACACAGTTTGGGGAAATATAACATTTTCAGCGAAAAGATTCCCTCCAAAGTCCCCCAAAGCTCACAGGTTACACACAATGTTGCTTCTTCATAATATTGGAACCACTTGTTTGGTTATAAAATGTCACAACCGGAACTAGTGAAAATCTACCATATTTACCATTTATTATATTTTCTTGGGCTGCCAGATTTTTAGTTTTTAGTTTTAATTCCCTAATTCACGGCGCATGTTTGGGCTTCACATTCAAATACTTTGCTCATTCCGCAGATTGAATTGCTGATGGCCTCAGTAGCCATTGCAGATGGTTACTTCCTTTCCCCCTCAGATTGGAATTTTAGAATTTCTGATTTGGTTGCATTTATTTTTAGAGCATTGCGATCCACATAAGCCTGCAAGGCTGAGAGCTTACGCTGCAAACCAATTGGAGTCTGGTCAAGAATAATAAGGTCATCCTAGTAGAGTATCCGTCACAACGGGTTCCCTTCTATTCTTGGCAGAAGGGCTGCGGTTGCATTCAAAGCCAGCTCTAGGTCAGAAATAAACAAGTTGAAAAAAGCAGGGGCCAATGGGCAACCCTGCTTTAAAACTCTTGTGTGCTGATCTTTTTTGTCAAGTGGCCCGATTGGTTTAATCCCACCCGAATAGAGGTGTTGGAGTAAAGCTACTCCATTGCTTGGATTAGTCCTTTTGGACAATCCCAGGATGCTAACTTTTCCCAGAGTAGCTTTCAATTTATTCCATCAAACGCTTGTTCCAGGTCAATAAAAGCGAGAAAACTTTTTTCCTTCTTTTATAGCTTTGCTTTTTGATAGGTTGATCAAAAACAGATTTAATCTACAACCCACTCCCCTTACGAATCCAGCCTGATAAGAATCGTAGTCGCCGTTATTCATCACCCAGGACTGTACATTTTCCAGTAGCCCCGGCGCAAAGTTCCCGTAGGACATTTAAGAGAGCAATGGGTCGATAAGTTTGTGGCTCTAATCTGTTCCCTTCTTAAAAAATCGGCACCCACACGCCGATTTCCAAGATTGTGTGGAGGGGGGCATTTTTGTTACAACTTGTGTGAAAAGGGATACTGCAAATTCTGCCCACTCGGCTGCAGCCGTTTTCAGCATCTTGTTGTTCTGTCTGGGCCTGCGGCATGTGATCGACTGGCTTTCCCAATTAAATCAACTAGCTCCTCCTTAGAAAATTCCATGTCCCAGTCTGCCTGGTCGGATTTTACTGGTTTCGCCCCTTCTGGGTTTGCAAACTGCTTTCCAAAGTACTCAATCAATTTTTCTTCCGATACTGGGTTACTCGGAACTGCATGTTGATTGTTCCCTATATCATTTAGAACCTGTCACAATCTTGTTGTGTTTGAAGATGGCAGTATCAGCGCCATTTTGGGCCAAGATACTCTTATGCAAGATCAGCCAGTTTTTATACTGAGGTCTAAGTTTACTGCATTGGTCTAATCTTATTAGGGCTGGCAAATTCCTCATGTCCCTAATATCCATATGGAGTTTCTTTTTTTGTTTTATGACCTTGCTATGATGGATATGGCTGGGTTTAAAATTTGCAAGCCTTCGGCCCGAGTTTATTTTGGTATAGTTTTCCGGTGATGGGGTATAGTCTATACTGGTCCTTTGTTCATGTAATCCTTTCCCGAATCTCTCATTCAGCTCTATAATTTCCGTTGGGCTCAAGCGGAGTCTATTTTGGCCTGGCTCGATCTCAATGTTCACTGGCCAAGATACTTTATTCGACTCAAGAGCCACATTCCAATACATCCTCAACAGGTCATGATCACTTATGTGTAGGAATTACCTCAAGTGACCTTACACCTTCAAATACATTCTGTGACGCAAAGTAGCAGTCTAAAACTGAGTATTGATGACCTCTGTGCAATGTTGGAGCAGTTGGAATATCACCCAGCACTTGGCCATACAACACGTGGACATTTCTAGCTTGTAATTCATTTTTCCACAGATGGGCTCTTGCCTTCTTCAGTCATATCACTACCCAACCTTTGATCTTCCTTGCACTCCAACTCAATACAATCTATGTTCAGGTCCCCACACTCTATTTGCAGTTGAGATTGTCAATCTGTTCCATAACTGTGTCCACAAACTGTACAGTTTCACACATTTTGGCATTCCAATATAGATTGAATATCACCAAAAAACATTTCCATTCCCCTTGGGGCCTTTTCAATCCAGCTACCACTAGCTGAAAGTAGGGGCTTGGGGAACAAACCTTCACCAACGTCTTCCCTATCCCATTCGAATAGTGACAAGCCTCACTATTGGGCATCCCTTTACACCCTTTGTCGCACTAGGAGACTATAGCCATCCACTATCTGTGTATTCAGCCAATTCTCCTGGAGGCACAGTATATCAAATTCGTTTATATCCAATTCAGCCATGTTAAATAAGATGGCAAATCCCCAGGTTTTGCAAGTGCCCATTGCGACCATGTCCTCCCCATTTTGAGTGTGGCATTAATGTGCATTTCCCCCAGATAGTGCTCCAATTTGCCAATCCCAAGATTTGATTTCTTTTACTGAGGGCTTTCTAATTTCGTTTTGTTCCATAATCCTCCTTTTGCCATCACCCATCAGGTCCAATGTTATTTGCAGGGCCCTCCATTCCTTGTGTTGGCCTATATCAACTCTAGGTCCACCTTTTGGTTTTTGAGGCAGTGCTAGGATAATTTGCTTCTCCCACACCGCCTGGTCAACCTCCACCCCGTAGTCTGGGACCTGCTCCAACTCTCCCTTCCTCTTTCTGTTGCATGTTCGCAGACCCTTGTTTTTTTCTGTTATCTCAAACCCCAGTGGTCGCAGTAGAGGCAAAGCGTCTAACACATTTTGAATGTTTGTTTTTACATTTAGACGGACTATATCTGATTGTTTTTCATTTGAAATTCAACAATTGCAATATCAGCTGATTCAATAGCCTGTTGCATCAGAATATGGCTTAAGATCTGCGTTACATTATTCCGGTTTAAAATAAATTCATCATTCAACAGGAGAATTCTCTCTAATATTATGGCAGTCTCTCTATCCGCAGTGGCCTCTGGTGGGTCAGCATCCCTATTTTTTGTCTCTCCTTGCGGTAGTTGGCCAATAGTGCTCCCATTACCAGGGTTTCCGTTCCTTTTCTTTATGGTCAGACACCGTGTCTACCAAGTTCTCTGCTCCCTCAATAACGTAATTGTTGAATTTTCCATGGCTCCATCGTTCATTCTAAAAGCGTTATCTGCCAGCATCCTTTTTTTCTGCCAAAGTTTAAAAGTTATGATCCCATGCTTCTTTTGAAAATGACCCCTTCGCAATTTCCAAGTTCCTTGTCTGGGCCAGATTTACACTTGTGGTTTTTGGAAGGACTATCACAGACAGCCGGTTTACTTTCTGCGCTTCTATCTCATCAACATAGGTTGAGATGTCCAATAGATAATTAAAGGAATGGTTTGGTCAAAATGGTTTATTGTTCCTACGTGTCGGCCATGTGTTTTCAAGCCTAAGTCGCTCGATTTTAGATTTTAGAAAAATTTCCTATGGACCTTACCCGAGTTTTCGTCCATTAAACGCACGCGAAAACAGGCACCAGGGCGCTGCCATTTTGTGATAGGATTATCACTTGCCCCACCTGCTTTTGTGGCACTAAATCATATCCCCCACCTCTGGGCCTGTCATCAGCAGACGCGTACCGCCCATTTCACAACGCCAAAGCACGTCTCGTGTCAACAATCGCTGCGCTTCAGCTAATGACGTGTCGCCATGGAAATGGCAAGACGCCTCTTTCCTCAATAAGTATAAACAGACCGTTTCACAACACACAGCAGCAGATTTTTGATTACATTCCTCTCTATGTGTTACTTTGAGTAGTCTGTGACTCGTTTCTGTGCTCTGGTCAGCTACCTTTGCCGCTTGTAGCCTGTGTGAACACCTGTACCATTGCTATAAATTATTTTAGTTTGTTTACCACACAATGGCTACAATAATGCCCTACATGTACGAGCCAGAGTATACCGAGGAGGAACTACTGGAAAGGGAAAAACGCGAAAAAACGATAGGGCTTCGGACGGCAGTTGGCAGGACGAATCAACAGATGAAGACACTGGACCTATTCGCATGGACGGTGTTTCCACCTGGCGCACATGCAATCGGTGCAAGCTAATGCCAACCGAGGAGGAGAACTGCTGCTGCTGTGAAAACTCGGGATGCGTGGCCTACATTTCAGAAGGCGAGCCACGGCCGCAATGCATCACCGAGCTGCCAGACTTCAGGGCAGCCTGCCTCACACGGTCCGTGTTGAGGATAATGATGGTGCTTATGCACGAACTTCGCGCAACTGTTCGTACTCGTAATCCGGGTAACGAGTAAGTATAATCTGCTTGGGATGCCACTACTATTTCAAGGTCGTCTCCTATATCCAAAATTACATCTACATATCATTGTAACGCATGAAAGTCGTTCAATAGTGTGCAGTGTCTGGATAGCATTTGTCCGAGCAGAATGCCATTAGTTACAAGAATTGTCTTGACAACAAACGTTTAATCAACTTATCTTGGTCATTTAAAAACAGTTTGTATCATTATTTTTCACAGATGGTACCGGCTGGTGGCCTATCGTTCCTTTTGCATGGTGGCTTCACGGGAGTCTTGGCCACCGCGTTCGAAAAGTAATACCCGCCTGTGCCGTTCGTGCCATAAGAGAAACTTTCCCGAGTGACAGCGGTCCGTACAGGGGATGTTCCCTCGCTGTGCTGCAACCTGACCTGTACAATGTGTAAAATTTTGTATTTTTTGTGCCATCAAAAAAAGAAACAAAATAAAACACCACAGATATTTTAACAACGGTTGTTTCGATTTTTTTAAATGAATCAAGTGTCTCCATTCAGCAGTCTTCCTGTGCCTTATCTGCATGCCCCAGGCCCATCCATCCCACCCCCCTCTATCAAAGGCGGTTCGCGCCAGTGGATGCGCGCTGCCATGGGGGGCTGTCAGGGGCGCGAACGGCCAAGGTGCAAACAGCATGTACACTTCAAAAGGTATCCCAAGCCAAGGGCCCATCGCTCACATGGCCTCCTCAGACTCCGTGTCTCCGGCCAGGACCCCCCCACCCCCCACGCTGGCCGACCCCCGGCAAACCACATAATACCATGACATACACACGTCATTTATTCAAAAACACACCCCTGTTTGTAATACTATATAAACCACTTGATATGTCTCATGAGAACATCTTTGTGATTTGCAAGTCAGCTCCTGAACGTGCTACCTGAGAACCACTGAGATCTATGCTAATCTGCTCGTCGTCGTGCTATCCGTGAACTTCTGTGACCGCTTCGAGCAAACTCGTCAGTGTGCTACTTGTGGCCATCTACCTGTTCTCCTGCAACATACTGCTCGGCTTGCTGAATCCAACTGTTTGTTGGTCAAGATAAGGCCATGTATCCTAGTCATATTTAGCTGATTTTTACATTTCCATCTATTTGCGAGTAAGTACTCAATAGTGCTATGTTCATTGGTCTCATTGATATTGACTTGAGTTTCCATTGTTATGCTATCAATAGATCTATTTATTTTCATCTGTGTCAATTGTCATCGAATTGCATCCTTCGGGGGTCCATGTTAGGGAGAATTCTCCGTAAAGGCTAATTTCCCAAACCTAGTGAGTCCCCCAGCAGCTTTGCTGGATTTTTGGGGTTTATTTTTTTCTCCTGCTAAGAGTGAGACTCTTTTACTCCCACTCTTAGACATGATTTGAGGTGTTCCTTTGTCTTTCCATGTGTTTTATGGGCTATGCGGTCTTTTACTCCATAGGGTCTCATGTGTTTTTGATGTGGGTTACACAGCACCCTCCGTGCCGTAACCCAGGGGTGTCGTAGCGAACCCCAAACATAGACTCCATACCCTGGGACTGACTACTGTCTCCCAGGACATGTAAAGTCACCATTGGCTTTACTAGTCCCAAATTATGAACAGAAACCAGTACAAACCATCATATTGTGGACGTACTGGTCGGGGCAATTCGATTGCCCCGGGTCTGTTCGAGGGGGCACGTCTCCGTCCCCCCTGATCGAGTTTTGGCTGGTGGCAGTGGATACAACTTTTTATATTCAACCGCGAATATATCTCTATGGGATTTTCCCATTGTTCGAGGCTACCAACTTTAATTATTTAATTCTTATAGCCTAGAACATACCGCCAGTTTATTTAATATTAATTCACCGGTTGGTATTTTTTGCCAGAACTCGATTCTAAAATGGCGTTTGTTCTCTTCTGTGACTCCAACCCAAGTCGAGCCCTTTGTTCCACTTTTTGGCGGGCTTCTCCACAGAAGCCTCCAAAAGTGGTGCCACTCTGTCTTGGTACCACAGGGGGTGTGGGAGGGGGTTAAGACACGCCTGTGTGATTGGCCCAAGTGGTGAGCCGGCCGACTCACCACTTAGCATGTTTGATTGACAGCTAGGCTGAATGAATGGGGGTTTGCTGCATAAAAGCAGGGCTTTGGGGACTGGAACTTTAGAAGTCACCACAGGACCTAAGAATCCGAGGAGGGAGAAGCTGAGCCGACCTGCAACGACGACACCACCGGTGGAGCCCTGCTGAACCGTCTCACCCCTTTTCCCGACGACAGAGGAGATCTCCAGTCCGGAGAGTCTTCTTCCTTTGACTGGTGGGGATAACCAGTTTTGCCGCCTTTTCACCTTCCTGGAGCATCTCGTGGCCACCTTGCCCGTGCCAAGCACCCCGGCAACCGGAACACCACAGTTTACCACTACCGCAAAGAGAATGGTAGTACCTTTTAACCGAAGAACTCTGTGGCTGGTTTCTTCCCTGGCAGTGCAAAGACCTTCATCTTTCCCCCACAGGGAGACCTCCTCTTCCTCTGGACGAAATACTGACTTGCATCCGCTGCCAGGAACAATTGCCCCCGCTGGAGCTTCCTTCACACTTAAGGTACTGTGTCCCGCCTGGCTTCCCTTGCGACAGATCGTTCGGGGTGACAGTAAAGCCTCGACTTTCTAACCTGGGCTGGCCTGGGACAACCTAGCTAACTTTTCCTGACTTTAATTTCATTCTTTGTGTGCAAACTATCTACAAGACTTTTTGGGCATAACCCCACTGTGTGAACCTGGACCCCTTCTGCTTGCTCTCTCCAAGAGTGGGCCTTGCAATTGACTTCCTTGCACTCCAGTAGAACTCTGCCTATCCTGCTTTACTGTGGTTCTTTTAAAAGTATTGAAATTTGTGTGCTTCCATAACTCTGCCTTTTTCCCCTCCCTTTTTAATAACTTATTAGAGTGCCATTTTATGTTAAGCGCTCACCTCTGTCTGAAAATGAGTGGTGTTTCTCATTAAGACTTGTCTAATAAGTAATTAGGGTTGTATATATATAATAGTGACTGTGTGCTGAATTTACTTACCTCTTTATGCTAGTGTAATTTACAAGTGTGTCTTTAAATAATTATATACTTTTACACCAAAGCTCTGGTGAGTGTTTGCTTGTGCTACTGTATCTCTGTACCTATTGTGTATACTCTATGTACTGCCTAACTCTTCTTGAGGGAAGTCTGACTGCTCAGCCACAGCTACCAAGTGAATCTGTGTGGTACAGACTGCTACCAAGTGGGTTTACTGCCAAACACCTGTAGTCCTAAGTCTTTTGCAGTGGTCCCTAAGGGAACTGCACAGGTTTCTGCCTAACAGTCCAGTGTATAATGTAAGCATGTTTCCTTCTCGTGCAAGACGGAACATCCAAGGGACGAGTCACATGTTCAGAGTTTAGTCACATCATTTATAAATTTCTGCAAATGCTAAGCCGCACATGATGAACTGGTATAGTTCCTGCGACCAAAACAAACCTTGCATTGAACATTGTATGGTTCATTTACTTTTGTATCACATTTTTATTCATCAAGATTGTATAATAATGTCCATTTACTTTTCAGAATTTTCAACAATGCCTGCCTGTTCGATTATCGGTTGCCCTTCGAAGGCCCATGCTAAATTTGAAGGCACTACAATGCATGTATTCCCAAAAACTGTTGATCGAATAAGAGAAATGGGTCAGACATTGCGGATATCCACTGGATGAGCTGGAAAGTAGAGTCCAACAAGTCTTAGAGGACAAGAGGGGTGATGGATACCGCATCTGCAGCCGGCACTTTTCCTCGAACATGTACACAACATCTTGGTTAACGAAGAATAAACGGCGAACGACACGAAAATTGCTCACGAATGCTATTCCCACTCTTTGTCCACATTCCACCACTGGTGAGTCAAGTGCCCGGATTTAGCTTTAGGCCTTGCGGTAGTGTGTAGGTAGCCGAATGGATTCATTGATATTTTAGGTGTTGTGTCCCTTGTAATACTTTCGACATTGATATGAGTGTATAGATTTTTGAATAATGACATTCATCAATATATTCTTTTTCGATTTCATAACCCACAAATGAAATCTATATACGGGCACAGGGAACTGTGCTATATTGCCCATTTTCAATAGCATTATCTGTCTCCTTATATGGCAATTTTTAATATTGGCATTTCATTATCAATCAATTTACCTTTACAACTGCTTGACTATCCCTTAAATCTGAAGCAAGAACATTCTACATCCGTGACGTACTCTGTTATCAACCACTTCTAGCGTGTATCAGGTAATCTTACTTGGCTATTCAGCTACAGACTTGTTTTATGCATGCCAAGTAATATTTTTATTGTATCGTGTAATTATTTTACCGAACGTTTGGTTAGTGCTGTCCACTTGATATACACCTTAGTTATCGTCCACTGGTGTTTGTTTTCAGTTATGATTAATGTTATCCATAGTAATGCAATTACTGTCTTTCAGGGAGATGCTGAAGCGTCCACCACATTGGCAGCACAAGGTATGGATACTGACGGCTCCATCGAACTAGATCATCAGAGCTGTAATACTTGTCGTTTGATTGTTCTACACAATGTTTCATTCGTGGTTAGCCATTGATATGTACCTGTGCGTTCGACCCCAAGTGTGTCTTATGTTTTCAATATTGTAATCCTTACTAATACAAGTACTATCTTTCAGGCAGTTGATGAAGCGTCAACCCCTGCACTTGATGCGGAGCCTGACATTCAAGTAATTCCAGGGGAAGTGGAAGCGGGACATTGCGTATACGAATCGGCGCAACAGCTTTTGGAAGTGCGCACTACATTTACAACATCCCTACATATTATTCGGCAGCACGGCGTGTTGAGACTTGGGATGCTCATGTCCAATTGCCAGAACATGAATTGAATGTGTCCGGAGAATGCAGTAAAGTTGTATTGGACCATTGCTACAGTTCGACTGCACCACCAAAAGAAGATGATACTGAATGTATTGAAGATGGCTCTGAAGTAGTCGCAGATCAATTCACACAATCTACACCTGCCAAAAAAATGCCACCCAAAAAGCTGTCGACAATGTTGTGTTCTCCCGTCAATGCTGAAGTAACAGATGTTGAAATGGCAGAGAATGAACCAGCAGCAGCACCCAACGACGCATCAGAACTTGAGATCAGCGATATTTCTTTAGAATTTCTTGATATGTCCTCAACGGCACAGTCCGAAAAAACTTTCACGCCGGATGACAGTCTAATGAAAGAGGGCAAATACACAGTATTCAACAGTTGTTTGATGGATATTATAAGTATGCTGAAATGTGGGCATTCAGTTGGAGGGGAAGTTTGTGGGGAGCCATTGATTCATGTGACTCGTCAAAAACAAGGCAGTAACGTCAAAATACATGCCGCATGTAGATTTAATCATGCGTTCTCATGGTCTGCACAACCGATGCTGGGGAAGCTGCCAGCAGGCAATCTACTTTGTGCAGCTGCCTCACTTTTTAGTGGGTCCAGTTTTAGAAAGTTAGTCTTTCTTTCATTTCTAAAACGCAGTACTACAAATACCAACATGATTATCTGTTTCCGGCCATTAGTGATGCTAGGAAAATTGAACAATTGTCTCTAGCAAGTACATTCGAAGGGAAACGATTCAGGCTAGCCGGCGATGGACAGTGTGACAGCCCTGGATTTTCTGCCAAGTACTGCACCTACCACTTTCAGGACATGGATAGTAAGAAAATTGTTAGTTCGGTGGTCGTGCAGGTGTCCCAATGTAAATCCTCAGTGGCCATGGAGAAACTAGGATTTATAAAATCATTGCAATAGCTACAATCAAGGAGAATGCACATTAACCTCATAGCCACGGACAGACACGTTTCAATTGCCAAGACAATGAGAGAGCACTTCCCACATATTAAACATCAATTTGACGTATGGCATCTTGCTAAATCAATCAATAAGAAAATCTGGGCTGCAGGGAAAAAAAAGGTTTTGAAAGTATTTCACAGTGGTCCCAGTCTATCAGCAACCATCTTTGGTGGAGCTCCAAAACTTGTGAAGGGTCAGTGGAAATCCTACTTGAAAAATGGCGGTCACTGATGCACCACTGTACCAACGTTCACCGCTGGACAGAAAACCAACTTTTCCACCAATGTGAACATGGCCCTTTGTCCACAGAGGAGGCACGGAAGAAGTGGTTGATTGCGTCTTCACCTACACACAAAACCATTGAGAAGATTGTTTTCGATAAATCTCTATCAAGAGATTTGAGGGGACTGACAGAATTCTGTCTCAGAGGAGAATTGGAGGTGTTCCACAATATGTGCCTAAAGTACAGGCCAAAGCGATTGCATTTCAGCTTACAGGGCATGAAACCTAGGACTCTACTAGCGGTCTTGGCCCATAACGAGAATGTGGGCCGTGAACAGTCTAGGACTACGGGAAAGGTAGGGATGCCTCGCTACACTACGACCTTTGGAAAAAGAACTAAGAAATGGGGGGTAAAACCAGTATATGAGGAAATGGAGTTCGACTTTGTTAAAGGGCTTATTGTTAGTGTACTAGAGAAGCGCAGATATGGAATTTTGAGCGTTTCTGTGCAGAGCACTGATGCATTGCCACCAAACATTGCCACTGTGCCATGTCCACCCAAAGCAGAGCTCGTTGAGAAGTTCAAATCCCGGTTTAAATAAATCATTGTAATCTGATTGTCTTTTTGAAAATATTGTTATTGTACAGTGTGCATACAAAGTATGCTAACCCTAAACCCTCCATTCACCATCCTGGGTGGCGAACAACATGGGTGTCATCTTTGACTTCTCTCTCTATTCACCTCATATCGCTAACCTTGTGAATATGTGTATGTATATATTTTTGTTGCTGTAACTAAGTTTCGCAATCTCATGTAAATGCTGCGCACTGTTAACCGAGGGGAGGCTTGCGTATTGAAAATAATAACACAAACAATAAATCTCACTTTCAACTCAACTCCTCGGGTACTTTATACTTTCCCTAACCTTCCCCCAAAAAGTCAATGTCTCCATAGTTATGGTTCTCTAGGGCTGCAAAGCTCGCGGACAACGAGGACAAAATTGGGTGCCTTAGAATGCGCCAAGCGAGGCGTTGCAGATGGGAGAGAAGCCAGTCCGCATTTGCACATTGAGGCCTAGTACAAACATGGAGTCGAAAATTCAAGTTCTCACAGATGGCTTTACACGGGATGTTGCAAAGTAAAAATGTACGCTCATGCAGAGTGAAGGTCAGCGGCTTTGATTTTATGCTCGCGGGCTGAAGAGGCCCGCGAATCGCACTGGCAGTATAAGGTTCTATTGTTTTTTGACCTTGAGAGACAGGGACCATGCTGAAAGGACTTCATTTGAAGGAGGTGGGCAATAACGTAAGAGACGATAAGGCTGAAAATCCTGAAACTAGACCGAGTTTCATGTTCAGTGTATGAAAAATCGTTGGCACGAACACAGTGGGATTTACGGACTGCATTACGCAGAGATACAATGGAAATGGCAAATATAATGTAAGTAACTCTTTAGACGCTTTTATACCAGAATTAATGAATGAATGAATAGCAAGTACAACATTTGTGGGATCGTCTTTCTACCGGGCACATGGGCATGCATCGGGTGAGCAAAGTCATCGGTAATCTCTGAAGTTGAATCCATCTGTTTCTTTGCGTACCCTTTCTCGTTGAGGCTTTCTCCCATTGACCTCGCTGCTTCACTGATCTATAATTACACCCTCTAGAAGTGACACCTCCTTTACCTGAGATTTTGAGCGAGCCGTGCCAGCCACAGTCCTTGCCTGGCGTCTAGTGCGCTGTAGGACTTCCTTGATTGGGGCTCCCACACAATCCATCACATGGGTAAATCCCCCTCCGCCCCTCTCTGTGCACTGGCAACATGGGGAACATGGGAAACACTCTCCACCATACGCTGCGTCCGGCGATGGTATTTGAAATGTGCAACGAAGGAAAGGAAGAACTCTCCAGGCTTCTCCGTGCACGGGAAACACACTCCAGCACACTCCACCACACTTTATGCCAGTACCCAAAAGCTGCAGGTAAAAATGTGCTGTAATCAATGTGGGTGTCTTTTTAAGGGAATTGTCTCCTAACAGTAGAGCATATCTTTACTTGCATGATCAATTAAGTGCCATGCATTGCACAGAAGGGTCTTTACTAACCCTTCTGAATGTTTGTTCATTGCGCGCTAGAATCTCCCTGAGGCCGATATGCATTCCTATCCCCCAAAACGAGATTAAAAAACAACCTTTATTTTTCTAAATAAAGAGCGAGGTATTATGTAAATGCTGCATGTTTGACATCTCCTTAAGTGTGCACTTATCAGAATACCGAATGCAGCAACCACTGTGATAGTTACTACTTTGTAGCAGAACAGCACAACACTACTACTAAATCAGAAGTGATCCAAATAATAAAGATGCAACGGGCAGAGCCCAACAGGTATTCCTACTTTGCCTCTTTTGGTAATGTCGGCCGAGGGCAGGCTATATCTTCACAAGTGGTGCGAGTTGATATAGTTGCAACACAAACAATAATAGTATGGTCGTACCAATTTTAAAAAGTGCCAAATAAATGTTCCATATAAATAAGAACTTTATCACACAACTAATTTTAATCACTAGAGACCCACCCCTGTAAATGAAAAACGCAGCATGCAGACTTTGAGAAGAAAGGGTTGATGAGCAGGGTGTGCATGAAAAAGATGCAGCAATGTCAGTGTTAAAGAATATGTCTATATATAAAACAAGGGAGCAAATGTAAGTCACTATGATCCTTTAAAGTTGTCAAGGGGGCAAAGCCTCTTTAAATACCTTTTGTGTATTCTCTTTGGGGCTGAACGTTGAGAATGTCTGCTAGGGGTTTTGCTGCAATCTAGTACTTGTTGAGGCAGTCTAGTCGTGCATTCCCAATGGTGAGTTTGAAGTAGTGTCGGTTAGAGGCATGGGCTCCCGTTAGATCGAGTCAGCGTTCAAGTGAATAGCTTCCAATGGTTTGCAATAGTGGCGTTATGAGGCTTCTGCTGATTAGAGTTGCCTTATCAATGGTTAGTCAGTGGCGTTCAGCCAGTCAAAATGGACATTAGTCAGTTGCTTCCACAGAGTCGAGCTGACAATCTGGTTGAATTGAGGTGGTCTACTGCAATTGGTCGAGTAGGTGTCTCGGTGGCTCTAAGAGCGTAGTGGGCAAAGCAGCATAACTGGTCCTGAAGGGGCTTGAAGTGAGTTGTGCAAAATTGAACTGGCTGGAAGATGTCTCCAGTCAATACAATAGGCTTCCAGCTGCTTGTAGACTTCTGGGTTGCTGGGAGGACCAATTCAGCGTCTCCAAGGAGAGGTGAGTCCTTGGTTCCGCTTTTCCACTCCAGAAAGTTGGTCTTGCACCATAAGGGATTCCGTCACCTCCAGTGAGCAGGATCTTGGTTCCAGTGCAAAGCCTGCAGAGAGCCCTTGGTCCACAGCAATGCTAACCTACTATTCCCTGATGAGGATTAGGGAGTCCATGTGATGTAAGTTGCCCCATTAATGTGTCCAGCAAATAGGAAAGAAAATACAGATTCTGCCAGCACTGTGCTAAAGATTTCTAACTCCACATCCTTAATTGCGGTCTCTTTCCCTGATTGAATAGAACACTGGCATGGCCTCAGGGTGCCCTATTGCTGGGTCCAATTCGGACAGTGAAGTGGGGCAGTAGGGTTATAGTGGGAAACCTTACCATGTCAGATTACTTTTGTTTCGAGTGATACTCCCCCCCCCACCTATGAGTTACCTCTGGTTGTGGGGCGAGCAGTCTGCCTTTGGCATGGTTCTGCCTTGAATGTAAGAATTTTGTATCAGTGTGAGCTCCTTATCCTGTGGTGCCCAAGCAGCAAGTGCGTAGAAGTCTGATGGGGACATCCCCCTGTGATGGGATTGAATGTGTTTTAAACTACGTTGGTGTGGCTGTAGGAATGGCTTCCCCATGTTGGGGGAAACCAATGTCTTGGTCCGACCAAAGGTGGAGCGCATTATCAGGCTTTGGGTGTTACAGCCAAATGATTCCCGAAAACACCCTTTGATATAGGGGAATGTGGATGTACTGCTATGGTAGCAGATATGGCCTGGACTTGCACGTTGCTGGAAGCAGGTGGAGCTGTGGGAACATGTGGTCCATTGTTTGTTTGGACTTTGTATTCTTGACACAATGGGCCTTCAGACCAGATAGGTACTGTACTGTTCAAGGGGATTGGGTCCTCCGACGTATTCCATATCTATGACCTGTAATCACCACAGCTGTGCTGCTTCGGAAAATCTTCGGCTCCTGCGTCAATGACGTCGATACGCGGCCCTCGAGGACCTCCTGCGACGGCCAACGTCACTGGATGTTATAAGTAGGACGCACGACGCCCGTAGCCTCAGTTCCGTTTTTTCCACTAAAGTGTTCGCTTCGTAGATCTCGGCGCACCTCGACTCTTTGGAGTTTCTGTTCTTTCTCGGTTCTTCGAACCTGTTCGTATTGTGAAGTATATTCTTCGTGAACATGTCTACCTCGTCTTCCACCCCGCGTCCGGGCTTTAAGAAGTGCGGGGACTGTGGGTCCAAGATGTCGGTGACGGACTCGCACGACGCCTGCCTCTGGTGCCTCGGGGAGGCCCATGACACGGATGACTGTGTCGACTGCCAGTCGCTCACGTCCAAAGCCTTGCGGAAGTCGAGATCTGCAGGGCTTTCGACTGACGATTCGAGGGGCGACTCTCCGCATCGTCATCGGAAGTCCAGTGGGTCTCGGTCCCGGAGTCGGTCCCGGCAATCCTCTACCTCTTCGATGCACTCCTGGAAGCGCCGTCATCGGTTGCCTTCCCCGTCCTCATTCGAGGACTCCGCCCGTCGGCGGGTCGCTTATCCCATCTAGCATGCGACGCCGGAGGAATGGGCTTCCTTCGGGAAGAAAATGTTAGCGATTCTCGAAATCACAGGGCACTGGTCCATCCGCGCCTCCGAGTGGGGTCGGTCGTGATCGGTCGAGAGACAGTACTCGCACGCCTTCGGGCTCGGGTGGTCGGCACGATTCGCGGGAGAGGTCCCGCTCGGACAAGGGGAATCGTTCTCATGCCCGGTCCAGGTCCCGGTCCTCGATGCGCTCGAGACCGTGTGCACCTGTGGTGTCTTCGAGGAAGATGTCGACGCCGGTGGCGCAGAGGTCATCGACGGACTCTTTCGAGGCCCCGCCTCCGAAGAAGTCGTCGATGCCATCGGCACCCAGGCTGTTGAGGGACACGCTCGGGGATTCACTCGACGCCTTTCGAGGCTGTTTCGAAGGGGGTACCCCGGGCTCGGTGGAACCCCCTAGAAAGGCTGTGGCCAAGGTCAAGCATGGCTTTGTTCCACATTCTGTGCCTTCTTCCCGCCATCTTGAGTTTATTTCAGACATGGATGAGGGATCTGATGATGGCATGGTTCCTGATACGGTGCCAGACGAGATTCGCTCGGGCCATAGCCAGATTGAGGACCTGTGGCAGTCCCTGCACGATGCCAGTGGGCTGGACACCTCTCCGGAGGTGGAGTTTTGTAGGCCTGAGCCTGGCACTCGTGCCGACTCCTCGTACCAGCGCCTTATGTCTAGGGTCACTGAGTACTTGGAATGGTCTGCTCACCCAGGGGATTTTCTTCAGGATGACCTTACGGATATCCTCGACCAAGGTCCACCAACCGACCCGGTACTGCCGTTCCATATGGCTCTACAGAGGAGGGTGGCGGCGGCTTGGACTGCTCCGGAGAGTCTCCCTGCAGTGGGCAAGTCTTTGCCGCGAGAATACCGCCCAGCCAGTTGCGACCCCTGCTACTTGACCAGGCACCCCACTCCGGGGAGTTTGGTGGTGCAGGCGGCTACGGGCCATACAAAGCAGGCGTCATATCCTACCATCCCTCCTGATGGGGACGACAAGTGTTTTGACGGCTGGGCGAAGAAAGTGTTTTCTTCAGGGGGTATGGCACTTCAGGTGGCCAACTCCGTATGTGCCTTGTCACGTTTCACGCACTCTGTGGAACTGTTTCCTTAGCGGCTGAACATATTCCTAAAGGGGACGAACGGGATGGTTTCCTTGCCATGGTTCAGGATGGCAAGGATGCCATGTGTGAGGCGGTTCAGTCGGGTTTGGACATGGCAGATTACGTCAGCCGGTCCATGGCGGCGAGCACCATGATAAGCAGGTTTGCGTGGTTGCGGAAGTCGGGGTTTGCTCCTGATGTACATGCCCTCTGACGGGGAAGTCATGAGGCCATGTCCCATGGTTCGCCGGTTGGGGGCGGGGGAGGCTGGCGCAGTATCTTGCAGAGTGGTGCGCCATTACTTCAGATGTGTGTGTTCTGGAGATCATAACCCACGGCTACTGTCTTCCTTTCCGGCAGAGGCCTCGAGACAATCCACTGGGGAATCTCTCTTTGAAGAGTCCGGATCCGCTCCTTGCGCAGGAAACTCAATCCCTGCTGAAGAAAGACGCCATAGAACTGGTGCCTGTAGCGGAGAGGAACAAGGAATGGTATTCCCCTTATATTATTTTTTTTTTAACATTTTTATTGAGAGAGTAGGTCAGCAGCAAGATACAATATTAACATGTCAGAACATAGCTTGATCAATTTACAGCCTTCAATTTAAGGGGGGGGGGGTAGAGGAAGACATCACAGATCATAGACATGAGAGCAACCAGTACAAGCGTAGTAAACATTGCAAGTCAAGGCGAGGATCTGGGTGTTACATCAGGGCCTGAGTCCAGGCCGCACAGATAGAAGCGTAGCAATGGCCAGATATCTTTGGGGCGACATGGTGCCGGAACCGACAATACAAATAATTCCTCGTCATCATTTACTATACAAAGGTCTTTTAAGAAAGTGGCTATGGTTGGGGCGGTGGAGGACTTCCAACATTTAAGAATACAACGTTTGGCAATAATACAAGAAATGTTAAAAAATCGCCTCGTGGTTTCCTTCACTTTGCCTATATCGCCCAGCAGGTATTTCAAGGGTGAGAGTCTCGCCGGGATGGCTGTGATATCTTCAAGGAGCTTCGCAACTTCCTTCCAGAACTCTGCTATTAGCGGACATGACCAGTACATATGATAAGGCCCCGCATTGGGGGTGTCCCACTTAGGGCAGGCACCTGTGCAATTTTCCACAAATTTAGCTAATCTAGCCGGGGAATAGTGTAATTGGTTTAAAACTTTGAACTGAATCAGCCGGAGCCCAGCATTCATGGACACTGATCGAGTAAGCTGACAGTACCGGGCCCAGCGGACCTCATCTATTTGAGTGCCCACGTCTCGCTCCCAGATTTCAGAGTGGGTCTGCACCAATGAATATAGCATAGAGACCCCCTTGCTTTGACCGTCCATTGACACTATTGACCTAATGCATGCATGGGATTGGGGTTCTTGTGGAAATGTCGGCCACTTCGCCGAGAAAGCAACCCTCATCCTGTAATATTGAAGGCGTTTAAGTTGGCCCCTCCCCACCGCTTCAGTAAAAGTCGTGAGGTCACAGAACTCACCATCCGGGAACATGTTGTGTAGTGTGAAAAGCTTGTTAGGGTCCCAGGATTGCTGGAAGGCTCGGTCAAATGCGGGGGAAATGCTAGAGAAGTCCCACAGGGGGACTTCCGGGTCGTAGGGGGATTCCAGTCCTAGCCTCTTGTATAGTCTGGGCCAAGCATGAGAGGTTGTGTATACCGGATCGAACGGGCCTATGTCCCCATAGCTTGGATTAAGAAGGACTGAGCGTATGTTGTTTGGGCGAACAGAGTGCTTTTCGATCAATATGTGGGGGGCAGTGTCCTCTGGGTCGAACCAATGGTTTTGCAAATTGCGCTTCTGCGCATAAATAATAAAGCTCGAAGTCTGGTGCCGCGATGCCTCCCTGTACGAAAGGCTCAACCATCTTATCCCAACCCATCCTGGCAGTTTTCCCATTCCAAATAAACGAGGAGGCGAGTGATTTAAGTTTCGAGAAAAAGGGTTTACCAGGCCAAAGTGGGTTGTTATTCAAGTAATATAGGAGCTTGGGGAGAACCACCATTTTAAGTAGCGCAACTCTGCCGTACAGGGATAGTGGAAGGCTAGCCCACATCTGAAATTTGGTCGAAAGGGTTGACGACAGTTCCCCATGGTTATGCGTGTATAACAGGGTTTTATTTCTGGCGACCATTATCCCTAAGTAACGTACCTTGGTGGGGGCAGGTCTAAATCCCTCTATTTCAGCTAGGTCTCCCGTGCCGTCAGTAAGGGGAAATATTTCTGACTTCGGTATATTAATTCTATAACCCGAGTGATCTGAGAATTCATGTATGTCGGACATGATGTTTGCACGTTTTCTTTGGGGTCACGGACATATAAAAGGGTGTCGTCAGCGTAAAGTGATATTATATGAGGGGGGCCGGTCATCCTAAGACCTCTGTGTGAGTGGTTTTGATGTATGAATTCCGCCATTGGTTCAATGGTCAGAGCGAAAAGTATGGGTGAGAAGGGACATACCTGCCTGGTCCCCCTGTGTAGGTGGAATGACTGGGAGAGAGTGGTGTTAGTCAGGACCTTAGCTGTCGGTTGTGTATATAATAATCGGACACAGTTGATATAGTACTGGCCAAGCCCAAACCGCTCCAGCACCAGGAAGAGGTATGCCCAGGAAACGGAGTCAAAGGCCTTCTCGGCGTCTAATGCGACCACGGCCGCCTTGGCATCTGGGTCGATCTGTGCCATAACATTGAATAGGCGTCTTAGGTTGAGAGCCGTGGACCTGGCTGGTATAAAGCCGGCCTGGTCGGGATGAACCAGGATCGGCAGTATGGCAGGAGTCTGGTTGCCAGCACTTTTGCAAAGATTTTTGCGTCGGTGTTAAAGACAGGGGTCGGTAGGACGCCATGTCTTGTGGCGGTCTACAGGGTTTCAAAAGGACGGTGATGATTGCTTCTCGCATAGATTCCGGGAGAACCCGGAGGCTCATTGCCTGCTCCCACACTTTCAGCAGTATCGGGGCTAATTCACTAGAGAATTCCTTGTATAATTCCGCAGGAAGGCCTTCCGAGCCGGGGGAACGGCCGCTCGATAGAGTTTTTATGGCCTCTGCAATCTCCTCTAATGTGATTGGCCTGTC
Source organism: Ambystoma mexicanum (assembly GCF_040938575.1). Taxonomy (NCBI): domain Eukaryota; kingdom Metazoa; phylum Chordata; class Amphibia; order Caudata; family Ambystomatidae; genus Ambystoma; species Ambystoma mexicanum. The sequence continues at coordinate 384,649,442 of NC_090928.1, read as the reverse complement.
TAGTATATCACGGGTTCCGGCAGTTAATATGGGAAGGTCGAGGTTATCCAGATATTGAAACGTATCCTCTTTGTTTTTTTTATCGTGGTTGGAATAGAGGGAGGAGTAGAACTCAGTAAAAGCAGAATTAATGTCTCGGTCTTTGTTCACCGTCCCCCCAGTCGGTGTCTGTATGCTCGGGATCGGGTTGTGGTGCCTATCAGCTCTAAGCATGTTGGCCAGGAATCTCCCAGCCTTATTGCTTTCCCCATATTGTCGGGCTTTGGCTGGAGCAGCCATATAAAGAACTTCTCTATGGGCTAACTTGTGGAATTCTTTTAACATGGTATGTATTTGCGCCAGGGTTCCCTTATCCTGTGTGATGCTGTACTCTGTAACCGGTCCATTTTTGTCTCGGCCACCCCCAATTCCTCACGTACCGACTTCAACATACCAGTCGACTTGCCTAGGATGGCTCCCCGGACCCAGGCCTTGAATGCATCCCACAGTGTGGCATATGTGGCAACAGAACCCGCGTTTAGTTCTAAGAACTCCACAATCTCTACATGCAATGGTTCACATATGTTGGGGTCTCTTAGGATTGCAGGGGGCATCCACCATCTTCTCGCCGGGGGGGAGACGTCGCTAAAGTTAATGTCAAGTGATACCGGCGAGTGATCCGAAAGGGTACGGGGATGTATATCACATTGGGAGATCGCCCCAGATAGGGATTGACTGACGATCCAATAGTCAATGCGCGAGTGGGAGTCGTGCACCGACGAGTAAAAGGTGTATTTCTTCTCACTTGGGTGTAATGCACGCCATGCGTCCACCATACCCATCTGTTCCATCAATTGTGTTACCACCAGTGCGGCCTTGGAGGGGGTTCTGGGGACAGTCGATGAACGATCCAGGGATTGGTCCAGTATCATGTTGAGATGCCAAGCAAGTGGGGGACTATGTGTTAGGCCTCAGACGGAGGATGACACAGATGATGGGTCAGGCAACCGCAAATCTCAAGGCCAGCCAGGAATTGAATAAGTACTGGCATGACCTTAAAGCCTCGCAAGTGGATTGGACTCCGGGACAGGAAATCCTTGTGATGGAGCCTACCAAGCCTAGAGCTTTGGCAGACAAGTGGACTGGACCCTTCAGGATCATCTCCAAGATGGGCGAAGTCAATTATCTGGTTGACATGGGAGCCTCTGGAGTAGCCCCTCAGGTATTCCATGTCAACCGGCTCAAGCCTTTCCACCGGCGAGCAGAAGTCTCATGTCTCTTGCTAGCTTCAGGGCAAGAAGAGGATGAGAGTGAGCCCCTTCCTGATTTGCTGCATAGCAACCCTCAGGATGGCTCAGTGGAGGGAGTACCTCTCTCTCCGGATTTGACAACAGAGCAACAGAGGGCCTGCAGGGCTTTGCTCCAACAGTATGCCTCTGTGTTTTCACTGACGCCAGGCCTTACACCGTGGTGTAGGCATGAAATTGACACTGGTGACAGTGTGCCTGTCAAAAGCAGGTGCTACCGTATGTCAGATACCGTCAAGAACCACATCCAGGCTGAGGTCGCCAAGATGTTGGATCTGGGTGTTATTGAACTCTCAACCAGTCCCTGGTCCAGTCCAGTGGTCCTTGTCCCCAAGGCAAGTTCCCAGGCGGGTACCAAGGATTGGAGGTTCTGTGTGGACTACCGAGGAGTCAATGCCGTCACCAAAACTGACGCGCACCCATTACCCAGGGCTGATGAGCTCGTGGACACCATAGGTGCTGCCAAATTTGTGAGCACCTTTGACCTTACCTCAGGCTATTGGCAAATAGCTCTGACGGACCATGCCAAGGAAAAGACGGCCTTCTCAACACCTGAGGGACTCTACCAGTTTAGGGTCATGCCTTTTGGGTTGAAGAATGCCCATGCCACCTTCCAGAGATTGGTCAACCATGCGCTCAGTGGGCTGGAAGCCTTTTGTGTGGCTTACTTAGACGACATTGCCGTCTACAGTTCCACCTGGGAAGAGCATTTGACACATCTGGATAAGGTGTTGCAGGCCTTGAAAAGGGCTAACCTCACTATCAAGGGCACCAAGTGCCAGATAGCTCAGGGGAAAGTTACCTATCTTGGTCATGAGGTAGGAGGGGGTCAAATCCAACCTCTCTCCAGTAAAGTACAGGATGTACAGAACTGGGAGACTCCCACTACTCAAACCCAGGTGAGAGCCTTTTTGGGCCTCACTGGGTACTATCGCAATTTCATGGCAGACTATGGAACCATAGCTGCACCCCTGACAGCTCTAACTTCACCCAAACAGCCTAGGAAGGTTAATTGGACCGAAGACTGTCAGAGGGCCTTTGATGGCTTGAAAGAAAGTCTGTGTAGGGCACCTGTGTTGTGTGTGCCTGACTACAGGCGACCCTTTATCGTCCAGACGGATGCCTGCAACACCGGAATTGGAGCTGTCTTGTCTCAGTTAGATGACAAAGGGAGAGCACATCCTATCATATTCATTAGTAGACAACTGAAGGGTAGAGAACTTAGGTGGGCTACTGTTGAAAAGGAGTGTTTTAGCATAGTTTGGAGCCTTAGGCGTTTTAGGCCCTACCTTACGGGGTCTACCTTCAAGGTCCAAACAGATCATAAGCCCCTGAAGTGGCTTATGCAAATGAAGGGTGAGAATCCGAAATTGCTCAGGTGGTCCATTAGCCTGCAAGGGCTAGACTTCACCATAGAGCACAGACCAGGGAAGAGTCACGATAATGCAGATGGCCTTTCCAGAAGGTATGTTGACCGTCTGGATGAGGGTGTCTATCCCGTGGGAGATTAGACACCCTCCACCTCAGTCTGGGGGGGGCGACTGTGATGCTGGAAATGCATCAGAGGGACAGGGCCTTTGAATCCTTGTCTTTTACTGTTTTTTATCGTGTGTTCTGTCGTGTTTTCTGCCCAGGAGTCCACGTGGGACTCCTGGCAGTGCAGCTCTTTTGGTTTGGTGAACAGACCCATGGGATACCCTTATGGCACCCATGGGTAGGGGTACAACCCTGTGCCCCTAGTGTATGTTTTTGGGCACCTGTGGGTGGCCAACAGGGCAGGGTATGGGCAGGTGGCAGCTCCATGCTGAATTTGACAGGTGCTCTGGGTGTCCTCCATTTCGGGATACCCAGGCCCTGCCATTGGGATCAGTTGATTCCTGATAGGAAACAAGATGGCCCCTGTGGCCTCTTGCTTTCTATTGCCTGTTACCTTGTTTTCCCAAAGTGCTGGGAAGCCCTGACTCTATCCCTTCCCCCTGACTGGCTGTTGGGTGGAAGTTCCATATATGGTGTTGTTGTGAAGGCCCAGCTAGACTGACTGGAGCCTTCCCAGTGACTGTATGTTGTGGGTACCTCCTGTGGGTGGGACCTGGGTGAATGGAGTGTGTGACCAATATACACTCCTTGTTGTGGTTGTCTGGTTTCTGGCATGAGAGACAAAGACTGAGACAGCCCTGCCCGAAACTGGCCTGAATGCAGTGTGTAGTGTTGAATGGCTGGGTACTTGTCCCAATCCACATTCCTTGTTGTGAGTGTCTGAAAGGGAGGAGTGTGGCCTGAATGCACTGTGTGCCTGATTGGCTGACTGACTGCATGAATGCCCTTCTGTATGATTGGCTGCTGAGTGTGTGCCAGCAGTGTGGATGAGAGACAGAATAGTATATCTGGGGACCTCTCACCACTGGTAGTTGTTCAGAAGCGTTCAGGAGCTGAGTCTCCACTCTAAGAGTAACTGGAACTGCTGATCCTCGACGCCCAGCTGGAAGAAGACTTGCTGTTGCACTTGCTTCGACCGATCTGAAAGCTGCCGAATTCGTCGAGGACTGACCCGAGAGAGGACCTGGTAAGGCGCCCTCTTCCCATGCTCCGAGGGATCATCGAGCACCGCTACATCTTCGCCGAAGCGCCCTGGAAGTCAGACCCTCGAAAGGCTGCCGACCCGAGACTGGACCGCCGAAGAGATCGAAGTGAAGCACCCGGACATCGCCGCCGTCGAAGTCCATTGCCGTCGACCAGGGTTCGCAGGTCTGTGTAACCGCTGGAGGCCCGTCGAAGTTGTGTTGCCCAGCCGTGGGAACCACTTGACGCCGTGCCGCCGACGACCGGAGCCGTCCGCTCCTTGCCTAAGAACATTTGAATCGAAGGACTCCCTCGTCCGCACCGTCGACCGCTTTATCCTGCCGGAGAAAGTCGAGGATGACCAACGCGCCGACGAGAAACCTGCCGGTGGGTTTCCCGCCACCCGAAGACCACAAAGACTCGAACGACTCGACGCCCTTGCTGGGCCCCCGTCTTCACAATCTTTGCAGTCCAGAACACTTGTCATCGAGGTGCCCCGCACGCCTCTGCCTTGCAGGACGCCAACGCTCCGTCGTCGACTAGCACCGCTTGGATCGAAGCTGCCGCCTCATCGACGCCGTTCTACCCTGTTTGTTGTCGGACGTTCGACGCCCCGTGTCTCCCGCTTGAAAGGGAAGGCATTCAAGAAGGGCCGTCGATTCCCCGACGCCGAACGCCGAGTTCCTCGACGGACGTTCGACGCCCCGTGTCTCCCGCTTGAAAGGGAAGGCATTCAAGAAGGGCCGTCGATTCCCCGCCGCCGAACGCCGAGTTCCTCAACGCCTCTCGACGATCCGTGACTCCCGCTTGAAAGGGGGTCGCTCAAGAAGGATCTGTCCACGCCTCTTCGAAGAACTCGACTCCACCAGGTACATTGGGGGGGGTAAAAACATTATAGGAGGGAATAAGACTTGCAGAACAATATATGGACTGGGCTTGTGCTATATCTTTATTTTACAGGTTGCCCAGGTGGGGGGGATCTCCACACAGAACTGTGTCTAGTGGTAGGGGCCAGTATTCTGCCTATTGCTCAACCATCTTATTTTCTCTCCTCTCTCTATTGCTGGTTTCACTCTATTGATCTGTGTGACATTGTTACAGTATTGTTGATGCACTTTAATGAGATCTAATACAAAGGGTGGTACCACTTTAGAATTGTATATATTTGCCATTGTTGATTTTCCTAAGTACAAAGGGAGTTATTATGATAAGTGTACATAACCTTGAATATTGATTATATAAAGACTGTGTTCTAACCAATACAGTGTGTGGACATTCCTTTGTGGGGGCTTGGGAACTACATTGTACTTAAGAACCAGCCTGCATCACCTCCTGAGAAGCTAGGCCTTGATTGCTCGACCATAGCTACCGAATAGAGAATCTAGGCTGGGGTCCTCTGTGCCTCCCCTCTACCATATAGAGAGCAGAAGTACAGACCACCCCCTACCAGTCTTTACACCACCCCAGAGTATTTGTGTCTCCCCAGATGATGATCGCATATCCAGTATTGTACAATAAAACTGTGGGTCATCTAAATTGGGACCGTAGGTATTAATCAGAAGCACTTGATGCCCCGCCAATTCACCCCATACCAGTACGTATCTACCTTGTGGGTCTATTTTACTGGACTGATATTTGAAACACAATTTGGGGTGTATGAGAGTCAACACTCCTCTGGATTGTGCTGAGTATTCTGTATAGTATCTGTGTGACCCCCACCTCGGTAAGAGTTTAGTATTGACCTGCCCAAGCGCGTGTGTTTCCTGCATAAAAAGAATTTGAGGGTTGTGACGTGTGATGTACGCCGTGATCTTCCTTGCCTTAATCGGGTTATTTAACCCCCGGATGTTCCAGGAAAGGAGCTTAACACTCAAGCCCTTATTAACCTGCGTCATGGTCGCACCTGAGACTAGGCATACATCAATGCTCCCGCCCTTGTCGCGGGGAGAATGGGTATCCCGCTGCAAAACCGCTCTCTATTTTAACCGCTATAACAACCCTAAACATGGATTCCCCCAACAAGCCCGGTATTTCGGACTGCAACACCCTATTCCACTCCCAACCCCCTCCCGCATCATCAACCCCAACTGGACGATGTACCCCTAAAACCATAACCTAGGAACACTCCTGGGGGTGTGTGCTGCACTCGTACGACCGCCGACCCGGAAAGTCTGCACGGCTCCATTCCAACAAATATTTACCTTCAGGGCCACCCTACGGGCTTCAATTTAAAACTTTATAGCAGTGTGGCATCAGAAAAAAGAAAAGGGTATCAACCCGCGGGGTCGTCGGGTTCCACCGCGCCCCGGGGTGGCAGGTTCTGGTTCCCGGCCCGATCCCGGGTCGGTAGAGGGATGGAGGCTTCCACGTAGAGCATGGCTTCGGTTGGATTTTCCAAAAAATGAGCCCTGCCTCCATGTTGAATCCTCATTTTCGCCGGGTAGACAAGGGAGTACGGGACCTGGCGTAGTCTCAGTTGTCTCTTGACGGGCTCATAGGAGTGATTGCACATTGGTAGAAAAGTCCGGATATACGTGAATTCTGTTGTTTTCATAGAATAGGGTGCCCTTCTCCCTGGATATCCGCAGGATAGCGTCTCTGTCGCTATAATTGAGAAGACGGGCAATTATTGTACGAGGTGGGGCTCCAGGCCTGGGCGCAGGCGCCGATGAACGGTGCGCTCGCTCCACAAGGAAATGGTCCAAAAAGGAGTCGGAACCCAGGAGTTCCTTCAGAAGGGCCTCTACCTGACGTTCCATGGACCCTTTGCCAAAGGTTTCAGCCACCCCAACCAGACGGATGTTGTTCCTCCTAGAACGGGATTCCAAATCCTCGCATTTGTCAAGGGTTTTCCGGAGGTCCCCCTTCAGCTGGGCAATATCGCGGCCATGTTGTTGTATCGAGTCTTCATTGGTAGCGATCCTGCCTTCGGCCTCAGTAATCCGTGTGCTTTCCTTGTCCACCCTCGCCTTCAAGGAGCTAATTGTTGCCCCTATGTCATCCAATTTAGTGTTCACTGCTAGGAAGCCGTTCTGAACCATGGCCATCAATCGGTCCACCCTCTCCTCCATTGGCAACTCGGGGTGACTGTCCTCTTGCTGCGACGGGGGCGCCGCGGACCCGCTGGGCTGGGAATTGGCAAAGGAGTCCATTGGGCCCGTTTTCTTGGGGCGTGCTCCCTTCTGCTCGTATCGGCCCATGTGTAGACTCAAGTAGACCGTGTCTTCCTCCGCCCTGTCCGCCCCAACGTATGGCTCGGACTCTATAAAGGGTTGGTGGTGAGCTGAGACCCACTTATCGTGCAGGAGAGGCGTTTAAGGAAGGGCTGTAGCCGGATAAAATGTCCTCTCCTCAGCAGATCCTCCCTCCTCGTGCGTTGCCCCACTTGTTCTTAACGTCCGTCCACATGTGGGGGGGGGCCCTCCACCAGCAGGAGATATCAGGGGGGCCAAGGGCGGCTCTGCAGGCACGGGGGTCGGAGCACGACGGCTGCACACTACGCGGCTTTGGCCGGGGGACTACCGCATCCGCCGCGCCCAGCACGCGGCAGCGGTATATACCGACGTGGGACCCTCACATCAGCCGTTAGCGATAGTCCATCACATCAGGGAGTTTGATCGAAGCGCGGCCTCTCCAAATCGATCCGGCCCCTCCCCCCACGGCTCCAGGGGAAGATCGCCTGGAATTCGCGGGCGGCCAATGTCTCAGCCTCCGTCCGCAGGATCTTCAGGACGGTGTATCTTCAACGCGGTTCGGTGGATCGGCCCAAATTTTTCTCAGTATGTGCCCACAGCCTTACGCCACAGGACGGTGCGCTTCGTTTGTTCCGCGGACGGCCCTGAGAGAGGATGCGTATCTTGAAGGATTTATAGAAGCCGGAGCTCTGGGACTAGGCGGCCATCTTAGATGTGCGCAACAGCGCCCCCCGTATTACCCTTATTTTTTGATTTCCAAGAAAGACGGGGGTTCGAGACCCTCCATGGACTTGCGCGGTTTGAACAAACTCCTCAGGAAGGACAAGTTCAAGATGGTTACTCTCTAAGTCCTCCAGGCCCTTCAACTTCAGGACTGGTTGGTGTCTCTCGACCTCAAGGACGCTTATTTTCATGTGTCGATGCATCCAAAGCACAAGAAGTACCTGAGGTTCGCGGTTGGCGACTCACACTTTCAGTTTCGGGTCCTGCTGTTCAGATTGACCTCCGCCCCTAGGGTCTTCAGCAAGCTCATGGTAGTGGTGACAGCGCACCTCAGGAAAGGGGGTATTCACATCTACCCCTACCTGGACGATTGGTTGATCAGGGCGCGCTCTCCCGAGCAAGTCCTGGATCATCCGTCGGTCACCTGCCACTCCCTCCACGAGCTGGGCTTCTCCCTCAATTTGAAGTCCCATTTGACACCGACTCGGAGGCTCCAGTACATCAGAGCTGTGCTCGACACGTCCCTGGGGTAGTGTTTTCCTCCCCAGGTGAGGGCTCATCACATTCAGCAGATGGTGCACAAGTTTCAGCTTGCCCAGAGCCTCCCAGCGTTCGAGTTCTTGAGATTGCTCGGCCTCATGGCATCCTGCATTCTTCTGGTGCCAGAGGCCAGGTTGCGGATGAGATCTTTGCAATGGACACTCAAGCTCCAGTGGTCTCAGTCCTCTGGCAGGTTGTCGGACCCTGTTCAGGTGCCGTCCTCGGTCGCCCAGGAGCTTCTGTGGTGGGCTGTCAAACAATCTGATGAAGGGGGCTCCATTTTGGCTACCCTGGCCGGAGGTGACGATCGTGATGGACGCATCCCTCACGGGATGGGGAGCTCATGCCAACGGGTTGACAGTCAGCGGTCGTTGGTTTCCGTCGGAGTCCAGACTCCATATCAACCTGTTGGAGCTGAGGGCCGTCAGGCTAGCCCTGAAGGCTTTTCTGCCGACTGTGCTAGGGAAGAATGTCCTGATCCTGACAGACAACACGGTGGCCATGCACTACCTCAACAAAAAGGGGGGGCAGGGTCACCTCCTCTGTGCAGGGAGGCGATGCAGCTCTGGTTCTGGGCACTCCAACAGGAAGTTTAGATCTCGGCAGTTCATCTGGCCGGAGACGAAAACGAGACGGCGGACGCTCTGAGCAGGCAAAGCGTGATCTCCCATGAGTGGGAGTTGGCTCAGGAGATTCTCCTGGAGATCTTCGCCCTTTGGGGGACCCCTCAACTGGATCTCTTCGCCTCCAGTGTCAACCAGAAGTGCGAGAGGTTCTGCTCGCGGGAATTTCCTCCAAAAGGAGCCTTAGGAGACACGTTCGTGGTGGAGTGGTCATTCCGACTGCTGTACGCGTTTCCTCCAGTCCCCGTCATCCCGCAAGTACTGCAGAGGTTACGGAGGTTCGGTTCCCAGATGATCCTCATTGCTCCGGCGTGGGCCTGGAGGACGTGGTACCCGGTCCTTCTCGACTTGTCCATCTGCCCTCCACGTCATCTTCCCTACCAAGACGATCTGCTCTCACGGGAGGGGGGTCAGGTTCTCCATCCAGAGGTCAGATCCCTCAACCTTCACGCCTGGTTTCTGAAAGGTTGAGGTATATGGTTTGGGACCACCCTGAAGACGTGATGGAGGCGTTGCTCTTGGCCAGACGGCCCGCAACAAAGTCCCTGTACCGTTGCCGTAGGCGTAAGTTCTGCGACTGGTGCAGGGTTAAGAATGTGGATCCTTTTGAATGTGACATTCCCATGGTTATGTCTTTTTTGCTTTCTTTGGCCCACAGGGGCTTGCAAGTGGGTACCGTTAAAGGTTTCCTGGCGGCGCTGTCCATATTTAAGCGCTCGTCTGAAGAGTGTTCCTATTTTAAAATTCCTTTAATTCCTTTAATTTCTCAGTTTCTGAAAGGACTCACTAGTGTGTTCCCTCCGTCACCTTTCCAGGTGCCCGATTGGGATTTGAACCTTGTTCTCAAGTTTCTGATGGGTGCTCTGTTTGAACCTTTGCATTCATGCCCTTTGCGGCTGTTAACTCTTAAAACTGTATTTTTGGTTGTGGTCACTTCCGCTTGCTGAGTGAGTGAGTTAAGCCACCCTTCACTGTATTTCACAAGGACAGGGTTGTCCTTAGAGTTCGTCCTGCCTTTCTTCCGAAGGTGGTGTTGGAATTTCATTTAGGCCAGAAGGTTGTTCTTCCAGCGTTTTATCCTCCTCCACATCCTGGTAAGGAAGAGGTGAGGCACCATAGGCTTGATCCTAGGTGAGCGTTAAGCTTTTATATTTCGCGCATGTCCCGGGTCAGAGCGGACGATCAACTCTTCATTGGTTACGCTGGAAAAGCGTTTGGGACAAGCTGTGACGAAGCAGACTTTGTCTCGCTGGATTATTCTGGCTATTTCTGAGTGTTACAGCTTGGCGGGTAAGGACCCACCGGTCTGCTTGCGGGCCCATTCTACCAGGGGTATGGCTGCCTTTACTGCCCTACAGAGGGGTGTTCCTATTCGTAACATCTGTGATGCAGCCACCTGGGCTTCGGTACATACTTTTGTACGTCACTACTCCCGCGATTCCATTCGTGGGCAGGATCTGGCCTTTGGCAAGGCGGTCCTTTACTCCGCAATTTGATTGGGCATTCAAAATGTCTGTTTTCTAAATTAATTTCCCACCTCCTTGCATTGGTACTGCTTTGAGAGTCTGTCATAGATATGGAATACGTCGGAGGACCCAATCCCCTCGAAGAACAAGTTACTCTCTTACCTGGTAACGTTCTTTCGATGGGATGGTCCGACGACGTATTCCATATCGCTCCCTCCCTGCCTTCCCCGCTACAGAATTTCTTATGTGATTGCAGCTTACATTTCCGCAAGGCTTTGTGTGTCAGACTGGCAGTAGATTGGTGCCACGCGTTCTGGGAAAAAACTACAACTGAGGCTACGGGCGTCGTGCGTCCTACTTATAACATCCAGTGACGTCGGCCGTCGGAGGAGGGCCTAGAGGGCGGCGTATCGACGTCATCGACGCAGGACGCAGACGCCGAAGATTTTCCGGAGCAGCACAGCTGTGGTGATTACATGTCATAGATATGGAATACGTCGTTGGACCATCCCATCGAAAGAACATTACCAGGTAAGAGAGTAACTTGTTCTTTGAACTGTTCAATCTGATGGCATCTTCTAAGGGCCTGCATGGTCTGTTTGTGTTCTGCTGGTCACGGAGGTGAAGCATTCCATTTTGACTAGAAGCTGTGGAACCGGTCGAGTGCAATCATGGAGTTTCAACTGGACTTCCTTTTAGATATAGCTGGATATCGCTTAACACAACCAGCTTGATATATTATAGTCCTTTTACTGGCTCTGTATGTTTTTAATTAGGGTATGTTGAGGACTGCTATAAGAGCATGGAACATGCATGCAGTGGTGCATGCTTTGCTTGGTATTGCTGATCATGGCCCTGTGTATGTCAAAGAAGTAGTTTAGCACAGCTAACTTATGTATGTATATGTACCTTTCTGGTTATTTTGAAATGTGATATTTTTTTTTTCTTTTTTTTTGGTCCGGGTTTTTTCAAACTTTTCTCGCAGGGGGAGGACCTCCGTATCCTCCTGGTCAAGTTCATGCTCGCTTGATGTGCCCACTCCCTGCACGTTATAATTAAAATAATTATGTCCCACTTTTTAAGCCCACTAGCTACCACCTGTCATTTTGTCAGCCCAACAACCGGCAGCAAGCGACTGTATGGCTAATGTGGCAAACGGGTGGCACTCCAGCTTCTGCTTAAATAACATTTCTCAATCCACTGCAGGTCTTTGGCTGTCATTTCCAAAGGCTTTTCTTTGTTTTATATCACCTCATTTATATAACCTCATAAAGTAGTACATAGCACTATTGCATGAATGTTCACACTTTGGAGTGGCAGCATAGCTAGATGTTGGCAGTACTTTCAAATGATTATGAGCAGTATAGTGCGCTTGAATGTATGGTGCATGCGTTCATATGAGATAGTTATGCAACGTCTAAACTTGCTATGCTATATATCTTTTTGCAAAGCCCCTGCGTAGCTGGATAGTGTTCATAGATGCAGAGGACTCAATTTCCTCAAATCCAACCAGACTGATTCCTCCCTTTCTCCTAACCTGACCCTCCCTGAAGCCTTTCAAGTTATTCTGCTTATATTTTTTCCAAGAAATGAACACAAACCTGCCCAAGCTTCCTGAGGTTTTATGGCTCTTAAAGGTAATTCGGGCAGATTTGGGCTGGAAGAAAAATCCACAGGAACCCACACACCTACCCAAATCTTCTGGAGAGTCCTCCAATCATATTTTTGAAGGTTCACCCAAGCTTAATAGTGGGTAAAAAGGGAATGTGGGATTAAGTGTAAATCCCTCATAACTGTGTCACCTTCTGCTTGATGGTACAACTGATTTAAAGCAGTTGATGGCCTTACCCATTATAGCATTGCGTAATAAAGTATTCAGCATTTGACCTACATCACATGCACTACACTTTATAACTTATTACTGATCACATTGAGAACATGTAATGTTTATGTTTTAGTTTTCTCTCGTACTGCATACTACCAATTGCACAAAGCCAATTGTAACAATACAATTTCTAAAATGTCTGATATTTTTCCTACATAGGAGAATACATCAAAAACTGGAGACCAAGGTACTTCCTTCTGAAAACGGATGGTTCTTTTATTGGCTATAAAGAAAAACCTCAAGATGTAGATTTACCTTACCCCCTCAACAACTTTTCCGTGGCAAGTAAGTACTCATTGTTTTAGTGAAATCTAGCAAAGTCAATTTTATGTTCGAAGTGGCATTTTTTGTTATCACAGGTACTGGGAAGTATATGCAATAAATACAGATGGACTGAATTCAGTGTGCCGTGCCCTTTCCTTACACTCCATTCATAAACTTTTTTTTCCTGTCTAGCTTTAGTTTTCCTAACCCCACCACATACATTTTAAGCATTTTAAATGTCTCCGGCATTACCCTATTGGTATTAATTCATTGTGAGCATTAACTGTTTGTAGAATAATCATTGCTTGTGCCCAAATGCGATACATGGTGAATGTTCATCCATGAAGACTGATGCCTTTTAAAAAAACGTTATTATTAGTTATGCAAACAAACATTACAACAGCTCCAGCAAAGACATACTTAAAATGGGTATGAAAAGCGTTTCTACATTCCGTTAAGTATACAGCATATTTATATAGTCCATGAAGGTAATATGAGAAAGATGGTATGTATTTGGCCCTTTGAACATTCCAGATCAACCAACCACATCTAAAACTGATTTACAGCTAAATGTTTTAAAGCTAAATGTTTGCAGAAATTCTGTAGCCCTATAGAAGAACACATTGATTGACTGCATAGTTTACTTGATGTACAACTCAAATTCTTTAGTTTAGTAATTGAAAACCTTAAAGGCATGGTCCAGTAAAATTTTTTATTGTCCCTACGGGTCGGCCATGTTTTTTTAAGCCTTAGTGGCTCGATTTTAGAAACCTTTCCTATGGACCTTACCTGAGTTTTCGTCCATTAAACGCACGCGAAAACAGGCACCAGGGAGCCGCCATTTTGTGATAATCCTATCACTTGCCGCATCACCCTGGCTGACCTGCTTCTGCGGCACTAAATCAATTCAGCAGACTCGTACCGCCCATTTCCCAACGCCAAAGCACATCTCGTGTCAACAATCGCTGCGCCTCAGCTAATGACGTGTCGCCATGGAAATGGCAGGACGCCTCTTTCCTCAATAAGTATAAACAGACCGTTTCCCGAAACACAGCAGCAGATTTTCGATTCCATTCCTCTCTCTGTGTTACTTTGAGTATTCTGTGACTCGTTTCTGTGCTCTGGTCCGCTACCTTCGCTACCTTCGCCGCTTGTAGCCCGTGTGAACACCTGGACCATCTCAGTAAATTATTTTACTTTGTTTACCACACAATGGCTACAATAATGCCCCACATGTACAAGCCCGAGTATACCGAGGAGGAACTACTGGCACGCGAAAACGATGGGGATTCGGACGGCAGTTGGGAGGACGATTCAACAGATGAAGAGCCTGGGCCTAGTCGCATGGACGGCGTCTCCACCTGGTGCGCATGCAATCGGTGTGAGCTAATGCCAACCGAGGACGAGAACTGCTGCTGCCGAGAAAACTCGGGATGCCTGGCCTACATTTCGGAAGGCGAGCCACGACCGCAATGCATCACCGAGCTGCTAGACTTCAGGGCAGCCTGCCTCACACGGGCCGTGTTGAGAATAATGATGGTGCTTATGCACGAACTTCGCAACTGTTCGTCCTCGTAATCCGAGTAACGAGTAAGTATACACTGCTTGTCATGCCACTCCTATTTCATGTTCTTCTACTATATCCAAAATTATATATTCATATCATAGTAACGCATGAAAGTCGTTCAATAGTGTGCATTGTCTAGAAAGCATTTGTCCGTGCTGAATGCCATTAGTTACAAGAATTGTCATTGACAACACACGTTTATTAAACTTATCTTGGTCATTTAAAAACAGTTTGTTTCATTCCTTTTCACAGGTGGTACAGGCTGGTGGCCTATCGTTCCTTTACATGGCGGCTCCACGGGAGGCTTGGACACAGCGTTCTAAGAGTGATACCCGCCTGTGCCGTTCGTGCCATAAGAGAAACGTTCCCGAGTGACGGCGGTCAGTACAGGGGATTTTCTCTCGCTGTGCTGCAACCTGACCTGTATAATCTTTAAAGTCTTGTATTTTTGTGTCATGAAAATAAGATACAAAATAAAACACCACATATATTTTAACAACGGTTGTTTAGATTTTTTAAATGAATCAAGTGTGTCTCCATTCAAGGATGGATGTCAGACATCTGTGCTCCTAATGGGTGAGGGTCTGGTCGCTGTGAAGCAGGGTGGTCACTATCTATCTATCTAAGCTAACATAACATATTCTCGATAATGCATGCACTAAATAACACTTGTTTAAAGTCTTTCAGTAGGTTATGTCTCTATAAAAGTCACACATATATCTATACTAACAATTACCATTGGATTATACAGGCCTTAGGTTAAGGGTCTTGACCACTATAATACACGGGTTGAAGTGTGGGTCTGTGCTCACAACAATCTCTGTTATGTGGCATTTGTTATTGATAAGCAACGATATACTATCAAAGGCAGTTCGCACCCGTGGATGAGCGCTGGCATGTGGGGCTGTCTGGGGCGCGAACGGCCAAGGTGCCAAACTACATGTACACTTCAAAAGGTATCCCACGCCAAGGGGCCATCGGTCACATGGCCTCCTCTGACCCCGTGTCTCCAGCCAGGCCTCCCCTTGAAGCAGGCCGCCCCCCTGCAATCCACATAAGTGTGTCTCCATTCAGCAGTCTTCCTGTGCCTTATCTGCATGCCCCAGGTTCCTCCATCCCACCCACCCTCTATCAAAGGCGGTTCGCACCCGGGGATGAGCGCTGGCTTGGGGGCCTGTCACGGGCGCAAACGGCCAAGGTGTCAGACAGCATGTACACTTCAAAAGGTATCCCACGCCCAGGGGCCATCGGTCACATGGCCTCCTCAGACCCCGTGTCTCCAGCCAGGCCTCCCCTTGAAGCAGGCCGCCCCCCCTAAGACCACGACATACATACGTCATTCATTCACAAACACACCCCTGTATCTAATACTTTATAAACCACTTGATATGTCTCATGAGAACATCTTTGTGCTTTGCAAGTCAACTCCTGAACGTGCTACCTGGCAACCACAGAGATCTACGCTAATCTGCTCGTCGTCGTGCTATCCATGAACTTCTGTGACCGCTTAGAGCAAACCCATAAGTGTGCTACCTGTGGCCACCCACCTATTCTCCTGCAACATACTGCTCTGCTTGCTGAATCCAACTGTTTGTTGGTCAAGGTAAGGCCATGTATCCTAGTCATATTTCGCAGATTTTTAAATTTCTATCTATTTGCGAGTAGAGTACACAATAGTGCTATGTTCATTGGTCTCATTGCTATTGACTTGAGTTTCAATTGCTATGCTATCAATAGATCTATTTATTTTCATCTTTGTCTATTGTCATCGAATTGCATCCTTCGGGGGTCCAGTCTATAATGTAAGCATGTTTCCTTCTCGTGCAAGACAGAACATCCAAGGGACGAGTCACATGTTCAGATTTCAGTCACATCAATTATACATTTCTGCAACTTCTGCAAATACTAAGCTGCACATAATGAACTGGTATAGTTCCTGCGACCAAAACAAACCTTGCATTGATCATTGTATGATTCATTTACTTTTGTATCAAATCTTTATTCATGAAGATTGTATAATAATGTCGATATTTACTTTTCAGATTTATCAAAAACGCCTGCTTGTTCGATTAGCGGTTGCCCTTCGAAGACCCATGCGAAATCTGAAGGCACTACAATGCATGTATTCCCGAAAACTGTTGATCGAATAAGAGAATGGGTCAGACATTGCGGATATCCACTGGATGAGCTGGAAAGTAGAGTCCAACAAGTCTTACAGGACAAGAGGGGTGATCAATACCGCATCTGCAGCCGGCACTTTTCCTTGGACATGTACACCACATCTTGGGTAACAAAGCAGAATAAACGACGAACGACACGGAAATTGCTTGCAAACGCTATTCCCACTCTATTCGTCCACATTCCGCCACTGGTGAGTCAAGTGTCCGGATTTAGCTTTAGGCCTTGCAGTAGTGTGTAGGTAGCCGAATGGATTAATTGATATTGTAGGTGTTCTATCCCTTGGAATAATTTTGAAATTGATATGAGTGTATAGCTTTTTGAATAATGACATTTATCAATATATTCTTTTTCGATTTCATAACCCACAAACGAAATGTATCTATATGGGAACAGGGAACTGTGCTGTATTGAGCATTTTTCAAGTATTCTGTCGCCTTACATGGCTATTTTTAATATTGGCATTTCATTATCAATCATTAATTTACCTTTACAACTTCTTGACTATCCCTTGAATCTGAAGCAAGAACATTCTACATCCTTGACGTGGTCGCAGTTATCAACCACTTCTAGCGCGTATCAGGTGATCTTACTAGGCTAATCCGCTACAGACTTGTTTTATGCATGTCAAGTAATAGTTTTATTTTATCGTGTAATTATTTTAACAAATGTTTGGTTAGTGCTTTCCAATTGATATACACCTTAGTTATCGTCCACTGGTGTTTGTTTTCAGTTATAATTAGTGTTATCCATACTAATGCAAGTACTGTCTTTCAGGGAGATGCTGAAGCATCCGCCACATCTACAACATTTCTAGATGTTCTTCACCAGCAGGAGGTATGGATACTGACGGCTCCATCGAGCGTCATCATCAGAGCTAAAATTATTGTTGTTTGATTGTTCTACACAATGTTTCATTCGTGGTTAGCTGTTGATATGTACCTGTGCTGTCAACCCCAGGTGTGTTATGTTTTCACTATTGTAATCCTCACTAATGCAAGTACTATGTTTCAGGCAGTTGATGGAGCGTCAACCCCTGCACTTGATGCGGAGCCTGACTGTCATGATGCCTACCCCCGGAGCATCAGGCCAGGCCCAGCACCCCCGTAAGCAGGCATCATGCCCTCGGGTAAAAGCCCAGCGGCCCCTTATAGGGACTCTCTGGACTCAGTCCTGGCGCCTTTGCCGCCAGGCTCATGTTGGACATCAGTCCTGGCGCCATAGGCGCCAGGCTCATAAAGGGAGGTGTTTTGTGCATTTACCTGATGCAGACCATGCTGCACGCTTCAGGCCTCCCTGAGACCTGAAAGGGACTATTTTTTCATAGGGACTATTTTTTCACTCGGGCGTGGCCAGGGAAGGATACATACCTAGTTGGGGAAGGATACATACCTGGGACTTCTTTGGAGGCTATTTAAGCCAGGCCCAGACAGCAGCTCATGCTTCGCGTTGTTCTGCTTCCTGCAGCTTAACGCTCACCGTGTCTGCTCCTGCTCCTGGACTACAGCCACGCCCGTCTTGAACCTGGAAGACCTGCAAGGAAGGAAGGAAGAGAAGAGAAAGGTGAAAACCAAGGATTATTTCAAGCTTCTTACCTGCATCCGGAATCTTCTCGCCAGCATCCCTGAAGGAAGACTTCAATTTAAAAGCATCGCGTTGCTCACTGCAGCGCCACGCTTCACTCACCTGTCCTGTCCTCGAGACATCTCCCGGCTCCATAGCGGCTGTCAGCATCGGACGCCACATCTCTGCACCTAGGGGAGAGAGGAAGAAACAAAAGGTGAGCAGAAGGACACACAGAAGGAAAGCCTGATTAACAGCCATAATACTTACCGGCTTTTCTTCCACATTTCGGGTCGGCGCCGCCCCGTTGGCAGGTACAGTACCCCGGCCCCTATGGGGAAAGGACTAGAGACATTTCAGAGGAATGATAAGGACATCTAGAGGGATCGCCCTCATTACTACTCACCTCAGCAGGTTAACCCCTCGACGCATCGCCTTCATTCTGCACCTGAAATAAAGGACAGATCATAGGTGAGAAAGACAGCCTAAAGGGGGCCTCACTTGAACTTTGAACTTTCATACTTACGGCGCATCGCTTAGGAAAGTCAAGTGGATTTTGCCAGCGCCATTCTGAAAACCAGTGAAGTAACTGGACGAACGCGCGCCCCTGCATCAGAAGCAGGATGGAGAGTTCAACTATCCAAACCATAAGGTGAGCTTAAACCGGTTTTGGAGGAATAGAGAGGAACGGAGAGGGGAAGGGGGGAGCTAGCACACCATTCTGCAGACTGTTAATCCCCTTTCTCATCTGCAGAAGGATATTCCTACGGGCCAAGGAAGCACGATTTGGAGGTCCTGTCCAATCAGTGTTCTGGGTCCTGCGCATCACGCTAGAAGAGGTCGCAGTAGTCCAGACTAGATCAGCGCCCCCGTGGGAACCAGATGGGCGTTACACTGACATTCAAGTAATTCCAGGGGAAATGGAAGCGGGACCATGCGTATACGAATCGGCGCAACAGCTTTCGGAAGTGCACACTACATTTGCAACATCCATAGATATTCTTCAGCAGCACGAGGTATGGATACTGACAGCTCCATCATGCGTGATCATATAACGTGATTCCATTTGCTATACTTTCTTCCCTATTAACGCAAGTGCTGTGTTTCAGGGAGACGACGGAGCTTCCACTACAATCACAACATCCCATTTTGATGATGCAGATGTGAAGGAATCGGAGAAATAAGTCGATGAAATCTGCATATTTATATTTTCCTTGATTGTTTTAGACAATGCATCATTTGTGGTTATCTCTTTATATGTACCTGGGCCGTCGACCCCAAGTGTGTGATGTTTCCAATATTGAAAACCATACTAATGCAAGTACTGTGTTTCAGGGAGATGCTGATGCCTCCTCTCCAATACAACCATTCATGGCAGTCCATGCAGAGCCAGAGGTATGGATACTGACAGTTCCATCGAAATAGATCATCACAGGTCGAATACTTGTCGTTTGATTGTTGCACACAATGTTTAAATCGCGTTTGGCTATTGAGATGTACCTGTGTGTTCGTCCTCACGTGTGTTTTATGCTAACAATATTTTGATACATAGTAATGAAAGTACTATGTTTCAGGGAGACGATGGAGCCTCATTCCGTGCTCTCTATGCGGATACAGAAAATATAGTCGTTGCAGCGCAAGAGGAAGGGAGGACATGCGGAAACGAATCGGAGCTACAGCGTGCAGATGTTGAAGGTCGAGTCAAAAAAGTTGCAAAGAAAAAAAAAGGTTAGTTACAAACAGTTCATAACTTTAAAAAAATGTTTGTGCTGGGGACTATTTTATGTTTTTTTCCAGTCAATTGGACTACACTTTATCTTGTGTTTAAACTGAACATCCCTTTTCCAATCTCTCCTCTAGTTACCCGTGGGTGTCAGAACTATACATACACAGACAGTGAAGCGAATGAGAGATGTTGCTTGCCAGACCATGTACACTATGGAGGAACTATTGAGGCGAGGCGTGTTCAGGCTCGAGATGCTCATGTCCAATGGCCAGAACATGAATTAACTGTGTTTGGAGAATACAGCAAAGTTGCATTGGACCATTGCTACAGTGCGACCGCACCACCACAAGAAGATGATATTGAATGTATTGAAGATAGCTCTGAAGTAGTTGCAGATCAATTCACACAATCTACACCCGCCAAAAAATTGCCACCCAAAAACATGTCGACATTGTTGTGTTCTCCCATCATTGTTGAAGTAGCAGATGTCGAAATGACAGAATGAACAAGCCGCAGCACCCACAGACGCATCAGAACTTGATAGCAGCGATATTACTTTCCAATGTGTTGAAATCTCCGCAACGTCACAGGCCGAAACAACGTTGACGCAGGATGACAGTCTAATGAAAGAGAGCAAATACATTGTATTCGACAGTTGTTTGATGGAAATTATAAGTATGCTGAAATGTGGGCATTCAATTAGAGGGAAAGTATGTGGGAAGCCATTGATTAATGTAACTCGTCAAATAAAAGGCAGTAACGTCAAAATAAATGCCACCTGTCGATTAAATCATAGGTTCTCATGGTCTGCACAAACGATGCTGGGGAAAATGCCAGCAGGCAATCTACTGTGTGCAGCTGCATCACTTTTTAGTGGCTCCAGTTTTAGAAAGTTAGAGGCTTTCTTTCAGTTTGTGGGACTCCATTTCATTTCTAAATCGCTGTACTGCATATACCAACGTGATTATCTGTTTCCGGCCATTAGTGATGCTTGGAAAATGGAACAATTGTCTCTAGCAAGTACATTTGAAGGGAAACGTTTCAGGCTAGCTGGCGATGGACAGTGCGACAGCCCTGGATTTTCTGCCAAGCACTGCACCTACCACTTTCAGGACATGGATAGTAAGAAAATTGTGAGTTCGGTGGTCATGCAGGTAACACAATGTACATCCTCAGTGGCCATGGAGAAACTAGGATTTATAAAATCAGTGGAATATCTACAATCAAGGGGAATGCACATCGACCTCATAGCCACGGACAGACACGTTTCAATTGCCAAGACAATGAGAGAGCAGTTCCCGCTTATTAATCATCAATTTGACGTATGGCATCTTGCTAAATCAATCAGTAAGAAAATCTCGGCTGCAGGAAAAAAAAGGTTTTGAAAGTATTTTGCAGTGGTCCCAGTCTATCACCAACCATCTTTGGTGGAGCTCAAAAACTTGTGAAGGGTCAGTGGAAATACTACTTGAAAAATGGCGGTCACTGATGCACCACTGTACCAACGTTCACCGCTGGTCAGAAAACCTACTTTTCCACCAATGTGAACATGACCCTTTGTCACCAGAGGAGGCAAGGAAGAAGTGGTTGATTCCATCTTCACCGACACACAAAGCCATTGAGAAGATTGTTTTCGACAAAACTCTATCAAGAGATTTGAGAGGACTGACAGAATTCTGTGTCACAGGCGATTTGGAGGTGTTCAACAATATGTGCTTAAAGTACAGGCCAAAGCGCCTGCATTTTAGCTTTGGGGGCATGAAACATCGCACTCTACTAGCGGTCTTGGCCCATAACAGCAATGTCGGACGTGACCAATCTAGGACTAGGGGTAAAGTAAGGATGCCTCGCTACACTAAGGTGTTTTCAAAACTAAGTAAGCAATGGGTGATCAAACCAGTCCATGATGAAATGCAGTTCGACTTTGTGAAAGGCCTTATTGTTGCTGTGTTAGAGAAGCACAGATATGGAATTTTGGATGTTTCTGTGCAGAGCAGTGATCCATTGCCACCGAACATTGCAACTGTGCCATGTCCAGCAGAAGCACAGCTGGTTGTGAAGTACAAATCCCGGTTTAAATAATTGCAATACGATTGTCTTTTTGTAAATAAATGTTATTGTACAGTGTACCTGTAACCCTAACCCCTACCTTCACCATCATGGGTGGCGAACAAGCTGGGTGTCATCTTTGAATTCTCTCTATTCACCTCATATATGTGTATGTATATATTTTTCTCATGTCTCATCTCATGTAAATGTAAATGCTGCGCACTGTTGCGCACTGTTAACGGAGGGGAGGCTTGCGTATTGCAAATAATAAAACAAACAATAAATCTCACTTTTGACTCAACTCCTGTGGTACTTTATACTTTCCCTGACCTTCCGCCAAAAATTAAATGTCTCCATAGTTATGATTCTTTGGGGCTTCAAAGCTCGCAGACAACGGGGACAAATTTGGGGGCCTTAGAACGCGCCAAGCGGGCCGTGGCATTTGGGAGAGAAGCCAGTTCGCATTTGCACATTGTGGCGCACTACATAGAGGGATTCTAAACTTCAAGTTCTCACAGATGCCTTTACTACGGGATGTTGCAAATAAAGAATGCGAAGGACAGCTGCTTTGATTTTCAGCTCGCGCCCAGAAGAGGCCCACAAGTCGCACTGGAATTATAAGGGTCTATTGTTTTTTGACCTTGAGACAGGGACCATGCCGAAAGAACTTCATTTGAAGGGGGTGCGCAATAACGTAAGAGACGATAAGGCAGAAAATTCAGAAACTAGACCGAGTTTCATTTTAGTTCAGTATACGAAAAATCGTTGTCAAGAGCACGGTCGGATTTACAGACTGCATTACGCAGAGACACAATGGAAATTTCAAATATAATGTGAGTAAATCTTTAGGCGCCTTTTATACCGGAATGAAGAAATAATGAATGGATGCATGAATAAATGAATGAATGAAGAGCTAGGAAAAGCAAGGAAAACGTGTTTGTAGTGGGCACATGGGCATGCAGGTCCACAGGTCTCACCGATCTCGGTCCTTGGCCCAGCCACTTTTCCCTGCACTGCCTACCTGCACTAATGGACTGTCTCTGTATCCTTCAGCCCCTTCTCCCGGCATTTACCTTGCACTTGCCACCAGCTGGCCCTATTATTTATCTTGTATTCTACTAACCATGTACAGCACTTTTACCCCCCTGCCCCCTTCCCCTTGCGCGATCTGAGACACCTGGCCTAGTAGGATCGTTGTCTGTCTGTCCTTCTCCCCCCCCCGCCTCGTCGCGCCTTGAAACACTTGTGTATAGGCGCGTTACAAATGCCATATCATATCATTCCACACGCATGTAGACTAACTGTCGTTTCTCATTGTGTGTTGCCGAACATACTCCATTGAACTATCCTTGCAAGCAAATAGTTTCTGATCGGCCGTAATAAATAAATAAAAAATTGTTTTCATAACAGGTATTTGATCCCGTTCTGCTACTGTCATCGGTTTGAGACACCGGCAGACGGATTCTTCAATAGACACCTGCAGCTTCGTGTGAACAACTGGAGCACGTTAACCATATTATGGGACGATCGCCAAGGGCCCACATGCCCTTACGCTGTACTAGTGGCTAGAAGCAACCTATCAACCTTTACGCTGGCCTAGTGCCTACTTGATGGAACAGCCTTGCGGTTCAACGTGCGACAAAAGTGCCTCTTTGAACGAAAACGAACACCCTGTGTACCATAAAGGAACAGCGCGTGACTCAATATAAACTTAGACGGATTTGCGGATGCAGATAAAAGAAAATAAATGGCTTTCGGAGTTCATATGGCAATTGCTGAATATTCTCTAAACATTTAATGTCAAATAAATGTACTTTACCAAATGTACCGTGTTGCTGGTTGATTTTAAAGTACAGTTTCATATTCCGAATTGTGCGCGCTGTGTTGTGAGATGGTCTGTGTTGGTTTCCGGGTTCTGTGTGGAGTCGCGTAGAAGACGACTGGGCGCGTTTGCCTACGCAGCACAGTAACGTCACGGAGAGAGGCGGGGAATATGAATGTTTTGATAATGTCAGGCTCAGGGGCGGGGGAATTGATTTAGTGCCGCAGAAGCAGGTCAGCCAGGGCGATGCGGCAAGTGATAGGATTATCACAAAATGGCGGCTCCCTGGTTCCTGTTTTCGCGTGCGTTTAATGGACGAAAACTCGGGTAAGGTCCATAGGAAAGTTTTCTAAAATCGAGCCACTTAGGCTTAAAAAAACATGGCCGACCCGTAGGGACAATAACATTTTTTACTGGACCATGCCTTTAAAATACCTTTTTTGCCCTAATAAGGATTACGGTGCCCCGTTAACAATATGCATACAAAACCAGTGAATCAAGTAAAATTACAATATCCTGGATTCGTGACTTATTCACTAACTAATGAATACAGCAGTTGTCATTGTTTACGGGGCTGAGCTACTAAACCTGCAGCGTAACTGCTAAAAACTGACCACAGCTGGAGAGAGGTTTTCCTGGATTCTTCCACCAAAATTGGGGCTCACTTGTTGCATGTCTTCAGGAGTGTTCTTCTGTCACTGCGATTATCTGGTCCTCCAAAACAGATGGCATGGGATTCTCCATTTCCTGCAAAGGACACCTGAGGGGGTTGCCTGTTGCATTCCAGGGTTTCTCACCTGGACCCCTAAGCATAAACTATGGGTATGGGATGCATTTGTTATGCTAGTCTGCAAACAGTGCAGCAGGGTCCATGCTTGCCCCATCAGTTGCCAAATATGGACTAGCACTGTAATTTGCGCTTTCCAGATTGGTCTGCCAACGGCCTATGGCTGCCTGCAATCCTAGTTTGCCAGAACCAACTAGTAACACTGGTCTGTTTTACTATGTTTTCTGGATACGATTTAGTTTGTCGATTGCTCCACCAGATTTTGTGGCTGCGTACCATTTGTTGTTTTTGCTAGACTAACCCAATAAAACAAGTTCCTTCTGTTTTTGATAATACGTAACTTTCCTCAAGGACTTTAAAAAACATTCCTGAAAATAATGTTCTAATATCTTATATAATCCAAACTTCAGCAATTTTTGCAACAGTATCTGCAATTAATGGTAGGACTTGGGCATCCACGTCCTCTGTATTTCATAGATAATGAGAAGAAAGTAGACTTTAACATCCCCAGCATTTAAGACACTGAAAAACCTTTGTCAAATTATGAATGTTTGCAACTTTTTCAAAAATCTATCTTTAAAAGCAGATTTTTTTGTTAACCTGACATCCACAAATACTGACCATAATGCCTTCAAAAGACACCTCAGTTTGAAGGCGTAAAGTACCTTTCAGCATTTGATGTAGTCCTTTTTAGGTTATTTAATAATTCACACACATCAAAGTAAAGCACCCTTTTAGCACACTAAAATGTATCTGCTCTTTGACCAGTCCTCACCATGAAGCTTTTTATGGTAGTTATTTCATGTTGATTGGCTGGAGCGGATACTCAAACATAGTTTAAAAAAAGTTGCCTATAAATATAATTTCTCTGATCTGTTGTTGTGAACATGAATCCTTGCACGCCGAAGTTTTGCCTTTACTTTTGTGTGAAATGTTATGAGAATTGCCCAAAAAGTGGCATAGTATTATAGCTGGTGCAGAATTGGCGGTGGCTTTCTGATGCTTTAAAAAATGGCTGGATTCCTCCATACCGATAGGAATAGATTGCACGTCACTTCTTAAAGGGCTCTTACAATTCATACCAGGATCAAATCACAGGGAAACAAAGAATATCTTGACAGTGGGTCTCCTATAACATTTACACAGTTGATTCTCTTGTTGGGTATACAACAGTTGCTGCCAAGTAGGCTTTGAACAGGTCAGTTGGGAATATGTTTTTTGAGCTAATGCAATCTTTTTTTTGGGGGAATTCTTCAGTGCTTTTGGGCATCATGTGATAACACTCCAGTACTTTTGTTCACTAAAAAAAAGCAGAGCCATTAACCAATTTTACTACATGCCTGATATCTATTATCAGCTGTTTGCCATGTGTAGAGTCATTTGCAGCATAAGTGAGACTCACAAAATATTGCTTTCAAGATCAGCTAGATTTGTTTTGTACTTCTACCACATGCCCCTTATCGTCTAAACCTAATGGGGAGGTCTCTTCTGGGGAGATTGCAGTCTTCCACGGAGTGCACCAACACTCTTTCTGTCAGCCCTCTGAGAATGTTCAACCTCCACCCTTAACCTTTCTCCCCTTTCCTCCTCCTCCTCACCTGAAGATTGGTCTTGAATGGATATTTGAGGTCTTCTAGCCCAATAATCCTTCTCCTTCTTTCTTCTTTCTTTTTTTCCTGAGAAAGTGTCTTTCTCACGAAAGGAAGCCACAGTGTACTGCTGTGAATAGCACTACCTGCGGCCCCTCTTCCGGGAGGGACAAACTGGGGAAAAAGCTGTCTGGCACAAAAAACCCCAGAGGTGGAATAGCAACAGCGGAGGTCTGTCTTAGGGATTCCGTGTGAAACCGCAACAGCGGAGGTCCGTTGTAAGGATTCCGGGTGGAAGGCGGGCTCCGAAGGAAGCGGGAGGTAGTCGATAAGGACGGCCAGCGAGAGACAACAGAGCGGAGAAAGAAACGGAAAGGAGCCAAAGAAAAGAGGAAAGGAAGAAATAAGGTCCCGGAAAAACGGGAAGGCAAGGAGCGGCCCGAAGGGCGGCAGAGGAGAGAGAGAGGAAAAAGGAAGAAACTAGCGTAACCGCAACCAAAAGAAAGCAGTCAGGGAGCTGACCAAGCGGGTTGCAACGCACTGTGTACAGGGGGGGCGTGGCTGATAAGCATCCCGGCTCGCAGAGAAAGAAACACTAGACTGTTACCGTGACGTTTGAAAACGTGGCGGAACTCTGTAATGGCGGCCCCCAAGCCGCACCCTGGACCATAATGTCCACGGGAGGCGGCGCATGACAGTATGCCCCCTTCCAATGTTGTAACCCCCTGGCTTTCCAGGGTGGGCCCTGTGAAACTTCCGCAACAACCTAGGAGCATGAACAAAGGTAGAGGGTTCCCATGAATCTTCCGCCCTCGAGTATCCCTTCCAGTGTATCAAGTATTCCAAGCAACCTCGTCTGTATCGAGAATCACATATTTGGGATACCTCAAACTCCGCTTCTTCCCGGGGCGGTGGTTTGAGTGGAACCGAACGGGTAGAGGATCCCTCTGGAGCTTCCCTGAGAAGAGATGAATGGAAGACAGGGTGAACCCTGTGTAAACAGGGAGGCAATTTCAGGCGAAAAGCCACTGGGTTGATTTTGGCCATGATAGGGTCCGATGAAACGGGGGGAAAGTTTGGAGGGATGAGCCCACCGGGGAAGATATTTCGTAGAAAGCCACACCCGGGTGCCCACTTTCCACTCTGGCACCGTTTGACGGTGACGATCCGCTTAAGCCTTATTTGCCACTTGACTGTCTAAAAGACTGGACTGGGCAGTCTTGTGAGCCTCCTGAATCTTAGACAACACACCTTCTACAGCGGATAGGTTGGATTCAATGGATGGAACAGGGAATATCGTGCGAGGATGAAACCCATAAGTACAGTAGAACGGAGTGAGTACAGAAGCGGAATGACGGGTGTTGTTGTAGGAAAATTCCGCCGTGGGAAGAAGAGAGACCCAATTGTCCTGTTCTTGGTTTACGGAACAGCGTAGGTATTGTTCAAGAGTGCCATTCAATCGCTCAGTCTGCCCGTTGGTCTGCGGGTGGAAACCGAATGATAATGCCCGTTCAATGCCCAACCGATGACATAAGGCCGTCCTAAATTTTGAGACATATTGGCTGCCTCTATCTGACGTAATCTTGTCGGGAAGACCATGCAGACGGAAAATATCCTTGAGAAACACCTCTGCCATTTCTGATGCCGTAGGCAATCCGGGAAGAGGAGAGAAATGAGCCATCTTGGACATATAATCCACTGTTACCATGATGCAGGTACATGCATTTGAAACTGGTAGATCCACCACAAAATCAGTGGAGATGTGACTCCACGGACGCAAGGGTATCACACTCTGTTCGAGTAAACCCAAAGGTTTGGTAGTGCGATTCTTGCTGCTGTTACAGATCCTGCAAGCTTGGACATACTGTCTGATTCCGGATCTCATTCTGGGCAAGTAGAAATACCTTTTTACGAGATCTAATGTGCCAGTCTGACCTCTATGTCCGGCCGTTGCGTGATCATGACACCATTGAATGACTTGTTGTTGAAGAGGTCCTGGGGGAATAAACAATCGAGGGTCCTGAAACAAAAGCCCTTCTCTGTCAATTAAAGCTACCTTCTCCTGAGGGGTAGCCCGAATCATAGCTTCTTTAACCTGCTGGAGAAAACTGGTCACATGGAGGAACACCCGATTTCTGGGAAACAGTCTTTCTGTCGGTGGTAAATTGGATGCTTCTAAGCCACCCTTCCGAGATAGTGCATCAGCAAGGAGATTCTGACTTCCAGGGATATACGTAATGTGGAAATCATACTGGGAAAAGAAATGAGCCCATCGAGCTTGGCAAGAATTAACGCAGTCCATAGACTGAAGGACTTGTAAGTTCTTGTGATCTGTTCAAATGGTGAACGGACAGTTACTTCCCTGCAGCAAATGTCGCCATTCCTCACACGCGAGTTTCATGGCTAAGAGTTCCCTCTCAATGACCGAATAATTCTGTTGACTGGAAGTGAGGGTACATGAGAGATAGGCTATGGGATGTTCATTTCCGTTATGTTCCTGGAGTAGGACTGCTCCCACTGCTGCAGCAGAGGCGTCAGTCTCTAGAATAAAGGGTTTTGTCTGGTCCGGGGGTCGCAGAATGGGAGCTTGACAAAACAGTTCTTTCAGGTGTTTGAAATTTCTTTCAGCTTGGTCATTCCATGAGAATGGTAACGAGGATTTCTTTAGCAACTGAGTAATGGGTAACACCACTTCAGAAAATGAAGGAATGAAACGCCTATAGGAGTTGGTCACTCCCAGGAACTTCTGTACTTCTTTGACTGATCTGGGGGAGTGCCAGTTTAGAATGGCGTCAACCTTTCTTTGATCCATAAGAACCCCCTGAGATGAGTACATACCCCCGATAGGGCACGTTGCTGACCCCGAACAGACATTTCTCCTTTTTTACCAGAAGCTTATGTGTTTTTAGACGTGTCAAGACTTCAGTGAGATGTTTCTGATGCTGTTCGGAATCCTTGGAGAATACAAGTATGTCGTCCAGATAGACTATAACCGAGACAAACATAAGATCTGAGAAGACTCGGTCAATGAATCTCTGAAACACTGCCGGTGCGTTGACCAGTCCAAAAGGCATAACATGGTACTCGAATAGCCCAAATGGAGTACGGAATGCCGTCTTCCATTCGTCTCCTGATTGTATGCGCAAAAGATAAGCACTGCGTAGGTCTAATTTGGAAAAAATAGTTGCTCCTTGTACAACCTCTATTATGTCAGAGATTAGGGGCATGGGATAGCGATCCCGTATTGTGACTTTGTTCAACCCACGATAATCAATACATGGTCTGAGTTCAGAAGAATCTCTCTTTGGTATTTAAAACAAGGGAGCACCTGCTGGCGACTTAGAGGGACGAATTAGACCATTCTGCAAGTTGTCGTCCAAATAAGTCCTGAGGGCTCTTTTTTCTGTTTGTGATAGAGAAAACATTCGACCACACGGAACTAGGGCATTGGGTAGGAGATCTATGGCGCAATCCTCTGGCCTGTGCGGAGGTAGTTCCAATGGGTTTTTTTCTGCAAAGATATCTTCGAAAGCCGAGAAGTCCATGGGAAGAGAGTGGACACCCACGGTACTGGCTTGAGGAACGGTATGGGCCTTGGCTTCCATAAACTGTAGATCCTTGAAGCAGGCCTGTCGACAAAACTTCGATTCAAAGGTAATATTGTTGCTGGACCAATTAATCTGCGGATTGTGTTTTCGCAGCCAGGTAATGCCCAAAATGAGTGGAAAATGGGCCGCACGGATGATATCGAACTGAATGGTTTCTGAATGTTATTGTATGAACATTTGAAGAAACTCAGTAGTCTGTGTGATAAGGCCTGAACTGAGGGGCGTACCATCCACCCCCTCGACTTTCTGATCCTCCTTGCGGTCCATGCGTCGTAAGCCAACGGAATCGGCCCAGATGGTGTCCACAAAGTTGCCTGCGGCCCCACAATCCAGTAGGGCCAATGCTTTGATCTTGAATTGGTCTATAAACAAATGCACCTTGAGTACCATTGGTCTCGAATCTTCCTATGGATTAACCGGACCCACTGATAACGACACATAGGGACTGGTTACTTCCCCTCGGATTCCCGTCCCTCCTAGGACCGAGGGTTCTCGTTTCCCGCTCGTCGTGAAGGAATCTCGGAGCAATTCTTAATTTGATGTTGGTCTTATCCACAATAAGCGCATAACCCCAAGTCTCATCTTCGCCTTCTTTCCTCTGGAGTTAAGGATGAACGTGTAGTTCCGATCTGCATAGGTTCTTCTGATCGGGCCGATGCTGCAACTGGAGGAGGAGGAGTATGGGCGGAAAAGGTAGTATTTCTATTCCGTCGCCTTTCTATTCGGCGTTCGCAGAGCCGATGTTCTATTTGTAAAGCTGCAGTTGTCAGTTCTGAAAAAGATGCCGGCCTGGGAGATCGGGCTAACTCATCTTTAATATCTTCTCGCAATCCTCTTCTGAAGATGACATATTGGGTCTGCTCCTGCCAACCAGCTTCTGTGGCTAAGCGTTTGAACGTGGTAAGATAGGTGTGCTCATCAGTCTGGCCTTGACGTATGTCTAACAGATCTTCGCCTGCAGAAAATGAAATTTCAGGCCTCTCGAACTTTTGTTTTAGGCGACCTACAAAAGCCTAGTAGTCTTGCAGTATAGGGTCTGTTCCCAACACAAGTGGAGTGGCCTAGGCCAGGGCATTGCCTGACATGTTGGAAATCATGAATCCCACCCGGGTGTGACCGGTGGGAAATGTATGAGGTCTAAAGGCAAAATGGATACTACAAGCTTCCAAGAATTCTTTGAGCTTTTTTGAAGCTCCGTCATATTTCCCTTAGGGGAGTGCCATGGGAGGCAAGTGCACTGATTTTGGTTCACGATTAGAAACCAGTTGTTTTAACATGTTATTTTCAGTCCTTAAGGTTTGCACTTCCATGGATAAATTTCGAACCTCTGCTGAGAGGTTTTGAACAGCGGCCACCATCTCATGCAATTGTTCCGGGGTCGCCATCCTGACCACTGGGCGTTGCAAACTGTCAGCCCTCTGAGAATGTTCAACCTCCACCCTTAACCTTTCTCCCCTTTCCTCCTCCTCACCTGAAGATTGGTCTTGAATGGATGATATTTGAGGTCTTCTAGCGCAATAATCCTTCTTCTTTCTTCTTTTTTTCTGAGAAAGTGTCTTTCTCACGAAAGGAAGCCACGGTGTACTGCTGTGAATAGCACTACCTGCGGCCCCTCTTCCGGGAGGGACAAACTGGGGGAAAAAGCTGTCTGGCACAAAAAAAACCAGAGGTGGAATGGCAACAGTGGAGGTCCGTTGTAGGGATTCCGGGTGCAAGGCGGGCTCGAAGGAACCGTGAGGTAGCCGATGAGGACGGCCAGCGAGAGACAACAGAGCGGAGAAAGAACCGGAAAGGAGCCAGAGAAAAGAGGAAAGGAAGAAAGAAGAGGTCCCGGAAAAACGGGAAGGCAAGGAGCGGCCCGAAGGGCGGCAGAGGAGAGAGAGGAAAAAGGAAGAAACTAGCGTAACCGCAACCGAAAGAAAGCAGTCAGGGAGCTGACCAAGCGGGTTGCAACGCACTGTGTGCAGGGGGGCGTGGCTGATAAGCGTCCCGGCTCGCAGAGAAAGAAACACTAGACTGTTACCGCGACGTTCGAAAACGTGGCGGAACTCTGTAATGGCGGCCC
This sequence comes from Ambystoma mexicanum, assembly GCF_040938575.1. NCBI lineage: Eukaryota > Metazoa > Chordata > Amphibia > Caudata > Ambystomatidae > Ambystoma > Ambystoma mexicanum. The sequence continues at coordinate 384,617,948 of NC_090928.1, read as the reverse complement.
CCAAGCCGCACCCTAGACCATAATGTCCACGGAAGGCGGCGCATGACACTTTCTCCTATCCAGCTAGGATTTAGACCAGGTCTTGGAACTGCAGAGCAGGCTTTGAACATCTATCGCATGGTGGCTCATTTACTGTTAATCAAGGAGGTGCCTGTCTTTCTTGCTTTCATGGATCTGAGCACCGCATTTGACAAGGTCAATCGTGATAAGAGCTGGTGTGTGCTCAGATCCATAAATTGCCCAGGCGCCTTGGTAGATCACCTGAAGAGACTGCAGAGACTGCATTTTTCAACTGTGGCTTGTGTGAGGAGCAGGGAACATGGACAGTGCACTGCCCTTTTTCAGTTGGATCGTGGGTGTGCCAAGGCTGTGGCCCCCTGCTCTTTTGCTTGTATATAAATGGTATATATGACCATCTACAAACATCTTCTCCAGATATCCCTAGGTTGGATAACCGGTGTCTCCCATTATTGGCTTATGCAGACGGCAGTCCTGCTGGCCTGTACCCCAAGAGCTTTGCAACGTCTTAATGATTATTCCTTATTCATGGACTCACTGGACCTAAAGGTTAATGCACAGAAATTGGCTGTCATGGTCTGTAGTGGAGGGGTGGGGGGAGAAGAGTCCACCCAAATTCCAGGCCATGTTTAGCAAGGGTGTGCTAATCCCCAGAGTGAATAGTTTTGACTACATGGGGGGTCAGACTTTCATCGAACTTGAGGGCTGATGCCCATGTCAATAAGCAGATTGAAAGATTCAAAAAGGGTTGGGGCGTTTTGGGGCTGTGGCCAGAGCGATGGGCATGTTTAAAGCAAAACCGGTCAAGCTGGTGCTTAGTTTATAATGGCAAAGCTACTTCTGTTGCTAGGTATGGCATGGAGCTCTGGGGATATGTTGAGATTGAGCCCCTCCAGGTGGTAGAGAACACCTTTTTAAAAGAATATTGGGGCTCCCCTGATCAGCCCCAAACTTTGCGGTGCACCAGAAATTGGGCTGCTGGTTTTAGTGATCTTATTGCAGCCCAGCATGTAAGTCATTGGCTCAGAGTGTATGACAGATATCTTGTCCTCCAAGGTTTTAAAGTCTGTGAAAGCCAGGGTACTCCAGCATGCATATCCTGCTATCCTGAGATAATGAGGCCTGCTAATAGGAAGCATATGATTATTGCACCCAGTTCTCCAGAAGTATTTGCGGTGGGCCCAGAATCCAGGGCAGGTTTAAATTGTATTCACTTGAGAGCAGTGGTGGCAACCTGGTCTAACGGGAATGGGAACCAATCGTGTATCTTTTGTGATGCGCCTAAAGAAGACTGCACACTTTTTACTGTTTGTCCAGCTTTTTCGCCCTTTAGAGTGCACGCTGAAATCAGTCTTGCAGGGCCTTGTATGTCGTTTCTATGAGCCTGCTCTCTGTTATCTTCTATGAGCGGATTGTTTGTGTGGGCTGGGCTGTATTGTAATTTTTCAAGAATTCATCATAACCAAGCAAATATTTATTGAAATTTGCTTGAAATGGTCTCTTTATTGTATTTTTGTAATGTTTTTATGAGTATGTTTTGTATTCCCAAAATAAATGTTCTACAACTTCTACCCAGTGGTACATTCAGTTATATGGGGACCATGATGCACATCTGCATTTTTGTTTGTTTTAATCAAGCATGCTGGCACACATGCATGACTCACCCACTGCCTGATATCCCCCTTTTGACTGTGTATACAGGGCTCAGCACCAGGCAGCATGTGCACTTAATTTTAAAATTATTTCTTTCACATCTTAATCCTGGTTAACTCTGCGTGTCTACCAAATTCAGGGTTCGAAATTGCCTGGAGCTATTTAGTTCCTGCTAACAGCCAAGGGGTGCCTGGTTAGCTTGAAACAAACTGCTACCAGCAGCTACTTTTGACTCCCCTGGCAAGTGGTGACATACAAACATAGCGATGTGATATTAACTGTGTAGGTTTGGGAATGTGTATAAAAGAGGTTAAAGGACACACCTAAGGGACATTTTAAAGAATATTAAATATAAAATGGTTAAAAGGTTAGAGTTTGCATCTTGCAGACAAGTTAGATTTGCTATGCACTAGTTTCTGGTTCCTTCGTGTTGGTTCCTGCCTAGTGGGTGATGCCTGATACCCAGAAGCAGCTTTTTGCTCCTGGTCAACAAATCCCAATTTCGATCTTACTGTTTCATTGTGATAGTCTTCTGTCTCTTCAATTTTCCTAGACCTAGCCCAGCTGTGTTGACTCACAATTTGGTTGACTTTTCCTTTCTGTGGAGGCAGTTTTGTGCATGTTTTCGTAAGTGTTCATGCACTAGCCCTCATCTCTCTGGCTTGGTCATCCACCCAGGGATCTTAGTTCTGCTTCTGTTCCTTCTTTGTCGGTTGGCCGCCTTTTCGTTCCACCCACTTTCGTTCTTTCCAACTTTTGACCCCTAAATTATGGAATCTGCTCCCTTTTTGGTAGCTGCTCTTACACCCATTCAAACCAGGTCAAGAAATGTCTTAAACTTCCTATTTTGCAGATTGCTTTCCTAAACCAGTATGTATCCTGAGTTTTTCTATCCTACGGATGTCATTCTGGTTATTTTATGGTCCCTTTATAGAGTACTAGCAAAACGTACCCATCCATTCTCGGAACGGGTTCTGTGGACAGACATGACAATACTCATCAATTGTTGAAAATCAATGATCCTGTACGTCGCTGTTCCGATTCACGGATCGCTTGATGTGCTTTGCACTCTGAAGTAAACTGCACTGACAATGGGTGTTTGCTGCTGGCTGACATACCCCGGAGCAGACGTTGGAGGGGGGGCGGAGGGTTTGTGTGCTGCTGCATACTGGGACCTACTGTGCTCTCTCCCCATCTGTTGCCTCACCCAGGCGTGGTGCATTTCATTGCGGTGCAAATATCCCAGGAATCGTGCATTCTAGGGTTGAGGACCGTTCCTTCTATGATCACATTGATGTTTTGCTGATTTGAGGCAACTGTCTAATGTGTGATGGTGCTGAAATCCAGGGTGAAGGGTGGGGTGTCCAGGGGTTAGGTAGTCAGTAATGTACAGAGGGTCCTAACCGGTAACTATGTAAAATTTGGTGCAGATTGGTTAAACAATAAGGAATTGTATAAGGAACAACGCTTTGCCAAGCCACAAATCCACATGGTTTCACTTTTATAAATATATAGATAATTGTCAAACAATATCTCTGGATACTGCTGCAATACACGTTAATAGATCTAGTTTTTTAGTATTTTTTTGTCATTTTACTATTCCTGACAAGAGGATAAGTCCTATCCTCTGGTTACATTCTAACCAGCACATTCATAGGACAACAAGTATTTTAAACTATGGGGCAAACTAATTAAACAGTGTATGCTTCTTCGGGCCAAGTTATGGATGTAAAGAAAAGGTTATCCAAATGTTTATGTAGTAAAAACGATGACTACACCATTAAATCTTGGTGGCAGTGTCTATATGAAGAGAATTAATAGCTAGTGTTCTTGCTTATCTCTTGACATGTAAAGCTTCTCGATAATAGCCAATGTGATTTAAGTTACCAAATGGCACCAATGTTTTTTTTTTCAAAGTACCATGATGGGCATAGTAAATGGCTTTCTGGGTCTCTACATTAAGAACCGATTATAAACCCATTTTATTATAGAAATGGTTATGGTTTACAATGAGAACAGTAATTAATTCCTTTCAATCTTGTAGCATGACGTTGCAACTTTCATACAATCCAACTGACCTCAGATTAGGGTTTGTAATGATTCTGATATTGAAACTTTTTAGCAGAACAGACTTTTAAAAATTGTTTTAATTTAGTTTATTACAAACTTTTCATAATTTGCATTTCTTCAAATTAATCTGATACATTACAATCCAAGCATCCCACAAATATCCAAATCTCATTGTGCACCTTTCAGAATGCAATAACATTTCTTTTGAATTTTATCCTAGCAAAAAAATCTTAAAAATGTTCCCCAATTAAAAACATAGCCCAACAATCTTCCACCGTCATCGTATCCCTGTTTTTACAGATATCAGCCGAAAATCTAGTCCTTACCAATGTTAAAAGAAACAGTGTTCAGCCTTTGAGAAAAAAACACTCCCTTGGCAACTACTTTCATAGTTAAAGGTTTCTACTATAATAGTTGTTGTGCTCGATGTCTGTTGTCAGCATGAATAATTACCCAATCGCTGTGTGGCTGTTACACAGATTCACAATAGAAAAATAAAAAAATAATAAAAATAATTGGGAATGGCTAACTCAAATGTGCCAACCTTACTTTCAAATTGTTCACAGGTGAGTCAGAGTCGAAAATAGTTTTTAATGAGTTTCTTTATTTTCCAACTTAATTTTGGTTCATTGAATAAATCATAGAGTTGACTTCACTCTTGGTTTTTACAGTACCAGTTCAGTGTTATTTTCACACCTTATAATAGATCAATTCTTGCTTTACAGTACAAGTTCAGTGTTATTTTCACACCTTTTAACGGATCAATTCTTGATTCACTTTGAATTCCAGTGCATTGACTTTTATTCCAATTATTGGTTCTACTTGATAGTTCCTAACTCGACACGTGTTTCCCCACTGTTATTAACAATGGTTCCTCAGGAGATGGAACTTGTTTTACTAGCTGACAAACAGAAAAAATGAATAAAACAAACTAAGTGTGATTCCTAATTACTAAAGGAGAGAATAAATTCTGTTTTTCATTCAATAAAAGATTATGTGGGTATTTAGGGTAATTGGCTTGGAGAGAGAGCATGTTGATTGTCTGGCTGATAGAGCAAAAATAGCCGCTTTCTTACCTTATGCCATGATAAGCGTGCAAGAAGTTTCCTGAGCGAGTAGTCCGTGTTATTGTGACTTCGCTCGTTATTTTATTCGAAATCGGAACAGTATGACGTCATTACGTTGCGCTCCACGTGATCTGGCGCAGCGTGATGACGTCATCGGGTATATTCACGTAATTGTCGGCCATTTTGAATTGGGGCGAATTGGTTCAAAAATGCTAGGACACGGATATTGTTATGTTATTTTCTACCTATTTTTGGATTTTTGTTTCGGATATTGTTTTTGTCAAACTTAGAAGTGAATTCCTTTGTGGTTATAAAATATTAACTAGTTTTATTTTTTTGAGTTACCTATTCGTACTTAAAAATAATTTTTTTAGGTATATGTTATAGGGGTGCAAAGTATCATTCATAAAGTATATACAACTATCAAACTCTCTTGTTTACATGCTTTTTAGTTACACTTTTCATGTTACTTACTTATGGTTTCAAGCTTTAGCATAATAGTAATTGCCTTTTGGTACAAAATAAATCACATTAGTATTTCAACACGTGTTCCACAGTATATATGGTTTGGTGACAGATTTAAATTTACAACCAATTGAACATCTCTGAATCACAATTTAATCCAGTCACACATGTGTCCATGATGCAAATCCATTTACTTTCTTGTTTCCGTAATAATTCTTCCTTAGTTCCCCCTCTCGGTGGTGATGCTACTTTTTCCAAACCAAAAACTTTGAGTTTTGTCAAGTTAATTGATGAATGGTTCATGCTAATATGTGTCGAAATGGGGGATCGAAGGTCTTTGTTTCGGATGGCTCGTAAATGTTCAAAGATTCTCACCTTTAATTTTCTAATAAAACTCCCAATGTACAGTTTTCCACATGGACATTCAATTCCATAAATCACAAACGTAGAATTGCAGCTGATCATTTGTTTTGTTTTTCCATTTGGGAGAGAAATTTCCTTCTTTCCTTGGTCTATGAACGGACATAGTTTGCAGTGGCCACATATGAAGGTACCTTTTGATATTAGTTTGAAAAAACATCTTACTTTCATTCAGTATTGGACTCAGAAAGCTTGGACTAAGAAGGTTTCGGATGGTTGGTGCTTTCCTGAAACAGATGCTTGGAGATTTGTCCAAGTGTTGTTGTAGACTTTGATCTGTGAGTAGTATATTCCAATGGTTTGTCAGAATACGTTTCATTTGTTTGACATCTGTACTATAGGTTGTTATAAATTGAGTTTTGAATTTTGATATACCTGATTTGGGTTTATCAATAAGTAAAGAATCTCTTGTCACTTTCTCTGCTTTAATGGCAGTTTTAATGATTTTTGATCCATAGCCTCTGTTTGAATTTACAGTAAGTTTGTTTTAAATTTTCTTGAAAGGTGAGGTGTGCTGCAGTTTCTTTTGATTCTGAGGATCTCCCCATAAGGAATACTGTTGATGGTGTGTTTACCAATGTTAAGGCTTTGCAATCTAAAAGCAAGTGTTTCGAGTGTGTTGCCTGGTGTCTGGCAGTCTCTCTGCCATTGCAGTCGAAAAGGAAAAGGAGGTGCTTCACTACAAAAACACCCGACCCCGCCGGAGCGGAGCGTAGTGGAGTGTTTCGAGTGTGTTCCCTGGTGTTCCCTGGCGGTCTCTGGCGGTCTCTGGAGGACTCGTAGGTCTCGCGGAGGTCCCGTGGAGGTAGAAAAGCGGCGGTTGTCTCTAGACTTTAAGATGTTGCGTTGCCTGACTCACCGCCCTTGAGACCAACGACGTACCCACCCTCCGTCACAAAACATAACAACATAGCTGAAAGGAACACGGGAAGAGCACGGTAAGAGAGCACACAAGTGTTTAATAAGTACAACAAGTACAACAAGTAACAAGTATAATAAACACTAGTAAATAAATATTGTAAGTACTGTAAGGTTGGCTCACGGTACCAAGCGACAACAGTATTAACGGTAATGAGAGGGGCTATGACGAAAGCAAACACACGGGCACAAGCAAAGCGAGGGCTGTCTGTGACGCGTGCTTCAATCAGAACTCACGATGATGAAATTGGAACAAAAAAACAGCCCTCTGCAGCCCCTGCGGAAGTCATTGCGGTGTGAGAGTGTGACCCCAGCACGGTATGTGACGCCGTGCAATTACACTCCAATGAAGAGTTACCCACACATGAACTAGCTGGTGTGGCGTGGTTGCGGAGAGAAAGAGACGGGAACAATACCCTCGACACCCTAGATTTGAGGAGTGATACAGAAAGGGACCAGGACCAGGATCAAGACCTGGTCCGGGATGAAGAGTCCGAGATCGAAATTATGGATGTGTATGAGCCAGAAATCGAGGGGCTAACGGAAAGGTGGAAGAAGTTAAATGAAAATACACAACTAGTCCCCACAGAGACATACGGCAAAAAAACCCGCCCGTTGTCGGGTCAGGGAGAAGAGGTAATGGGATCCGGCGCGCATAAAAAGAATGGTGGTGCTAATGATAATCAGACGGGAGGGAAGAGTAAGGAAGTCTGCGCCGTAATGATACACCAGGTCTGGAATGCGCAGCCTTCTTTAACTACCCCTATCCGTAGGTGGAGACAGGAGGCCCCAATATGTAACTCGGAACAAGTAACACAAGTCACGGCTGGAAGTGAAATGAAGCCACAAAGTGAGACAAACAATAGCGTGCATTTAAAATCGAGCTGGTCTCTAAAATCATTGGCATGGCTAAAGGTGGCCGAGATGCACAATCCAGAGCCAACCAAAAAAGACAATACACCCATGATGGGAAAAAGAGGTGATCAATTGAGTAAGCGAACACAAGAAACAAGGGACTCTCTTGGATATACATACACAAACGAAAGCATCAACCCGCTGGAGAAAACAAACGAGACTAGTGAGACTCTGCAACCACACGAAGTTTGGACCAAAAGCACTATGCTGCCAAATAATACCCCCCATAACATGCTAAATCCAGGGGGAAGAAGAAACTCTATAGGGATTGCTGACCAAGTTCTAAAAGATCTAACAAAGATGAACGCAAGTCTATCGCAAGCCTGAAGGATCTCCCAATTTAGCTCAATTGAGGGAAGCCCATCCCACGCCGAGTCACATCACCTTAAGCACAGGAGCATTCATGAGGTAATGTCCCTAGAATCAAACTCTCCAGCGTTCGAATCGAGAAATGAAGAGATAGCATTGTCGCAAAAGAGAAATCGAAGAAGCGAAAGCTTTGAGAGTGAGAAGGGACGCCTGAATAAACGATTCAAAAGGAAAAAACAAGAGGATTGCGCGTGTAGAAACCAATCAGGCGAGATAAGCTTGCCCAAAAAGTCTAAACAGCGTACCACCTCAACTTCAACTGAGGAATCAGAAAGTGATGTTGATGGGATAACTATGAGAAAACTAAATTGTGGGAAGTCCAATGAGATACCCTTGAAAGGAGGATCCAAGACTGAGGACATCTCGCATGCCGTCGAGATAATATCAAAGCTAAGCCCTATTTTGATATCAGCTACAACGAGAGCGGACGCCCCCCTGAAGAAGCTCTATGAGAATTTAAATGAGAATTGCAGAGACCAAACAACCCTGATCGCTCTATTGAACTCTAAAATGAACAAACTAGAGACAGATATCAAGGAAATGAATTCTGAGATTTTACTGACGAAACGAGGAAATGATATTTCATTAACGACTTTGAAAGAATCGTTAAACAATTCGGAAGACAAACGTCTAGCGGAAGTGGCGAGGCAAGCTCTCACGCTACTCCAAAATGAACGAGAAGGAAGGTGTGTTCTAGATAAAAATTGAGTCGCAAAAATTGCGCTAACGAGTACGAACACAGGGAATCCCCAGGAGTCACTAGACTCTTTGGAGAATCCAGGTCAAGCTAATCACCTACCCGTAAAAATGAGTCGAGCTGAGCAAAAAAAACCCCCATCAGAACTGCTGTGACAAGACAGAGTCGGTAATCAGTTCTGAGGAAATTAATTGTGGAGAGATGGTCAGTTCGGACCTGGAAATAATACAACCTAAGAAGATTTGCACAACGACTGTACCCAAAAAATCTACGGAAAAAGAGGGTGAGACCGGCAAAACCCAAAGTGAACAAGTCGCAGCTAAAGAACAAGGCTTTCCACCCCTCAATCCACCCGAAATGTTAAAATCCAATGACAACAATAAAAAGCCTACATGTAGCAATTTCGGAGATGACTCAGCTAAAAGGAAGGAGGGTGAGTGGTTTGATATATTTGAACATCCGAAAGCTCAACTGGGGGCGTGCAAAGAGCTGAAATCTAAA